>NC_092871.1:74425385-74469867 GCF_032062135.1 Pyxicephalus adspersus
AACTATTACCCTTTTCTTTTAGCCACCCTGCACACGTGCCTACCCCTCCTCACCCTCCAGCCTTTATTCTGAACTTATGACCCCCTCCTTTGCTTCCCTCGTGGTCCTTCTAATTTCCAACTTCACCTGGCCCCCTTTTCCTGAACTTTTCACCCCCTTCATATCAGTCTTCAATACTCCCCCTGTCATGAGGCCCTCCGCCCATTATGTTGCTCCAGGCCTGCTTGACCAGGGTACAGCATGAGAAGCCTTCTTCTGCCATAACCGATTAATCCACCAACCCCCAGTTGCTCCCAACCAATAAAGAAAAACATTACACAATTTGTTGGTGGAAAAATTGGCCACAGCAGCCCCCTTTTATTAACCATGCTCTTAAATACATTAACAACAATATTTTAGCATAAAACCGGAAACAATTCTTTAAACGGATCCATGAAAGGTATCAATTTCTCCAGCGGTCTCCGCATCCCCACCTGGCCCTCAGGCGCTCATACCCCGCCTTAGGGACAGTTAGCGGATCCCCATATTCCAAACTAGCCTCCACAACAACCAAGTGTCATGCGAGGCCACCCTTACTGTCCCAACAAAATTTTTCCGTGTCCCCATCCCCTCTATATTTCCATTACCCCACCTCTAACTTCCATGGACCCGAACACCAGAAACCTGCCACGAGCCGCAAACTTGACACCTTAAGTTTGCGAGCACCGCCACACCCTGGCTGCACGCTGCAAAGCGTCCCCCAGACTCAGTAACCATAAATCATTACCCACTGCATTAAGGTGAACACCATCCCTACGCAAAATTAACTCCGGGTCATATTCCAACTCCCTATGTCTTGCCACCAATCCCCCAATCCGTCCCAGAAAACGGCCAACCTCCTTATTCACTTTTATCCGGGCCTTATTCACTCGCTCCACAGAACGAGCCTGCCGCCATGACAAGCGAGCCACCATTTCCGACCACACCAATATGGTCCCTGGGAATGCCTCCGCAGACGTAAACAATCTAACTTAATGTCCCGAATCAATTCCCTCATAGGCCGAAAACCCAGGTCATTGCCACCCACATGAAGGATCAACACATCAGGAGCTCTATCCAGGCCAGCAAACCTGTGCACCTCAGGAACCACCCGCCTCCACTGCATACCTGGGATCCCGATCCAATGCACCTGCGCCACTTCCTTCTGCAAACCCAACTGCCTACCATTCTGCCGTACATCCGCCCTTCTGGCCCCCCAATACACGTATGAATGGCCCAAGATCCACACCAGACACACCGGCCGATCTGCAACAAAGAAAAACCATCTTACTGATACACGAATACTGCCCGCAACCACCCAACCTATCAGCAACAAACACAGCCCCATCATCCTCCCAAAAGAATACCCCCGCCCCAACCAGCCTTACAACAAATGCGGCCGCACATATAAACAGAACCGATGAGATTCCCACCGACCAATCCTTTTTATTACCTCCGGGCCCAAACCCCACCTAGCAGCCTCCGTGGCCGCCCCAATTCTGAATGAATGAGCAGCGTACTCACCCGGATTCCTACCCGCCTTCTCCACACAGCGTCTGAACACCGACAAAAATTGAAAACGAGTCAAATATGACCCATCCGCATGAACAAACAAAGGCCCCCCTTCCCGAGGCCATATCGCCAAATACTCACCCATCTCTCTAACCGGACAGAATTCCAAAGCCTGCAAACCTCTCAACACAAGGCGAGCCCCCCTGCCCCCTTGATCCATTTTTGACCTATAGATCCACACCCATAGTTCATTACCCAGCACCCTAATATCCCCCAGCCGCAAGCCCCCTCCCTTTCCTTTACTAGGAGATACCACTTCTCCCACTCGCAATTGCCTCAAAGGTGCTAAAGCACACTAGGTCCACATTGCGACATATCTCCTCTAACAGTCCAAATGACACCGGCCGCCTCCTATCCACCCGACCTTTCCCTTTTCTATAACCCTTCATCGCTTGGCGAACTAAAAAACACTTTGTGTAATCCGCCTGACCCAAAAGTTTAAATAAAAAGGCCAATGCCGCCAACTTCTTTCCCATGACACAACCTAACACCCCTTTCTGAAAATTCCACAATAAAAACAACAAAACCAACTCCACCCCACTTACGCCGTGCACAAACTCTCGCTCACCTTCCAGAAAAACCCACTATTCCCTCCATATAGCAACATAGGCCCTCCAAGTCCCGGCAGAGACTGACTCCCTGAGTAGATCCGCTAACACCCCCAAATCACCGACCATAACTCCACCGGACAAGGGGTCCCCCGCATGTCTGCCCCTGGCGCCAACTCCCGAAAACGTTCCCACTGGAAACGAGAAAGAGAATCCGCAATTACGTTCTCGCACCCAGGAACATGCACAGCCCGCACAAACACATTCAACTGCAAGCATAACAGCACCAAATGTTGTAAAAGACAAATCACATGAGGGGGAGATGCAGAATTATTATTAATAACCTCCACCACACCCAAGTTGTCACAATGGAATCTAACTTTCCGATTTTGCAACATAGGACCCCACAACGTTAATGCCACCACAAGTGGAAAAAGTTCAAGCAAAACCAGATTTTTACACAAACCCAACCGCTGCCAGTCTTCCGGCCAGGCCTCCGCACTCCAATGTCCTGCAAAATAAGCCCCAAAACCTGTGCTTCCGGCTGCATCCGTCCAAAGCTCCAAAAAATCATTATCAACCGGGGGCTCCATCCAAAGCGAGCGCCCATTATACTGGTCCAGAAATTGCCTCCAAACCCCCAAATCTTTCTGCAAAACCTTTGTCAATTGGACAAAATGTTCGGGCCGCCTAACCCCCGCCGTAGCCGCTGCCAACTGGCGGCTAAAAATCCTCCCCATGGGCATAATTCTACACGCAAAGTTCAACTTCCCCAACAGTGACTGCAATTCCTGCAACCGTATCTTTTCTAAACAACAAGCCCTCCTCACCTCCTCCTTAAGTGCCACCAGCTTGTCCTCAGGCAGCCTGCACTCCATGCGCCCCGAATCCAGAACTATTCCCAAAAAGGACAGCTCGGTCCCCGGGCCAACGTTTTTTTCCCCGGCCAAGGGTACACCAAATTGCCCCGCCTCATGCTCCAAGGTACCCAGCAAGTTGGCACAAACCAAAGACCCACATGGGCCCACACACAAAAAATCAAGATAATGAATGATGGACTGGACACCCGATACCTCCTTCACTACCCATTCCAAAAAAGAGCTAAACATCTCAAATAAAGAACATGAAATAGAACAACCCATGGGCAAACATTTATCCACATAAAAAGCCCCCTCCCAACAACAACCCAGCAACCAAAAACTATCAGGATGCACTGGCAGCAATCGAAACGCCGACTCAATATCAGCCTTAGCCATCAGACACCCCTTCCCAGCCCGCCGAACCAAGTCAACTGCCACATCAAAAGAAGTATAAACCACCCTACGCAGTTCAGGTGCAATCCCATCATTAACCGATTCCCCCTTTGGATGTGACAAATGATGGATCATCCGAAATTGATTCGGTTCCCTCTTGGGGACCACACCCAAAGGGGAAATCACCAAATTCTTAAGCGGCAATGCCCCAAAAGGCCCTGCCATACGCCCCAAAGCCACCTCCTTCTGCAATTTCGCAGTAACAACCTCAGGATTCCGCAACGCTGAGCGCAAATTTTTGTGTACTCTACTTATATTCACCCGTACACATGGGATCCTGAAACCCTCCCTGAAACCCTCCGCCAATGTTCCCGCTGCCCTCTGATCCGGATACTTACTTAGAAAATGCACCATGCTTTCCAGCCTCACTGGGGTCTTCTCTTTTTCCCGCAGGCTCAATGGGACGCCCTCGCCCCCTAACCATACACCGTGCCCCAGAATGTGCCCCCCCACAACCTGAACATTCATGCTTGAATCTGCAGGTAACACCAAATTTGCACACTCCCTCGTTGAACAACCAACAAAGGCCTTTTTTCTTACCCTCCTGAACCCCCGGCGTTTCCAAGAAAAGGCTGGGGGGCAAACCTCGCCGACGTCATCAACCGCATCCAAAGGCTGATGTCCTTATGATCCCAACGCATGCCAGGCCTCATAGCTTTCCGCTGCCTAAATTGCTCATCATAACGCAACCACGCAAGGCCCCCATACACCCTATAAGCCTCACTAATGGCATCTAAATAGCAAAAAAGCGCCAAACAATTCTCTGGAGCCCTTTCGCCCACAATACTTGCCAAAATTGCAAATGCCTGCAACCAGTTCTGAAAAGTCCTTGGTATCAAACGCCACAATCCTTTCTCCTCCCCAGCACGCTTGCCCTCACCAGGCTTCATATCCCGGCCGCCAAAACGCTCAACCGCCAACAAAGAAAACATTTCTACATACTCCCCTTTCCAAATTTTATCTCTTGTTTCAGAGGCCAAGTGCGCACCTAAAGGGCCCTCAAAACAGACATAACACAGGGGACAAACAGGGGACCTCTCAGGGTGTTGCTCCATCTGCAACACCCTGAGAGGTCCCCTCCACACCAACATCCTGACTACCACCCCCGTCAGCCCTAGGAACCACAGTAGTCATATCTCCCCCTGTACCACCAGACCGCTCAGCCAAAACCTCCCCACCGCTTTGCACTGTCCCCTCACCCGACACCGCAGGCACCCCATCCTTTTCTATGGCCCTGTCCTTCTCGTTGCCCCCAACAACCATATCACCAGCAGGCATACCCGCAAATTTTAAAAACAAATCCTGCAAACCCATCAATAACTCCCCCCCCCCTCAAAGCAACCTGACCTCCCTCTACTTGTTGGCACAAATGCCTCCCCCCACATTATTAACATACCTCCCAGACCCCCCTCTCTCCCCTCGCACATCCCAGACCCCCAAGTACTCACAGGGCTGCCGGGCTTCCTCCCGGCCCGCGGCCGCCGAATCGCCCTCCTGCCTCGTCGGTGGTCTGCCATCCACATCCTGGACCTCACCCTCTGAAAACGCCTCCTCCAGCATGCTCCGATCGTCTTCATCGCCGACTTCTGGGTCCCGCTGAATGACGTCATCACTTGGCGCCTCCGCTAACCCGGAACTTCCTCCCTGAAGCGACCTCTGCAAGACCCGCCTTGGACTCCGCCCGCCAGGACACAGGCCGGAGCCCGCTGCCGAAGATCCCCTGCTGCTCCTCCGGACAACCGATGCCGCCCCCTTATGGACTTCCCCCAAGGCCGGATCGCCGACGGACACCACTCCAACTCCGGACACCGCATCCCCTTCCCTGCCCGTATCACTCCGGGCAGCACCGCACGCAGTAAGTACCTCCTCCGCATCCATGCCCGTATCCAATCCCCACCGTCCACGTAGCACAGACCGGCCCCTCGGGGAATCCTCCTGTCGCCACGCCTCCGTGGGGTCCCGCCTTCGATGAGGATTCCTCCCTGCTCCTCCGCTAGAATCTTTTGAACGTCTTTTAACCGGAGGAGCTGGAGGGTCCCTTACGGGGCTCCTGCAGCGGCGCTGGATCCCCGTAAGGGGGTCCCACTAGGACTCAAGCGCTCCGGTGGCCTTGACCGCCGAGTGCGTCTGGAAAGGGGGGGCTCCACACTTGCCTCCCCCTCGACCCCCTGTAATGCCGTAGCCAGTTGCTGCTCCAGCCATCCTGCTCCTTTTAAGTCCGCAGCATGCTTTATAAAGCCTCTTCAATAAAGCTTCCACGTCTGCCATAATGAAGAATAATGCAGTCCCACAGCGATAATTTTCAAAGGTTCTGCTTCCCCCCCAGACATCATCCTTTTAACCCCTTAACTCTCACCACCCCTTAACTTCCCCTCCAATCCTGATCCCCGATTTTCCCGCATTTTCTTTCATTAACATATATTATATCNNNNGTGTCATGCGAGGCCACCCTTACTGTCCCAACAAAATTTTTCTGTGTCCCCATCCCCTCTATATTTCCATTACCCCACCTCTAACTTCCATGGACCCGAACAACAGAAACCTGCCCCGGATCAGCTGCTGTGACAATAACCCCCCCACCGTCCTTAACATAGGGAGGGAGGGTGGGAATGCAGTCCCACAGCAATAATATTTTCAAAGGTTCTGCTTCCCCCCCAGACATCCTCCTTTTAACCCTCTCGCTCCTTTTAACCCTTTAACTCTCACCACCCCTTAAGCTTCCCCTCCAATCCTGATCCCCGATTTTCCCACATTTTCTTTCATTAACATATATTATATCTTTTTTTTTTTTTTTTAAACTATTAACCTTTTCTTTTAACCACCCTGCACACGTGCCTACACCTCCTCACCCTCCAGCCTTTCCTCTGAACTTATGACCCCCTCCTTTGCTTGCCTCGTGGTCCTTCTCACTTCCAACTTCACCTGGCCCCCTTTTCCTGAACTTTTCACCCCCTTCATATTCAGTCTTCAATACTCCCCCTGTCATGAGGCCCTCCGCCCATTATGTTGCTCCAGGCCTGCTTTTTTTCAAACTTGCCTACCCATCTTCCTATGTTTTTTGAAACCATCACTACTTCCCACCACTACATATCTCCCATCCTATTCTGTGTAAATTCCCCCACCTACTAGATTGTAAGCTCTTCAGGCTTTCCTCCTGTACCACTGTCTGTATTTGTCTGTCATTTGCAACCAGTTTTTAATGTACAGTGCTGCGTAATATGTTGGCATTATATAAATCCTGTTTATTAATAATAATAATAATAATAATAATAAAAATAATAATAACAGTCTTCTTTGGTAAATAGGAACAGGTATCAAACACTGAAATATCTGTATTTATTTTTCAGTAGGTCAGAAATTTAACTGTACCAAACAGTCTTCTTTGGTAAATAGGAACAGGTATTAAACACTGAAAAATCTGTATTTATTTTACAGTAGGACAGAAATTTAACAGTAACAAACGGTCTTCTTCAGTAAATAGGAACAAGTATCAAATACTGAAATATCTGTATTTTACAGTAGGACAGAAATGTTACTGTACTAAACAGTCTTCTTTGGTAAATAAGAACTGCAATTTATTTTATTTAGCTTTAGTGAATTTACAGTGTGAAAAAAAGATGACTAACAGTGTCTTTTATAATACACAATATAGATTACACTAAATGTGTTGACTGCTGACAATTTAACAAAACTGACTGGCTATGCGTGGAACTACAAGTAGCAGCAACCACAATTGTACCTTCCGTGCATGTGTAGTCAGTGAACAGTACCTAAGAGTGTAATACACACAATATAACTTGCACTAAATGTGCTGACTGCTGACAATTTAACAAAACCGACTAGCTAGCAGCTTATGAAAAAGTAAAGATGTCTGTCTAACCTGTTCTACATACACAATATCCTATACTAAATAGTCTTACCTACTATATGCCCTATAAAACACAGAACTATGCAGCTAACAAAAAACTAAGAAGGCTCCTACACTGTCCCTGTCACAATCCATGTCTCTCCCGGCGCCTATCCTATACACAGAACACAAGATAGAGTGACTAACCCCTCCCTCCTTCCCTGTATATATATGCTTGTGATCAGATCCCTCCTGAATGGCTACTGGGCCTTGCTGTGCATCCTAGGAGTAAATGATTCAATCCCAGTCTGATGATGTATAAGGGTATTCCTATCCAATGTCTTTACTTTTTGGTATAATTTCTTTCAGAGTTTCCTACTATAGCCACTTTGTAAGAGACTGTTGTGCAAGACTCTAGTCTCAAACTCCTGTTCCAAAATGCAGTTTCATTCCTTCTTCATCCTCCAAGTCCCTTTTGGTGGGAGATGCTACAATAAAGTGCCTCTACATCAAATGTTACCAAAATCTTCTCAGGTACTTTAAACTGATATATAAACTTAAGTCTTTGTGAACCTTTGGTGATGAATAAAGGGTGGGTGTAATGGGATGTTTTGTCCGAGGTAATTCTTCATTTGTTAGTGATGGATCCAGAAAAAAATGGCCTGTTCTGTCAGAGAGTGATATTCTCCTTAGAAAGATTTAGTCAAATTACATGAAATAGGCTGGCCAACAGGCTCTTTGTCAAACATAATTCTTAAAGGTAAGTTCCTAGAGAAAATGTTAATGTCTTTACAAAACTCAGATTTGAGTCTACATATGAGCAGAAAGATATTTCTAATTTTAAAACTTCAGCTTCTTCTATAGTAAGTGTATGTGAGGATAAATTGATTATTTCTAAGATATTGGTGGGTGGAGTGGGCCTAAAAAAGAAGTCTTCATTTTAGGTTAGGCTCCAGAAGCTGGTGGTGGAAGGGTATGGATGGGTATTGTTAAAAATGTAAACGATAAGTTAGCTAGGGAATCAGTTGTGGGTTCCGTCAAAACTGGAGCAATTGAGGAGTTGCTCAAGACCCCAAATGTGAATGTTGGTTTGACAGAAAGTATGGGTCTACTGACCTGTGTTGCCATGGGGTTAGTCAAATGGGTAGGCTCTGTTGTTGCTGTAGAGCTGGTGGTGCGGTGAGGGAAAAATGAGTGTTGGTGTCAAGGGTCCACAGGACACATGTCACTAGCCCAGTGGGTAGAGGTGTAAGAAACAGCTTGGTCTTCTACAGAGGCTCTAGAGGTGAGATGTGAGGTGCGAGCTGCTGCCAGCTTGCAGGTCCCATGCCCATCAAGGCAGGTGGCTGCTGACTAGCAGGAACAAAGCGTGGTGGCAGAGAAAGAGACAGAGCATGGTCAGACAAGCCAAAGGTCAGGGCAGGCGGCAATTTAGGAATAATCAGGAGTCAAGCTAGGGTCAGTACATGAGCAGAACAGGAACCTATGACCTGGACCAGGAAGTGAGCAGGAAATTGAAGGAGGGATCCTGAAGCAGGGTTTGTGCTGGCAGCAGGAGATTGCAAGGTAAGTGAGCCAGAAGGATGCACAGATTGAGGGGATCTGTGATAGTTGGTATTCTGAGTGTTGGTGGTGGTAGAAGAGGTTAATATAATAGGATACGATATCCTATTATAGGTTAGGATATGTTATGTTTAAGGTTAACATAAATAAATTAATTGTGGTCACTTTTATAATGTTTTCTTTTTCCTTTCTGGGTGATGGGTAAAGAGCTAGAAGGTTGTAATATAGGAGGCACATAAACTGAGTGTTGTGCAGGGAGGGGTGATGGGCTTGGGGGAAGGGGCCAGTTTTTTTTTATTGCAGAGGATTCCCATTTGTAAGCCTTCCCTTTAGTGAAGGCCCATTTGTCTTTTTGAAATCTGAATCTGTTCTCCTTATTGTTGTAAAGGTTGGTATTACATTTTTCCAAATGGGAATTCAAAAATAAATATTTCTCCTTAAATAAAGATGTGTTGATAATTTCAGAGTTCTGTGAATTTATTTAAAATATTCCTTAATTCCTGGATTGTAATATTTAACCAAAACTTGCATTAGTTCCTGAAAATGTTTGTTTAGTGCAGTTTCCCATTCTAATTTAATTGAATCAGTATTTAGCCATAGGGCTGCATGTTTCTAAGATGTAGTTTTCAAAGAATTTTATGTGCCAGTGATAAATTGAGTTCCTTTCAAAGGTATGTTTGAATTTATATCAGAGTTGAAAAAATTCAAAAGGATACTAAAGACAGGGTTTTTTTAGGCAATGTCAAACCTGTATATTTGGCATACCTAACGAAGTATGCGCACAAAATCACAGCAGATTTAGCATTCATGATAAATACATAAAATAGCATATAACCTACAACTCAATTCATACTTCGGTATCCCCTGAGGGTGAATTATCAAGGGGTTTGCGTGCTGTTAACTAAGCATTCAGTTGTCTGACTAAGTAATAAGATGATTTGATTTGAAAGTCTCTCCCCGACGTGTTTTACTAGTTGGCTTCATCAAGGGATGAACAGAGAATATCAGAGCAGCTGTACAGTAACATACAAAAGTATATAAAAGTAAGTATGGGTAATTACAAAAAGTGCTTCATCATATAATGTAACAAATCTTACAATGACAAAATATGTACACATGCACTTAAAGCAAACTTCTTATGATTTCCAGTCTCACAAATGTGTAACAGAATTTATTATAATATTTAGTTATGAAAATTATATGACAATATCCAAACGGGAGTGTGATTGGTGTTTTGTTGCAGTGTAGATGATGTAGTGTGTGGTGCATCACAGGATGGATGTAGTAATAAAAGTCTATATGTAAAGTAACAGGTAATGAAAGAATGTATTGTAACATGTGTTATTTATGAATGAATAATTATGGGTATGGTGAAGAATGCATGAGTGCATTTTGATAATGCGACTTACTCGGTGGTTAGAGTGGTTTCCTATCCTTGGAAGATGTTTGAAGCAATAATATTGGAGTTATATTAAGGATCATGAGGGAAGTGCTAATTTTTATTGAAAGCCTGAGATCACTGTCACTTCACTGTCAATGTATGATTTAAAACAAAAATGGCATTAAAGAAGTCATAAGGGTGAATAGTTATAAATTTGTTGTAATTAAATCAAAAAATATATTATGCACATATTAAAAGGTAATTTAGGTATCTAGTATCTAGTTACAATGTATGTTGAATCGGAGGAGAGAGCAAGGTACTTCTAGGTAGAGTGATAGCTCATGATGCTAGTCAACAAGTTACTATTGAAGAAGTCATAAGGGTGACTAGTTATAAATTTGTTGTAATTAAATCAAAAAATATATTATGCACATAATAAAAGGTCATTTAGGTAAAAAAAAGAATAAAGGACAATATTTAATAATATATCTAGTTACAATGTATGTGGAATCGGAGGAGAGAGCAAGGTACTTCTAGGTAGAGTGATAGCTCATGATGCTAGTCAACAAGCTACTGTTGATTTGATGAAAATTGATGAAGGGCTTACCCCTGGAGAGTGTCAGTGGTATTGCAGAGAAGTGAGAATTGCTGGTCTGCAGCACGATCTGTGTTCATAACCCGCTAGAGGGATCTGTGGGAACCACTTCTCCCCTATATGGGCAGGAAAATGATGTCCAGATGATGCTAATGCGTGTGCGTCAGTGATGACATCACCGCATGGCCCAGAAGGAGGCGTTGAGGCCATATATGCCCTCTTCCCATGCCAGCACCTATCACACTAATCGAGCTGTCTCAAAAGGGGTATAGGCAGCTCGACAATCCACATTGGAGGATGAGGCGGCTCAATTAGTATTCCTTAAGGTATGCCAAATATACACATTTTACACTTGCCTAAAAAAAACCCTGACTTTCGTATTCTTTTGTATTTTTCCTGTGCTAATTGGGGTTGGCAGATCTATAGCCATTCTTACTAGGTAGGGCCACACATCTCTCCCTTTGTCTTATATCGGAGTTGATTTTATTGTACAACTTTTTTTGGAAGATTGGCAATGGTCTCTGGGAAATACATCTATCCCAATCTGAGCATAGAATGTCAATCCTTAGAAAAAGTTAGGAAGACTATATAGGGAGATTTTTTGGAAAAACAATGTTTTTGAGAATCGGCTAAGGTATCATAAAATTTAACACTAAAAGACCCAAAAATTAACCCAAATGCTATCAAGTCCAGGCTCTAACCATGTATATACCTTCAAACAATTTCTTTAATACCATAAGATTTTAACATTCACTTCCTAGTTGAAGGTTCTTCAAAACCACAATTACAAGATATACAATATCTTACCAAAGTTTATACACACTTTACCGTAATGCACATCACTGATTGTACAATGGGTATATTGTAATGTTTGATAGACTATATATATATGTGTAACTACCCAATTGCAACTTTTGCTGCCCCAGTATGCAGTATATGATATTTTAACTATATGTTTGTATCAATGTTGTCATTATATTCATATGTAACAATATATTTACAATTTTGATTGTTACTTAATGCATGAGTTGATATATGCACTGCATGTTACACAGCCGGTTACACAGCTCCGTTATTATTATTATTATTATTATTATTATTATTAATAAACAGGATTTATATAGCGCCAACATATTACGCAGTGCTGTACATTAAATAGGGGTTGCAAATGACAGACTAATACAGACAGTGATACAGGAGGAGAGGACCCTGCCCTGAAGAGCCTACAATCTAGTAGGTGGGGGAAGTTACACACAATAGGAGGGGGATATGTAGTGGTGGGAAGTAGTGAGGGTTTCAAAAGACAGAAGAAAATGGGTAGGCAAATTTGAAAAAATGGGTTTTGAGTGCTCTTTTAAAAGAGCAGAAAGTAAGAGCAAGCAGAACAGAACTAGGAAGACCATTCCAGGGAGTTATGGCAGCTCTAGAGACGTCTTGTAGCCGTGCGTGTGATAAGGTTATGAGTGAGAAAGTCATTAGTAGGTCATTGGAGGAGCGGAGAGAGTGGCTTTTTTACCAAGTCAGAAATGTAAAGCTTCGTTACAAGTGAAATAGGCCTCAAAGAAGATAGAGTCAGAGGGCCCCGAGGGGGAGAAGATTCTTACCAAAATTAGCCAGTCACACAGCTCCATTACGCACCCCTTTTTAATTTATTTAGCTGCATAATGTGTTTACACTAAATAAATCCTGTTTATTAATAATGATAATTGCTAGCTGGCATCATGACCTGGATGACATGTGTTAGGAATGATACCCATAAAGTTCTGGACAAGTAGTGCGGTAACATTAGGCAAATTGATAGAGGACCAGAGACGGAGCGTGGGTCAGCAAGAGCAGTAGCAATGTGTGGCCTCTGAGTAACTATCGCCAGGGAGACCGCATTGGTAAGAGTGATGGAGATCTGGGTGTAGTGCATCAATGCCAGTCCGTCAATGCCACCCAGAAGTGTACAATTTTAATTAATGGAGCACTGCCAGGTGGCAGCAGCAACAACAGGAGGAGGAGGCGCTGGACACTGAGACGGAGTAAGGACCGCATTGGTAACTGGCATCTAGAGCTGGGTAAAGTGCGTCATCAATGTCACCCAGAAGTGTACAATTTTGTTGAATGGAGTACTGACAGATGGCAGCAGCAACAGCAGGAGAAGGAGGCGGTGGGCCCTGAGACAAAGTGTGGACCACATTGGTAACTGGCATCTAGAGCTGGGTGTAGTGCATCCTCAATGACACCCAGAAGTGTGTAATACAATTTTTTTGAATGGATTACTGGACAGGAGGCAGCAGCAACAGCAGGAGGATGGTGGGCCCTAAGATGGAGTGTGGAGGGCATTGGTAACTGGCATCTAGAGCTGGGTGTAGTGCATCGTCAATAATACCAAGAAGTGTACAGTTTTAGTAAATGGAGCACTGACAGGCGGCACCAGCAGCAGCAGGAGAAGGAGGCGGTGGGCCCTGAGACAAAGTGTGGACCACATTGGTAACTGGCATCTAGAGCTGGGTATAGTGCATCCTCAATGACACCCAGAAGTGTGTCATACAATTTTTTTGAATGGATTACTGGACAGGCGGCAGCAGCAACAGCAGGAGGAGGAGGCGGTGGGCCCTTAGACAGAGTGTGGACGGCATTGGTAACTGGCATCTAGAGCTGGGTGTAGTGCATCGCCAATGACACCCAGAAGTGTGTAATACAAATTTTTGAATGGAGTACTGGACAGGCGGCATCAGCAACAGCAGTAGGAGTAGGATGGTGGGCCCTGAGACGGAGCGTGGATGGCATTGGTAACTGGGATCTATAGCTGAGTGTAGTGCATCATCAATGACACCCAGAAGTGTTTAATACAATTTTTGTGAAAGGAGTATCGGGCAGGCCGCAGCAGCAACAGCAGGAGGAGGAGGCGGTGGGCCCTGAGACGGAGGGTGGACCGCATTGGTAACTGGCATATAGGGGTGGGTGTATTGCATTTGTGAATTGAGTACTTGGCAGGCAGCAGTAGCAACAGCATGAGGAGGAGGCGGTGGGCCCCTAGACAGAGTGTAGAATGTATTGGTAACTGGCATCTAGAACTGGGTATAGTGCATCATCAATGACACCCAGAAGTGTGTAATACAATTTTTGTGAATAGATTACTGGACAGGCGGCAGCAGCAACAACAGCATGAGGAGAAGGTAGTGGGCCCTGAGAAGAAGCGTGGACTGCATTGGTAACTGGCACCTAGAGCTGGGTGTAGTGCATCATCAATGCCACCCAGAAGTGTACAATTTTAGTGAACTGAGTACTGACAGGAAGCAGCAGCAGCAGGAGGAGGCGGTGGGCCTTTTTTGATAAATAGCATGTGGGATCAGAATGAAATATCTGTATTTTTTTGATATAAATAAAGAATTTTTTCTGGCTTTTTTGATAGATAGCAAGTGGTATCAGAATTAAATATCTGAATTTTTTTAGAGAAATACTGACATTTTTTTT
This sequence comes from Pyxicephalus adspersus, assembly GCF_032062135.1. NCBI lineage: Eukaryota > Metazoa > Chordata > Amphibia > Anura > Pyxicephalidae > Pyxicephalus > Pyxicephalus adspersus. Next base: position 74,439,685 of record NC_092871.1, read on the forward strand.
TCTTTTTTGATAGCAAGATGTATCAGAAATTAATATCTGTATTTTTTGGAGAGAAATACAGATTTTTTCCTGCCTTTTTTGATAGATAGCAAGTAAAGATCAGCGAATTTCTCAGAAATTCGATTCGGCCGGTTCGCCAAATTTTTCGAATAGATTTGCTTTGATCCAAATTTATTTGTGGCGAATTGCCTTAAAAAACATCTATTTCCGGCCTGCAGAGAGCCTTGATAGTGGTGTAGAACACTGTGCCTTGCAGTAACACTCATAGGGAGTCTGTGGAATTGAAATAATTCTGTGAGTCAGTATGACATGCAGATGACAGGCGTCGCTATTGGAATCACTGCACACTTCACTTATTTGGGCGGTCACGGGGCCAAAACTGACCAAATAACTCAAGTATGAACTCAGCCTTACAGGTCCATGTTAGTGTCAAGAAGAAGCGAACTCCTTTTACACCCTCGTCAGCTGATTCCACATAGATGTCTACAGAACCTATTCTATTAACCACTTATACAAGTAGAGCCCCCCCGACAGAGTGGAGAGGGTGTCAGTACTAGGTTTGTGTTGACGTCACTGATTATTTTGCCCTTCCTCTGATCCATCAGAACAATAACCCACAAAAAACGGATCCTGTCTGTGGAGCATATGCCTTCACTCGGTCAGCATTTGCTCAATAATCCACAAGTATTGCTAATGCCAAAAAAAAACAGGAGCGGATCCAAAACAGATGACACGTGAATGGAATATTTGCATGTATTCTGTGTTTTGTACCCACTCCTGCTTTTTGCTACCAAATCATAAGCCAATTCTGATGGGACCATACAGGCATTACAGCTGCTACACAGACAGGATCCGTTGTGAGTCTCTTTTTTCCTTCCTTCTGACAGATCAGAAGAAGGGTCAAAAAAATAGTGATGTCATCCAGGCCAAAAAGGCAAAATAAAGACCCAGTCATGGAGTGGGGAGGGTGGGAGAACAGCTTGAGTCCACAGAGTGGCACAGTGACATAGTGGTGAGGTGGAAGCAGCATGAGGAGACCACAGAGTGGCACAATGACAGAGTCTGGAGGTGGTGGCAGCATCAGGAGGCCACAGAATGGCACAATGACAGTGTGGAGGTAGCAGTAGCATCAGGAGGCCACAGAGTGGCATAATGACAGAGTGCGGAAGTGGCGGCAGCAGCAGCATCAGGAAGAGGTCACAGAGTGGTACAATGACAGAGTCTGGAGTTGGCGACAGCTTCAGTAGGCTACAGAGTGCCACAATGACAGATTGTGGAAGTGGCAACAGCAGCATCAGGCGGAGGCCACAGAGTGGCAAAATGACGGAGTCTGGAGTTGATGAAAGCATTAGGAGGCTACAGAGTGGCACAATGACAGAGTCTGGAGGTGGCGGCAGCAGCAGCATAAGGAGGAGGCCACAGAGTGGCACAATGACAGAGTCTGCAGGTGGTGGCAGCAGCAGCATCAGGAGGATACCACAGAGTGGCAAGGTGACATATTGTGGAGATGGTAGCAGCAGCATCAGGAGACCACAAAGTGACCCGGTGACAGAGTGGGGCGGTGGGTGGCAATACCAGTACCCCCTGACGAAGGTGGGTGAAAGAAGGAGCACTTGGCATCTGCTGTGTAGCATGAGGCGGGTGGCAGCATCAGAATAGTAGTTGAGGCAGGTAGCCAGAAGAAACCGGTCTCTTTTGTCAAGGTTTGGGTGAGGCGGCATAGATCATCTAACCCGATGCATCAGGCATTGGTGGGTGGAAATCCTGGCTGATCCACGCCTGATTCATTTTGACAAAGGTCGTTCTCTCCACATTTTGGGTTGACAGGCAAGTTCTTCTTGGGGTAACTATGGCTCCCGCTGCACTAAACACCCGCTCTGATGCCACACTACTGGCCGGGCAGGACAGCTTTTCAGGGGCAAACTCGGACAGTTGCGGCCACAAATCCAGTTTGGCTGCCCAGTAGTCCAGCGGATCTTCAATGACGGCTGGCAGGGTGCACTCCAAGTATGCCATCACCTGCTGGTTCAGGTTCCGCTCTATGTCTAGGTGCTGGTGAGTAGTTTCTTCACTATGAGGGTGAAGAAAGCTTCTCATCAGCGACTCTAGACTCATGGTACTGCTCCTGCCACCACACCCCTCCCCAGCAGCCATGGCAGTGGAACAAGTGCAGAGGGCCCCCCCGGTCAGACCTGCGGGAGGAAGGACGATGGTGTAGATAGGCAGTGGCCAACTGACTACATAGGATGTCTCTGTAGTAGTTCAGTTTGTCTTCCCTCTCAGCAGGTGTAAAAAAAGCCCCCATTTTGGACCGGTAGCGAGGGTCCAACAAGGTGGAGAGCCAGAAGTCATCCCTCTGCCGAATGGTGACAATTCGGCTGTCACGCAACCAAGTGAGCATGCAGCGGGCCATTTGTGCAAGAGACTCGGAGGCACTCCCTGCCTCCATCTTCACTGCATACTGCCACGGTGTATCTGGGTCCTCTGCCTCATCTTCCTCATTTTCCTCTTGCTCCTCTGGCTGCTCCTGCTCCTCCTCTCCTGTCACCTGAGTAGAAAAACCACCCATTTCGCTATATATTGCTTTTGCTCCAATGTCCTCCTCAAGAAAAGTCCTCCTCCTTCTCCTCCTCCAGTTCAGCCCCCACAGGGCTCATGTGGCCGTGAGATCTAGGCGCCACATCTCCAGTCCCCTGACCAGCCAGATTTACCAGCATCTGTTCCAGGACATGAAGCAGTGGAATGACGTTTTCATTCCGTAGTCCTGATGACTGACAAATAACATGGCCTCCTCAAAGGGCCTGAGCAAATCGCAGGGATCACGCATGAGCTGCCACTGGCTGACATCGAAGTTACACATGGGAGTACTCCTATCCACTTGGATCATCAAGAAATCATTGATGGCCTTTCTCTGTTCGTATAGTCGGTCCAACATATGGAGGGTGGAATTCGAACGGGTGGAAACGTTGCATATCAGCCTATGTTGGGGGATGCCATTCTGCCACTGCAGCTCAAGGAGGGTGTGCTTTGGGGTGTACGAGTGGCTGAAGTGCATGCAAAGTTTCCTGGCCATTTTTATAATGTCTTGCGGATAGGTGGAAGACTTCAGGAACTGCTTCACAACAGATTGAAGACGTGTGCCATGCAGGGCGCATCGCTCAGCCTTCCTGGTGATGCTTCAACTTCTGCCCACACATTCTACATATGGCCATGTTAACCTCCTCCAGCTGCTTAACAAAAAACTGGCACACTGGAGTAGGTGATTTTCCCCCCAACACTCCGCAATGACTGACTGCTATCGCCGCTGCCTCCGTGAACTGCTGCACCACTACTTCCCAGGCAGGTAGGCTCCTGCGAAGCAGGTGGTCTACCCTGGGCACGTTTGGCTCCCGACCTCCCACTGCTGCCACCCTGCTGACTCCTAGCCATGCTACCACCTTGCTGGCTCAGCCACTGCCTCACAGGCAAGCTTCCACCCTCATCATCATCGAGTAGTGTCTGAACGTCACTGATGTCCTCCTCAACGGTCTCTGGGTCAGGAGCCTGACTGCTCGCAACACCACCTCCCACGCCACTGTACTCATCATTACTTGCTCGCCTAGCGGAGGAAGCAGAAGATGTCTCCTCCAGATCTTGGCTGGGCAGTAGCTGCTGAATGTCCTCTATTAGCTCGTCCTCGCTGTATAGTGGAGCTGAGCCCACAGCATACAATACTTCTGTGGCTGAGGGAACAGTAAAGGACAGAGGCAGGTTGAGGACAGGTGAGGGCACAGGGCCTGCTTCCGGGCCATGCCAACTAAGGGTTGTGTCTGACAAACCAACCGACTGTTGGCTGGGGGTGTCTGATGTCACTTGGGATGAAGTGGATGACCGAGTTAACCAATCGAGAACCACTGGGTTGCTGGTCAAGACAAGACCGCTAGATGACACCGGGTGCTCAGGACTCTCGCTGCGACTCCTGCTGTCACGGCCCCTTACTCTGCTGCGACCTCTGCCTGCACCAGAAACATTTAGGCCTCTGCCACTCTTCTGTGCATGGCCTGGCACTTCTCTGTCTGACATACTTTTAGCTGAACTAAATAAATTAAAAGCAAATTAAAACACCCCTAAAAACGACAAATATATTTTTCTTTTTGTACTGAAATAGGCCACTAAACGCTTTTACCACATATAACTGCAACAGTAAACTGCGTATATATTTTTCTTTTTGTACTCAAATACATCACTAAACGCTTTCACCACATATAACTGCAAAAGTGAACTGAGAATATATATTTTTTTTATACTGAAATAGACCACTAAACTCTTTCACCACAAATAACTGCAACAGTGCTTTCACCACATAAAACTGAAGACGTGAAATGCGTATATATTTTTCTTTTTGTACTGAAATACGCCACTAAACGCTTTCACCACATATAACTGCAGAAGTGAAATGCGTATATATTTTTCTTTTTCCACAGATATAAGCCACTAATGGCTTTTCAACATAGCACTTGCACCCCAATAACAAGAACAAATTGCTTGAATGACAGAGCTGTATAATGGCTATTTGGATCCCCAAATAATCTTTCCCTGCACTTGTAAATCGCTTTTCTAGCACTGTCCCCAGCGCCTTCTGGCGTCTCTCCCTGCACTAAGATGCAGTGAAATGATTCCTCCCTATCCTTCCCCTGCACTTATAAATCGTTTTTTCATTTTTTTTTTCAAAATTAGGTTTTTCCTATCACTCTTCCTAGCGCCTGCAGACATCTCTCCCTGCACTCAGAACGCTGTAAAATGTCTTAATCCAAGATGGCAGAGGCTGTGACATCACAGGGCTGGCTGGCTGCTGATTGCACTCCAGCATCTGAGGGATGGAAGGTTGGATGCTGCTAATGCTAACCACAGAAAGATTGGAAGATGGGGTAGAAAATGTGGGGGATGGCAATGATACCTGGTCTTGACTGCTAGCATTGCGACAAACAGCAGCCGATCTGCGTTGGAGCTCATCCTCACCACAGGTGGAGCCTAAAATCTGTAATGCTTGGCTACAGAAGGTGGCAGAAGGAGGAAAGGCGTGGAAAAAGATCTAACAGCTTGAGCTTCCTTCTGGGGCGATGAAGTCAATGCACAGAGCTCTGTGCTTTGCCCAGGTGTTCCGGGTGGTGGCTTTCTAAATGTGTGCTCATGCAACTTGTTCCAAGTTCGTTTTGGGTTTTGGCTCCTTTCAACTGCTGACCACACAGTTTGCAGATGACCATAGTGTTTTCATCACTATGGACAGTAAAAAATGCCAACATGGGCGAACATCCAACTGGGCCGAAAGGTGCTCTGAAGCTGGTGCTCGTGGTGCCGGCCACCGGTTATTGAGGCACACCTGTGGTGACAGCTGCTGACGATGGACGACTTTGACTTGCCTGACTGGTACGTTTAAACTGCAGAGTGTTGGCAGCTGTTTTACCCTCTTCCTCCCTTTCCCCCTTTGAGGGCGCTCTGTAACCTCCTCCTCCACTTCTTCCTCCTCCTCTTCCTGCCTATGATGATCTCCTTGTTCGCCCCATGTCGGATCAGGGACATCATCATCATCATCATTAGAAGTGACAGTTTTCCTGTATGTGCCGACAGGAAGCAGTGGCCTTTTGGAGCCAGTTTGAAGTAGCTCGTCTGGCTCAGAGTGTTGGGGTGAAAAGTAAGAGGAGGGAAAGCCTGTGAACTAACTCTCTTCGTCAGATGACTCAAAGAACTGTGCGTCTTCAAAGAATGTGTCCTGCTCCGCCTCTCCACCCCCTACGTACTCATGAACATTCTGCTCTACACAAGACTTTCCAGCCAAGGAGGAAGAAGTAGGAGGAACAAGTGTATCAGTGACTACCCCTGTGGGGCCTGTGTCTGGGACTGGGAGGAAGAGGGGTTGCAATCACTTGACACAGGCTGGGTCATGTACTCTACTACCTGTTGTTCAAGTTGCAGTAATATTGGACGCACACCACCACCAACAGCTTTAAAATGTCTAAGGTCCAGCTGGCTTCTTGTTCTCGGTTCTGCAGTTAAAAACCAACCCATACTGCTTTCCTTGCCACCCCTGGCAAAGCTGTCACTTCCTCTTTGGCTAGACATAGTTGAAATGTTTTTGTGGCTTCACACCCTGAAAAATACTTTGGAGCTAATATGCTTCACTAAGTGTAAATTTTTACAGTAAGTGGATTTTTTTGCATCTGCACTGTGTGTGTTGTATGCAGCACTTTCCTTCAGCGGTGACGCTTGTAAAATGCAGCACAGTATACAAATTTAACGTCTGTCACTGCATCTGTCTGACTGTCTCAGGTACAAGTGGGATGGTGTGCACGCCGTCTGGGTACCCTGGCTCTGGCTGCCTGTATGTAACACACTGACTGACTACAGGGCAGGAGTAACATTTTGTGTTACTCTAGTGAAATATTCTACCTATCTGAGTAGAGTAGATTACAGGACTGAAGCAATACAGTACAATCCAACTATCTATCTGACTAATAGTGACACAGTCTATCTAACTACAGCATTTTTATTTTACTTTGACACTACCAGCAGCACAGGGAGGTTGTGTCTGCTAGCGGATCTCTGTCAGGAGTGGTAAATGCAGGCAAGCCCTGGCCTTATATAGGCTGCCTGCCACCAGAAAGATGTAGGAGAGGATCCCTGTTCCTATTGGAGGGCCCTAGGCATTATGGGGGAGGTCCCTAGACACTGTGGGAGGGCTGAATTTTAACCCGCGAACCACATGTTTTTCGGTTCTGGTCTACCCGAATTCGAACAGTCATATTCGGGACGAATATAAGGATGACCCGAATTCGAACACCAACACTACCAAACACTCACATTTCACACTACTAAATATTCACTTTTATTCAATTTCTTATTCATCTATTACCAAAAAATTCACCTAATTTCTCTTTTTTCCCCATTATCTCCATTTGTACTATAACAGACATGACGGATTCAGCTTATTTGTTAACATGATCTTTACAAAATAAAAGATTTAGATGCCTAAACGACAAGCTAGGCCCAGAGGAAGGAGCTCACTCCACCCCTCTCCACTCCTCTCTGCTAGCCCACCGCTTCTCTTTCTGCACAGGCGCAGAGATAATGCCCCAGATTCATCAAGCAGAATCGGATTATCGCTCGCCCATTCGTATTCGCGATCCGAAATCGTACGCCATCGCGCTATTCAGCAACTGAAAAAGCTTGCGGCCGGAGCCGCGCATCTCCTGCAGCTTTACACTGGCGAGCTTGCATTAAAAGTCACTGTAAGTAGGAGTTTGGTGTGGATAACCATGCAGAAACCATGCAGACATTTGTACTCAATACTTGTAGAAAAAATGACACATTGCTGAACGCTTATTATTGTGAAGGCAGGAATCCGGCTGGCAGTGAGGCGAGTGTACGCGCACACTCGAGTCCGGACCGCGGTAAACCGTGATCGATGGCCGCGCGTACTTTCGCGCTTCCAGCGAGCGCGGATTTTATTGATGAATCAGGGGCTATGCCTCTGGCACATGCGCAATATCACCCCAGGAGGATGCTGACAGCCCAGTCTATATAAAGTGGGCTTTCAGCGCTCTCAAAATCCAGCTGTTAATATTCAGTTACCAAAGGTGACTGCCTCTGTTCTCTCTCTGAGTAAGTCACATTTCTAAATACATTTCTAAAACATTTCTGCTTGATCATTTTTGACCTGTTGTGTTTACCTGAACTCTCCAAATATCCTGGAAGATATTTTGGAATGTTCTCTCCACCTTTTAAAACCAGTTTTAATTGTGCAACCATCAACAGTCAATCAAGAGATTACAACTGCTTAAAACATCTGGGCAGAAGTTTATAGGCTTTTATTAGAGCTGTTTCCAGATATTTTTGACACCTCAAAGTGCCACCCAGTGCTCATAAGAGGATTCCTAGGTGACAACACATTTAGAGAGGAAAAAGCATGAATGGATATTATGGAACATTTCTTCCCAACAGCAAAGGGGGAGATACAAGCATAGCATCTACTAAAGGGTGAGTGGGTCATGATATTTTGATGGGGTTTTTTTCTTTAGTAGTATTTGGAGTAGGATATACTAGTTTTGCTCCAAGAGCAGCCAGGTGTATTGGTAGCTCAGATGAGGAACAAAGGACAGCCAGGTTCATTGTTAGCTGAGATGTTATTGTAAAAGCAGCCATGTGCATTGGTAGCCCAGATTTATTTGGGAAGGCAGTCAGATCCATTATTAGGCTAGATAAAAAACAAAAAGCAGCCAGGTAGATTAAAAGCCCTGATGTGTTTAGAAAGCAGCCATGTGCATTGTTAAGCCATACGAGGAACAGCATTGCTGACAAAGATATAGTTAGAAAGGCAGCCAGGTGCATTGGTAGCTCACATGTGGTTGGAAAGGCAGCCAGGTACATTGGTAGGTGGATATGATTAGAAAAGCATCCAGGTGCATTGGTAAGCCATTTGAGAATCGAAGCGCGGCCAGGTGCATTAGTCAGCTAAATGAAAAAAGTGCTGTCCGTTGCATTGGTAACCCATGTTACCAATGCGCTCTCCTGATTGCTTCTGCAGCCCTAGAAGAGCTGTGACATGTGTTCTGTATCCAAGAACACATACTACAGTTCTGCTAGGGCTGCGGGAGCAATCAGGAGAACAGAGCTGTCAGCATAGCAGAACACCGCTGATTGCTCCGCTCCCTGATTGGCTGGGGAAAGGTAAATCCTTATGATGCATGAGCTGTTATCAGGATTACCTATTTCTCAGCCAGTCACAAAGCAATAGAGGTGAATGGGGAGCCTTGTCCTCATTTAACACCTAGTGCCTGGGGATCCCTCACTGTCAGGAGGAGTCCCACAGCTGTGGTTATGTCATAAATGCAGCTGTTGGAATCATCATGTCATTGTGGGATAACCTGTAAAAAAGTTTAGTTGCACACACACACACAGATTTAATAAAATACTTTAACAATAAAGCCTTGTCCTATTTTTTTAAACATATTTGAACCCCTTTAAGGAATGAGTAAGGGGTTTTATGTACCCCTGTACTCATTCCCAAGGGTGGAGTGGTGGAGATCTGGGAGTCTCCTTATTAAAGGGGGCTTCCAGATTCCAAAGTCCTGCTAAAAATGTTTAGAAAAGCCCCCATTGTTTTCAATAGAACCTTTCATAAAAAATGTGTTTTCCCATGTTTATGAGCGTTCTCCCACGTTTAGCCTGCATTTTTTGTTTTTTAAACGTTGCAAGCCAGATAAAGCTCATAAACGTGCTTCAAGGAAATGTCCTGGTGTAGAATAGCCCTTTGAATGCATGGGAATTTCAAACATTACCTCTTAAGGCTCAGGTAAATGGTGGGGAAAATGTGTAGGAGAAAAACAGTATTAGGAAAAGATACAAATGTACATCTCACCACAGCAGAGCAGGAAGGCTGCCAAGATTCACTTATGCTCTCGCTGCATGAAGGACTTTGCTAGGTAGCTCCGAGGCCCCTGTTTTAACAGGGCTTGGTACAGCAGTTTCTCTTGTCCCCTCAATGGCAGCCTAGCTTACAACGACCAAGATAAAGATCAGATGTCCCTGCCCTCCCCTTGATCTGATTGGTGAACTAAGGCAGCATGGAAGAGCCAGGGCAATTATAGTAAAAGTTAAATCTGATGAGCACACATTGACAATGTTCAAGTTGTTCAGCTTTGGCTCAAGTGGGCGTTAGTTGAATTTCTGATCAGCCCAAATCTGTACACCAAACTTACTATTAACTGATTTAGCATGATTGAGCATTAGGAGACTCTGTTTCTGTTTAATTTACTATAATAACTCTTAGCAGCTTCCAACTATTTCAAATTACAGCAAATGCTAGAAATATATATTTTCAGCACTCACTCTACATTGGAATCTAGTTTTTCTGCACTCCTGTTTAAATTTAAACATTTACAAACAAGCCTATGAATCAAGGTAAAAGTCCTCCAAATTCACACATGATTTGTATATGTACCCAAAAACATCCTTTCAGCTTGTGTTTGGTCAGAAATAACAAAGCTCATTCCCACAAGCCAACACAAGTCACATTCTAAATGCCATGATTTGAAGTGGAAACATACAATCACATATATAGTCCATTTATCTGCCCATGCCTTTGGGAAAATATGTATGTATGAGTTGAACCTTCACTCATGAGGTGTGCTGGGAGGAAAATGCTTTTGGTTTGGTTTAAAGCAAGAAAAAAATAATATTGTCTGTATGCTGTTACACCTAAACCACTACATCACCCCTCCCTACATAGACGCTTAAAATGCTGACAAGCACAATGCTTGTCTTTGAAGCTTGAATAGTTTATTTATAGTTTTCATGCTGTCACATCTTTGCTAACCTGCAAGAAAACCATTTCTGTATAACTGCAGGAGCCAGGTGGATGCCTTAAGCAAGAAGGAATTGTGTGATCTTGAGTCAAGTAAAAGTTTATGAGAGGGTTGGACAGATTGCCCCGCAAGGACAAAGACAAAATCACGTACTTCCCTGCACTAAAGCTCTGCTATGACATATACCCAGTCCCTGTAATTTATTCATATTATCTGTCATTATAATTCCCTTTCTATCATTTACTATGAATCACACAATTGCAATGCTTTATTTTCTTTTTTTAATATATCAAAGGTTCTAACCCTTTCTAAAAGGTAGAAAATCTATTTGGCTGTTAAAAAGAAAGCAGAGATTCTGCCTAAATTAAAAGTTAGAACTTTGCCTTTAGATCTAAATTTGAGTTTTATTCCTCACCTTTCTAAATGAGTCTCAGATGCTAAATGTCAAAAATGGAAACTTTGGTACGATGGGCAAAGATGCAGACCTATATTTCTAACATACTTGATTAAATGGCTGTATTTTTAGCAGTATGAAGAAACCAAGTTAAATAACATTTTCTATAACTGAAATATTTCAGTCATGTAAGCTATATGAGGGGGTGAACCTCTAAACTACCAAGAACTTGCATTTTTACTTCCTCGTATATTTCACTTTCATTAAAGATGCAGATGTAAAAAATAATGAAGAAGCGTGTCATAACAGCCTGATAATACCCGTTAGTATTGTCCAATTGCTATTTCCTAGTCTGCATAAGCTTTCATTTTCAGAGTATTCATTTTTTCAGCCATAGCTATTCAGGGCTGTAAATATACATAGAAATCTATTGTAATAAGTGTGTTCTGAGTGGATAAAAGAATCATTGGAAAATTTACCCTGTTTTATTTTTTTTGCCAAGTAAAGCTTTCAGCCATCTGTGTCATCCTTTTTACCAAAGATACACCACCCATAAACACTGGGTCTCAGAACAGGTAACTTTTACCAGATTTTCAATTGAACTCTTGAAGGCTCACTGAAGGGTTAATATTTTTAGGGGAATTGTCTGGGATGGCCAGACCTTTTCTGCAGGAATACCCAATGTTTTAGTTGCATGTAGCCGCTGTCAAGCCCTTAATGTAGTAAGTTACATGGTATTCAAAAGTTGAAGAGATGCTACTGTGCTTGTATTGGTATTTTTCTGATTTGCTGCAGCAAGCTAGGTGTCCCAAAGTCTTTGTTTCAAACTCTGGTGTACCATTTTAAAAGTTAAACATTAAAGGTGCCAACATTGAACCTTGGGGTACACTGCTAATAACCATAGACCATTCAGAGTATGAATCATTAATCACTACTCTCTAGATTTAGGCCAGTTCTCCATTCATTTATGAATTGCATTTTTTAAACCTATAAACCGTAACTTGCATATTGATCGTCTTTGGGGTACTGTGTTAAAGGCTTTTTTAAAGTCAAAGTACAATATCAATTGTTCCTCCGCTGTCTATCTGTTTACTTACTTCCTCATAAAAGGAGAATACATTTGTTTGACAACTTCTGTCATTTATGAATTCATGCTGACTATCACTTATTTTCCAGGAGAAACTTTTCTTTGTGGTTCTTTATCAAACTCTGTAAAATCTTTCCAGTATATAAATTTAAACTTACTGGTCTGTAGTTATTGATGATGACTTTGTTTCTAAAGATAGGAACCACACTGACCTTAGGCCAACCCATTGGTGCCATGCCAGTGATTATAAAATGTCTAAGTTTTAGCCTCTTAAACTTATTACCCATTGGAATATAATTTGCAGTGTGTTTGCGTAGAACAGACTTAAAACATTCCTTTTTCTGTTCTGTGTACTTTGAGGCCTATATTCCCTCCCAGTCCAAGTAAAGGAGAGCCCCCCATAATAATGAAACATTTGCTCAAAAAAAATTGAATGTTTTTATTTTTACTGTTTTTGCTTCCTGTTTACTACTTACAATAAAGAAAATCATAATATGCTCACTGCTACCCAGAAAACTAGGTCCATCATTTCTAGCTGGAGCTTCTTTAAACTGTACCATAAAATTTTGTTCTTTTTCATATATTTTTAGGGTTTTGCTTTTCATTAGGCTTGTATTGGTATTTTATTTGTGGTTTGGAAACAGAAGGTCCAAAGCACTGCCGCTATTATTACTGCTGTGCTCCATTGATAGCACACACCATTAGCTTGGCATCTTGCTCTTTGACTATGGTAGTGGCTGTATTCTATAAAAGGAGTAATGTTGATCAGTATGGCCTCTTTTTGCTTTCAACTCTAAGGCAGACCATTGGTCAGTGAAAGAAGGTCCTTGTAGGAAACTCTTGTAGACTTTGTCGGAGATACTGATATGATTAAAATTAGAATCACAGTGGAAATGAGAATTCCCCATGTGTTGTAATTTCCTCCTTTCTCTCTATGGGCCTGATTTATCAAGCAAGTGCACGTAAGCTTGTTGTGCGTATTTACGTGCCGATAAATTAGACGTAATTCCACATGCCGGATTGCTAGTACACTCGCCTTTACCTGCCAGCCGCATTCCTGCTTTGATAAATGAGCAATAGGGAATCTGTTAAGCTCTGTCAGTGGTGAGGTCATAGCAATTAATTAGCGCACACCTGCTCTCTGTTCTGTGCGCATCTACAGTCCATACAGGTCAATTTGAATCTTTAATGCGTCATCTTCTTTTGGGTACGTGCCATATTAAGGGTTGGCAAACTTCGACCTTTAGGCTAGATACGGCCTAAGCAGTAGTCGTTCTGGCCTAATGCCCCCTGGCTGATCCAGCCTAATGCTCCAGAGCTGCGGGTTGCCAGCAGATCGGCCAGGGGGTGTTGGGAACTTCTGGAGCCAGAGCCACCGGAGCTCCGGAGCCCCTGACTCTCCGACGCCGCTTCTTTGCTGTGGATCCCCTATTTATCGCGGCCGGCGTTGATACTTCTTCCACTGCGGTAAATAGAGAACCCTCTCCTCCTCAATGCATACGGAGTAGAGGGATTTCACTTCAGGGAGTGTTCCCTGGTGGTGGGCTGACCCATTAGGGCAGGACTCAGGGTTCAGCCTAGTGTGCTCCCTCCCACACCTGAAACGGCCTAGTGGCCATAAAAGTTTGCCGGCCCCTGTGCTACATTTTTATGTTACATTATACTCATTCACAAAATTGATTCATTTATTATTACGTTTGTTGCACTGTTTTGATACTTTTTGGTTTGCTTGCAACACTGCAAATTTAGATCATTTTATGTGTCATCACACAATAGTATGAATGTCAAAAAAATGTCAACAAACATTTCAGATCTGATTAAAATGTCATTCTAGTTTGGCTTTATGGAGATCAAATATTTGCAAAAAGGATTGTTGGCAAAGATGTTATAATGTATCATAAATATATATATATATATATATATATACACACATGGAGGATCCTCAGGTCCAGCATTGTATGCGTTTAGACCATGTAAAGAGCTGAAATCAGTTAACTCTTTCTGAACCTGATAATATTAGGTCATTTAAAAATATGCTTATTTCTCAGCTAATATATATGTTTGAAACATTTAAACAGCCCAAACATTTTCATACAAGAGAAAGATGTGTGCCATTTGAAACAATGATTTTGCAAGCTCGCCAGTGTCAAGCTCACGAGATACGCGGTGATCATTTCAGTTGATAACTCCTGGCGTATTCTCGCTGGACAAAATTTGGTAGATAAATAGCTTTTTGACGTCCGATTCCGGAATGTGATTACGAGTGCGCAAACGAGCTTCCGATTTGGCTTGATGAATCTGGCTTCTTATATACACACACTGTATATATTGTGGGAAATTAGCATCAAATGCACTTTCTGCAGAGTGACTTTGAGGTATTCATTTTATAACACAAGTATACATATCATCCATTGATAAAACAAACATAATAATTTTTTTTTTTACAAAATAATAAAAACAATTAAAAACAGTGCATTAAGTGAATCGCAATCAAAATTTGATGAGTTTTGCGAACATTTGTCCATGTACTCAGGCACTTAATGAGATCTGTAAATATATGATGTTGTAACACAGGGGCAAAGAGGGCACCTATGTTACTTGAAAAAATCCTGGATGAATGGAATGATGGACCTTGGTATCTGAGGTTTCATTACTGAGGTGAAACCAGTGAAGTTTTGTTTGCAGAGTAGCTCTAGCTTTCCCTGCTGGTTGTCTAAAATGTCTGTCATGGGATTGGTTTTACTGGGAATGTGCAACAACAGGGTGGGGCAGTTTCCCAGTTTTCCTAATGCCTTTGTTGGAAGTTATTAAATAAATAGGAATTAAACTTGTATGTAAAGATAATTCTGCCTCATTATCTGTGGAGGTAGTCTCTAAAAAAAAAACCATCAAGGGATTGCTAAGCAGAGACAGTGATTGATCTTCCATGAGTGGATGCCTGAGGATCATTAACACCTTGGCCAGTTTGACCACCTGTTCCTGCCAAAACCAGTTTACTATCGCTTCAGTCTTCCTGGAGGGGACAGGGGTCTGTGATAACAATCCCAAGCCTGGGACAAGGACAATCTGTGTGACCTCTTGATTAAGACTTCACCAAGGCTAAATCCACAATGTGATTCGCTCTGGACTTGCAGAGGGGTGTGGTTCAAGGAGAGAAAACCCTGGTGTGTATGGTTGTGTGAGGGAGAATCACCATGTGCTAGACCCCTTTTGCTACATACCATTTACTTTATTCCCTTTGTCTTGTAAATTATATGTATATAATATCCTAAGCTGTAAATAAACCTTAACCTTTTATAAGATCCATTGGTCATTCTTTGAAAATAAGGCACCCCAAACAGAGCACATTCTACATCTGGCACCCACAGAAAGCATGTGGAATTCCAAAATCCTTATGGAACTGACTAAGGTCCAGGCGTTTGCCATTTTGGCAAGTGTAATGGGGAAAAGGCGCCTGAACATTGTTCGGCGTTGTTTTGTTATTTGGACGCTATTGGGGAAGCGTATAGGGGTTTATGGGGGTTTGGCATGGTTGCGCTATGATGAGCAGTATCGCCAACGCAAGGCAGTACGGCCATCGATCCATTGGGACCACAAGGACATTAGTTTGTGGATAAAGTTGATGATACCGAGAGTGGTAAGTTCACCCTTTCTCGGGGGGACCGGGGGTCAGGTTGCCGCGGGGTCCCCGGTCCTCAGAAAAAAGCGCGTGTGCTGGCAATTCAATGAAGGCTCTTGCTGTTTTGGCGCACCCTGTCGCTTCCGGCACGAATGTCCTGGGTTTGGCGGGGCCCACGGTCTTGCTAGGTGCTTCAGGCACGGAAAAGGCCGGTTGGGGGATTTTGCTAATAAAAGGGAGGACGCCGGTGATGGTAGAAAAGATGGCCCCCTTTCTAAATAGATATCCAGATAGAGCCACGGCACGTTTGCTGGAGCTGGGTTTTAGGGAGGGGTTTCGGATTCCTTGCTCGTTGGGGCCCCGGCCGCCTCGGGCAAGGAATATAAAATCGGCATTGGACCGTCCATCGGTTGTCACGGCAAAATTGGCCAAGGAAGTGGAGCTGGGGAGGATGGGGGGCCTTTTGCGAAGCCTCCGATAGAGGGTTTGGTGGTGTCTCCGTTAGGGGTGGTACCCAAGAAGGAGCTGAACAAGCTCCGGTTCATCCATCATTTGTGGTACCCTCATGGGGGCTCGGTTAATGCAGCCATTGATCCTGAGTTATGCTCGGTGTCCTACTCTTCATTTGACTGCGCGCTCAAGTGGGTGCGACATTATGGAAAGGGAGCTCTCTTGGCAAAGGCCGATATTGAGGCGGCGTTCCGGTTGTTGCCGGTACACCCAGAGAGCCAGCATTTCTTGGGGTGCGAGTGGCAGGGGGCGTTCTATGTGGATAGGTGCCTGCTCATGGGCTGTTCGTTGTCCTGCGCACTTTTTGAAACGTTCAGTTCCTTTTTGGAATGGGTAGTGAAGGATGTGACGGAAGTCCCGTCTAATATTCACTATTTGGATGACTTCTTGTGTATCGGCCTGGCCAATTCCTCGGTCTGCAGGGTGCTGTTGGGCTTGCTGCAGTATATCGCGGAGAGATTTGGTGTTCCGTTGGCGGCGGACAAGACGGAAGGGCCGGCGTCGGCGCTGGCCTTCCTTGGGATTGTGATTGACACAGAAGCCATGGAGTGCCGCTTGACGGAGGAGAAGTTCCGCGGGTTGGTGGAAGAGGTGGTTTGGGCCAGCAGGAGCAAGAAATTGCAGCTGAGGGCACTTCAATCCCTTCTAGGTTGCATTTCGCATGCAGAATCATGCCTATGGAGCGGATTTCTGCTAGGCGGTTGGCGGACGCTACCGCTGGAATTCGGCACCCAACGCACTTTATTCGGCTGAATAAAGAGCTGAGGGCGGATCTGGTGGTGTGGCGGGAGTTTCTGGAGGGCTACAACGGGCGCTCGGTGTGGATGGATGGGTCAGTTGTCAGTGCAGAGCTGGAGCTGTTCACGGACGCGGCTGTAGGTGTTGGGTATGGGGCTTATTTGCAAGGGGAATGGAGCGCTGAGGCCTGGCGGGCTGAGTGGGTCAAAGTGGGCTTGATGTCCAATTTGGTGGCACTCGAGCTGTTTCCGATTGTGGTGGCATTGGAGATCTGGGGTCCCAAATTGGCGAACAGGAAGATTCGTTTCTGTTGCGACAATATGGGGGTGGTTCAGGTAGTGAATTCTTTTACAGCCTCGTCAGGGCCAGTGATTCGGCTGATGAGGCATTTGGTGTTGAGGTGCTTGCGGCTGAATATTGCGGTGGGGGCGGTTCATGTGCCGGGTGCAAAGAATAACATTGCGGATGCCTTGTCTCGATTTCAGTGGGACCGGTTCCGGCAATTGGCACCAGAAGCGGCCCAGCACGGAGTCGGTTGCCCGCCAGCATTGTGGAGGATCGCCTTGGATTCCTAGCGGGTATGGTTCGGCAGTCTGTGAGTCCTTCTATGTGGGCTGCTTACTCGGCCGTGTGGGTGGAGTGGTTTCATTTTTGTTCTCGGTTTGGGGGGCTTGGGGCAGATTCTAGAGAGTTGAATTTGTTATTGTACTTTTTATGTTGTGGCTTTGGGGAAGGGGTGTCGGTTTCGGTGGTGAACCGTAAGCTGGCGGCATTGGCGTTTCTGTTCAAATTGTTGGGGTGGAGGGATGTCACTAAAAAATTTGTGGTGCGGCAAGTTTTGAAAGGCTATAGGAAGGGGTGCAAGGTGGGTGATCGGTGGAGACCGGTGTCCTTTGAGGTGTTGCGGGCGGTGTTGGGTAGGTTGAGGGAAGTTTGTTTATCCGAGTTTGGGGTGCTGCTGTTTAGGGTGGCTTTTGCTTTGGCGTTCTTTGGTGCTATGCGAATCGGGGAATTAGTGAGCCCGGCGACTCGGCGCCCAGGGGAGTTGCAATGGCGGGAGGTGGTTTGTTGGAGGAATGGTGTCAGTTTGTGGATTGCTCGGTCGAAGACCGATCAATTGGGCAAAGGTTTTGGGGTGGAATTAGCGAAGGTTGACGGGGGTGTTGCTTGCCCGGTTGCAGTGTTGGGGGAATTTTTGAGGGATCGGCCGATGGGGGAGGGCCCTTTCTTGATACATGAAGATGGGAGGGCATTATCTAAGTTTCAGTTTTTGGCGGTGTTTCGGAAATGTTTGAGGGCGGAAGGTTTGAATGACAAGGAATTCTCGTCGCATTCTTTCCGGATTGGGGCAGCTACGGAGGCAGCTAGGTGGGGTCTAGGTGAGGAGGTTATTAAAAGGATTGGGCGTTGGGAGTCTAGACACTTTCGACTGTACATTCATCCGCATTTGGTGGTGCGGTAAGTGAGGGGTCGGTGGTTGTTGGCCGGTAGTGACAAGGGGTGGGGGGTCTGTGGCTGTGGTTGTTGTTTACTCCCCTCCTGTTTTATCTTGGTTGGTTGGCGGGGGAGCGATGGGGGGGAAAGTCTTTGGGGCGTTCATTCAATTCTGTTTTTGTTCCAGGTGCTTTGCCCGGTCTGGTGTGGATCCTAGGCAACTCTTATGCGGAGAGCGGCTGTTCGTCCGGATGGTAGACAGCTGGGCATCCCTCGATCTGCTGGGCTGGTCCGATGGCTCGGGGTTCCGGGTCTTCAATGGAGCGGGGTCATGCCGGAAATTGATCGTTTTATAAAGTTGGATCGGGTGCCTGATGTGGTGGTATTGCACGCTGGTGGGAATGACCTGGGTGATAGGCTGGTACGGGAATTGATTAGGGATATAAAATGGGATTTTTTGCGGTTGAGGACTAGGTTTAAGCAGTTGGTGGTGGTTTGGTCGGATATGGTTGGTAGGTTGCATTGGAGGGGGGCCAGGTCTGTGGAGCGTTTGAACAAGGCCAGAAAAAAGCTGAACAAGGATGTGGGCTGCTTCTTTGTTCGAAAAGGGGGTCTGGTGGTGCGGCATCGGGATCTTGAGGTTGAGACGGGGATGTTTTTGGGGTCTGATGGGGTACACTTAACGGAGGTGGGCATGGATCTGTGGTGTTTGGGCCTACAGGTTAATATTTTGATATACGTTTATTATTTGTTATTTAATATGTTATTAATATGTTATTTATAAAAATTTGTTTAATAAAAGGCCTGCGGGCCATTTAGGCAACATTTGTGTGTTCAATGGGTTGTAAGTTGGGGGGTGTTAAGAAAACGGGGGTGATTGTGGGGAATTTAAGGTAAATGGTTTTTTGTGGGAAATGTTTTGTCTAGGAAAGGTTTAGCAGGTAAGTCTTGTGGTAAAGTTTAGAAGATTTGGAGGGGTTAGTTTGGGGATGGTCGGTAGGCAAGTTGACCGAGCTATGTTTTGCCCCAGTCATGAGATGGGTGAACTAAGAGCTGAAGTGAATTATTTAAGAAAGGAAAACTGTGAACTACACCAGCAAGTAGAACAATGCAATGCAAACTATATTCTTAAATGCAAGTTTGTGGATGCATTACAGTTAAAATTGTCTCAGATGGAAGAACTTGTTTTAGCACTGGAGATGAAATTGGCAGATGCAAGCTCCCAGCTGATGGCAAAAGAGAAATGCATTTTATCTCTTAGTATGCAAAAAAAGCAAGCGAGAGTCAGCTAATATCTGCACTCTCACTGAGATGAATACCTACAGAGGGGTACAATCAGCAGATACACTCAGAGCTGCAAGGGAAAATGCCAGCACACTCACTGTTCAGGACAAATATCATCAGTGCCAGATTTCTGGTGAATTCAATGGGCTAGAGTCACCAGGGAGTATCTCCAATAAACTGGAGGCTGTAGTGTGTCAATATAGTCTGAACAACAAAGATGCGTTTGCTCTTTTAAAGGCCTGGCTTCCAGGACCACTAGCGGCCCAGATATTCATGAATAATGATCAGTTGGTTGGAGCAGAGGGTAGGGGAAAAGAACTGCAACGTGTGTTAGGAAGCAGGAACGGGAAAGGTACTAAGGATTTATCCAGAATGAAATTCAGACGAGGTGATGATCCAATAATATTCTGCAATGAGTACCTTTCATTTTATAGGGTGGTGTATAACTGTCCAGATATTTCATCTGATGATGTGGAGTTCCATTATTCAATTGCTAATAAATGTCTTGTAAGCTATCCTATTAAGATTGTCCTTAGGAATGCTTCCTCTAACCAACAATTAATAACAATACTCAGGGACTGGTGTGAACAAGACAAGGAGATGTATGCATCAGATATATCTGTCATATGCAGGAGTACAAGAAGGCCAAAATCATTTAGATGCTACAAGTGCAACAGGCATGGGCATATTAAAAGATACTGTAAATGTCTAATTGTTCATAAAGATCACACCAGGATTGCCAATTTATTAGCTGAAAGCAATAAGGCAAATGTAGATGAGAGCAAAACCCCCTTCCAAGACAATAAAAGCACTTTACAGCCTGGAGTAAAATATAACAGCTATAAGAACTCAGCTAATGCTGAAGGGGGAATAAAAGATATAAAGAGTAAAAATGACCAAAGCCCTCAAAATGTCCAGGAGCAGGGCTTGACAAACATGCCAATGTTTGATCCATGGGCTAATCTCCTATACTGACTAATATGCAGTTTAACCACCCAACCGTTAAGCCCTACCTTGGTTTGGGCTAAAAAAAGTTACAATTATCGATAAGCCCGAACTTTTCTCCCTGTATTAAAATCATCACTTACCTGGTCCCACTGTGATCATCCAGCGTTGTGTTCGTGTTCGTGTTCCAGCGTCGTCCTCCAGCGTCGGGTGCCTTCTCCGAGAACCAGCTGGACCAGGTTAGAAGCCGGCCGGCATCTTCTTTTCCGCCGTCTTCTCCCGCCGGCTTCTTACCTGGTCCTTCTGTGATCATCCAGCGTCGTGTTCCGCCTCCAGCATCGGGTGCCTTCTCCAAGAAGAAGCCCGCCGGCAGAGAAGAAGAAGCCAGCCGGCTTCTTCTCCGTCCGTAGCGTGTGCGTGTCCCTCGGCGATGACGTTGGCGCGTGTGCAGGAAATTCAAATTTAAACTCATTCAAACACATTTTGTATTGGATTGAATACAAACTCCTGTATCCAATCCAATACAAAATAATTCAAAATAAATAAAAAGTATGTAATTGGTAAATTCAAACTGTCATTTTGTGTTGGATTGGATACAGGAGTTTGTATTCAATCCAATACAAAATGAGAGTTTGAATTTTGCTCTCATTTTGTATTGGATTGAATACAAAGTCCTGCATCCAATCCAATACAAAACAATTGAAAATATATTTATGTGCTTTTGTCTATAGGTATGTGACGGACACTAGGGAGGTGTTTTAGAAAAATATATTACTATACAGTATACCGAATTATCACATTTTCAGTATTTTTTATTTATGTATTCTTGTTTAAGCTGATTTTTGTGTCTTTTATTTAATTTTATTAAAAGTAATTTTTTTTTTTTTTTACATGATTGTGTGTTTCAAACATTTTTTATATTCATGATATCTACTAGAACCCTGTTCAGACATATTTCTGTAAGTTACAGGTCTACAATTTAAAAAAAAAATTTCATGAAAAACAGCGTAACGCTTTTGGAACAGAAATCTAGACAGTGTAACGCCCAGGTGGTTAACACAAGCTACATTCCCATTTTCCTCTCCTATATGGCACAGTTGTATGGTACTGTTTATTGAAATAGGAATACTGTAAACACTCTATAAAATGTTCGTTGTGTGTGATCTGATTGTTAGGATAAAGAAATTGGGTCTTTGCAGGAATCTGTGAAAGTTTCATTTGCTAATGTTTGTGGGGTTTTTTCAGAGGTTATTTGCAGTAGGAGCACAGTACTGGCTAAATCTTAGTAAACTAGTTCAATTGTCATTTTGTAAACAAAAACCAGTGGAATAATGGTATTATGAGCTCAATAATTAATTGTTTCAAAACAATTACACCAAAAATCAAATGGTAAATTGGAAAAACACTATCAGAGGTCATCCCTTTGTGATGAATTGTGAATGTTTTCCTTGGTTAATCCAGCAGCAGCAGGAGGAGGCTGTGGACCCTGAGACCCTGAGCGGGGACCGCATTGGTAACCGGCATCTAGAGCTGGGTGTAGTGCATCATCAATGCCACCCAGTAGTGTATAATTTTAGTGAATGGAGTACTGACAGGTGGCAGCAGCAGCAGGAGGCGGAGGAGGCGTGAGCCCCAAGATGGAGCGTGGACCGCATTGGTAACTGGCATCTAGAGATAGGTGTCATACAGTGACAATGCCACCCACCCAGAAGTTTGTAATACAATTTTAGTGAATGGAGTACTGACAGGTGGCAGCAACAGCAGCAGGATGTGGAGGCGGTGGGGCTCAGAGAAGGAGCGGGGACCGCATAGGTAGCTGGTATCTAGAGCTGGGTGTAGTGCATCATCAAAGCCACCCACCCAGAAGTGTGTATTACAATTTTTGTGAATGGAGAACTGACAGATGGCAGCAGCAGCATCAGGAGGAGGAGGCGGTGGGCCCTGAGACGGAGCCGGGACTGCATTGGTAACTGGCATCTGGAGCTAGGTGTAGTTCATCGTCAATGCCACCCAGAAGTGTACAGTTTAGGTGAATGGAGTACCTACAGGTGTCAGCAGCAACAGCAGGATGAGTAGGCGATAGGCCCTGAGCAGGAGCAGGGACCGGATTGGTAACTGGGATCTAGAGCTGGGTGTAGGGCATCATCAATGCCACCCTGAAGTGTACAGTTTTAGTGAATGGAGTACTGAAAGGCAGCAGCAGCAACAGCATAAGGAGGAGAAAGCAGTGGGCCCCCAGGCCAAGCCGGGACCGCATTGGTAACTGGCTTCTAGAGTTGGGTGTAGTCAATGCCACCCAGAAGTGTGTAATACAAAACAGCAGAAGAATGCATTGCTATTTATTGTACGCACCCCTATTTAATTTATATGGCTGCATAATTTCGTTTATGCTATATAAATCCTGTTTATTAATAATAATAATAATAATTGCTAGCTGGCATCATGACCTGGATGACGTGTTAGGAATGCCACCCATAAAGTGGTGACATTAGGCAAAAGGATGGAGGACCAGAGACTGAGCGTGGGTCAGCAAGAGCAGTAGCAGTGTGTGGCCTCTGGTCAGCTATCACCAGGTAGACTGCATTGGAGCTGGGTGTGGTGCATCGGCAATGCCGCTCAGAAGTGTGTAATACAATGTTTGGAAATGGAGTACTGACAGGTGACAGCAGCAGGAGGAGGAGGTGGGTCCTGAGACGGAGCGTGGACCGCATTAGTAACTGGCTTCTAAAGCTAAGAGTAGTACATTGACAATGCCACCCACCCAGAAGTTTGTAAAAAAATTTTAGTGAATGGAGTACTGATAGACGGTAGAAGCAACAGCAGCAGCAGGTGGAGGGGGTTGGCCCTGAGATGAACCATGGACCGCAATGGTAACTGGCATCTAGAGCTGTGTGTAGTGCATCGTCAATGCCACCCAGAAGTTTACAGTTTTATTGAATTGAGTACTGACAGGCGGCAGCAGCAACAGCAGGAGGAGGAGGTGGGCCTGAGACGGAGCGGTGAACGCATTGGTAACTGGCATCTAGAGCTGTGTGTAGTGCATCGTCAATGCCACCCAGAAGTTTACAGTTTTATTGAATTGAGTACTGACAGGCGGCAGCAGCAACAGCAGGAGGAGGAGGTGGGCCTGAGACGGAGCGGTGAACGCATTGGTAACTGGCATCTAGAGCTGTGAGTAGTACATTGACAATGCCACCCACTCAGAAGTGTGTAATACAATTTTAGTGAAAGGCGTACTGACAGGCGGCAGTAGCAACAGCAGGAGGTGGAAGCGGTGGGCCCAGAGAAGGAGTGGGGACGAAAATGGTAACTGGCATCTGGAGCTGGGTGTAGTGTATCGTCAAGGCCACCCAGAAGTGTAAAAGTTTAGTAAATAGAATACTGACAGGCAGCAGCAGCAGTAGCATGAGCAGGGGAGTAGGAGGCGGTGGGCCCTGAGACAGACCATTGACCCTATTGTTGACAGGCATCTAGAGCTGGGAGTAGTACATTGACAATGCCACCCACCCAGAAGTGTGTAATACAATTTTATTGAATGGAGTACTGACAGGCGGCAGCAGGAACAGCAGCAGCAGGAGGAGGCAGTTGGCCTGGAGACGAAGCATGGACCGCATTGGTAACTGGCATCTAGAGCAGGGAGTAGTCCATTTACACTGCCACCCAGAAGTGTACAGTTTTAGTGAATAGAGTACTGACAGGTGGCAGCAACAACAGGAGGAGGAAGAGGCCGTGGGCCCTGAGATGAAGCAGGGACCACATTGGTAACTGGCATCTAGAGTTTGATGTAGTACATCATCAATGCCACCCAGAAGTGTACAGTTTTATTGAATGTAGTACTGAAAGATGGCAGCAGTAACAGCAGCAAGAGGAGGAGGCAGTGGGCCCTGAGAAGGAGTATATACTGCATTGGCAGCTGTAATACAGAGCTGGGTGTAGGGCATCGTCAATCTCACCCAGAAGTGTACAATTTTAATTTGTGAGTGTCGTCCTTATATTCGACCTGAATATGGCTGTTCGAATTCGGGTAGACCCAAACTGATTATCACGTGTTCACAGGTTCAAATTCAGCACTCCCCCATAATGCTAGGGCCCTCCAATAAGAGCAGGGATGCTCTCCTCCATCTTTGTGGTGGCAGCCAGCCGATTGGCTGTCTGTCACCACATGCCACACAGGCAGCCATTAGCCTATATAAGGCCAGGGCATGCCTATATTTACCACTCCTGACAGAGATCCTGACACAACCTCTCCTGACACAACCTCACTGTCAAAGTAACCTCAATGTCAAAGTAAAACAAAAGTGCTGTAGTTAGACTGTCACACTCACTATTGGTAAGATTGTACTGTATTGCTTCAGTCCTGTAATCTACTGTACTCAGATAGGTAGAGTGTTTCACTATTAGTCAGATAGATAGATAGTGAGTCAGTCAGTGTGTTACATACAGGCAGCCAGAGCCAGGGTTCCCCTGACGGTGTGCACATTATCACACTTGTACTGAGAGACAGTCAGACAGACGCAGTTGTTGTATATTGTGCTGAATAATATAAGCATCACCGCTGAAGGAGAGTGCCACATACAACATACACAGCGCGATTGCATTTTTTAGGTAAACCCCCCCCCAAAATAAAAATCCATTTACTGTAAAAAAGTACACTTTGTGAATTATATTATCTCCAAAGCATTTCGCAGGTGTGAAGCCACACAAACATTTCAACTATCACTAGCCAAAGAGGAAGGGGCAGCTTTGCCAGGGGTGGCTAGGAAAGCAGTATGTGTTTGTTTTTAACTGCGGACACAAGAACAAGAAGCCAGCCAGACCTTACACATTTTACAGCTGCTGGTGGTGGTGTGCGTCCATTATTACTGCACATTGAACAACAGGTAGTAGAGTACATGACCCAGCCTGGGTCAAGTGACTGCACCCCCTCTACCTCCCAGTCCCAGACACAGGCCTTACAGGTGTCCCAAACAGTCCATGATACACCTGTTTCTCCTAGTTCTTCATCAGCGGCTGGAAAGTCACGTGTACGGCAGTATGTAGAGGAGGCCCACCGAGGGGTTGGAGAGGTGGAGCAGGAAGCACAGTTGTTTCAGTCATCTGACAAAGAGAGTCAGTTCACAGACTTTCCCTCCTCTTACTTTTCACCCCAACACTCTGAGCCAGACAAGCCACTTCAAACTTTCTCCAAAAGGCTGCTGCTTTCTTTAGGCACATACAGGAAAACTGTCTCCTCTAATGATGATGATGATGTCCTTGATCTGAAATGGGGCGAACAAGAAGATCATCATAGGCAGGACGAGAAGGAGGAGGAAGTAGAGGGGGAGGAGGTTGCAGAGCGCCCTCAAAAGGGGGAGAGGGAAGAAGAGGGTAAAAGCTGCCAACTCTCTGCAGTCTTCAAGTACCAGTGGGGCAAGTCATAGTCCATCGTCGGCAGCTGTCACCACAGCTGTGCTTCTACAACTGCGGACCGCCACCTGACCGCGGCCCTGTTCGCAGTTCGCCCGTGTGGGCATTTTTTACTGTCCATAGTGATGACAACACTATGGTCATCTGCAAACTGTGTGCTCAACACTTGAAATGAGGCAAAAACACAAACAAACTTGGAACAAGTTGCATGAGCGCACATTTAAAAACTCACCACCCTCTAACCTGGAGGGAACACCTGGGCAAAGCACAGAGCTCTGTGCATCAACCTCTGCCCCAGAAGCAAGCTGCTAGATCTTTCTTTGATGCCTTTCCTCTTTCTGCCACCAAAGGTCCCTGTGTTGCTCCAGGAGTTTGAGTGGGGCATGTAGCTGAGCATTAAAGTTTTCTGGCTCCACCAGCGGTGAGAAGGAGCTGCAACGCAGATTGGCTGGTGTTTGTCGCATTGCTAGTAGTCAAGACCAGGCATCATTGCCATCCCCCACACCTTCTACCCCATTGTCCAATATTTCTGTGGTCAGCATTAGCAGTATCCAACCTTCCGTTCCCCAGATGCTGGAGCGCAACAGGAAATATGTCCCAAATGATCTCAAAACAAAGCTAATCATAGCGGCAATTGCACAGCTGACTGCGTTTGAGCTCCTCCCTTACCAGCTGGTGGACTCCAATGCGTTCCGTTACGCATTCCTCTGCGTAAACCCACAGTACATTATGCGCAAGCAGCAGTATTTTGCACAAAAATGTGTTCCTGCGTTGCAGCAGCAGGAAGACGCAGCTGCAGGAAGGCCTGCATACCTAGCTCCGCCCAGAGCACATCGCCATGCATGTGCCTCCTCGACCTTCCTATTTCACTTCCTCCTTTGACTTGTCTGCCTAAATCTCGCCCTCCAGGGACACTTTGCAGTGGAGACCCAGCACCTCCTATTCACCAGCATCTGTTCACTGCCAGCAAAAACCTGCAGTTTGCTATTTCGGTGCACAAGTCAGACATAGCCCGCAGTCCTGAGGTTGCGATCCCTCAGGTCTCTAAGCCACATGGGCACAACCATTCTAAGTGCCCTGGGGGAGCAGGAGAACATATGGCTAACTCTGCACGAACTACAGCCAGGCAGAGTCGTTTGTGACAACAGGGTCAATCTCCCGGCAGCCCTGCATTCTGGGAAACTCACACACGTACCTTGCCTGGCCAACGTCATGAACCTCATAGTACAACACTTTCTTGGGAATTACCCAGGCCTCAAGCCACTGTAGCTGAAGGCCAGAAAGTTGTCAGCGCATTTCCACTGGTCATACACAGCCAGTGCGAGATTGTTGGATTTACAGCGAAACCTCAATCTGCCGATGCACTGGTAAATTTGTGATGTGGCCACTTGGAATTTCACCTTTTACATGCTGCAGCGGCTCGCTGAAGAACAGAAAGCGGTGGTGGATTATGTGGCAGAGTCTGCTCATTTGAGACACTTACCTACATTATCATACTTTAGCCCTGCGGAGCTGCTACAAATTTGGGACTTGTGCACTGTATTGGCACCTTTGGAAGAGGCGACCGCAATGATCAGTTGGGATCAGGCCTGTGTCAATGACACAATCCCCATCATCTGTCTGCTAGAACAGATGATTTTGGAGCTTGAACATGACACAGAGCAGGCGTTGCAGGAAGAGATGACGTTTTAAACATCATCTCGGACATGCATGCCTTTTAGGCATAGTATATTGCAAATCCAGGAAGAGGAAGAGGTGGAAGAGATCGCAGGCATGGGAGAAGGGAGGAACGGGCAGAGGAGAAAATGGAGGGTACATGGCCTCCATCCACCCAAACATAAGGCGGCATGTTCCGTAGGTGGCAAGACCAGGAGGAGGAGGAGGAGGACGACGACCCTGTGCTGCTGTTCGACCCACAGGAGTGTGGCTCCAGAATTCCCTCAGCTGTGGGAACTTTAAGCCACATGACAGCCTTCATGCAGGAGTGCATAGCCAAAGGCCTGCGCATACAACACATAAAAACAAAGACTGGCGACTATTGGATTGCTACGTTACTTGATCCACATTACAAGCCTGAGATAGAACAACTCATCTTTCCCCAATACAGGGGACCTAAAATGTAGCACTACCAAGTGCTTGTAGGGGACTTGTGCTCAGCCTTTCCAGCTGGCAGCAGCAGCAGGGATCCCTAGGGATGTGACTTTGTAATCCTCATTATTGTTAGTTTCATCTTTTGCTGCAATGTTTTTGTGCCTGGTTTGTAATGACAGTTTCTGATGTTTAGCAATCCTTCAGCAATATTTTGTCATTTTTTTCCCACAAATATTCAGTACAAATGTCTGCATGGTTTCCACTCCAAACTGCTACTTAAACCCCCTTGTTGCCTTTGTCCCATTCTCAAAGTCACATTGTCACATATTGGTATTTGAATGTAATATGTACATATTAATTTTTTTGAATAAATTGTCATGGTTTAAATTTCTTTGTTTTTTTTTTTGTTTTCATGTTCTTGATTTGACATTTGTACTCATGTTGATTTGCTGCCACACAACTCCTCTGTTCATTTGTAGTAGTGTTATAGGTTTGTACTCATTGTGCTGTGCTGCCTGATCTTAGCCTTATTGCATACAAACACACTTCCACTTGCTGTCCAAACAGGTTGTTAATTGACTCATTCTAACACACCTGATGGAGATGGAAGGAGGTACAGGTTACCAAGCACAACGTCAAACTCGCAGGCAGTGTCAAGCACTCTTAGAAATTTTGCTAATTAAATACTGGATTGTATGCATTATTTAGGTGTTTACATAAAACAAATAGATACTAGCACTAAAACTTCCAGGGACAAATATACTTTGTGCCAAACATATGTTTTTGCTTTTCCAGCCTTTCAGGGTATTTATGCATGTTTGAATGGCATTTTAGACCTTGGCCAGCTATATATTGACTTTCCTAACTCAACTTGGTAGTGGAAGCACATAAAGGTGGATTACTTCTTTAACAAGAAGCAATATCATCCATGAATGTTGCTTGGAGCTAAGCCCATGATATCAGAAAATATAGGAAGAAATAGGCAATCTGTTCGCATAAAGCAATTTGAAGCATGTTAAGCAATATGTCCCAAAAATCCTCAGCCTATTTCCTTCTACAATTTCTCTTTTATATGTATATGTACACACATAAATGCATACATACATATATAAATGCATACATGTATGTACATACATTAGTGCACATGAAGCACAACAAACAATATACGCCGAAAAAGAAAAAAATTACCGGAATGAGGATCCTTCTCTGGAAAATTTTTCAACTGATAGAACTACAATGCGCATCACACTCCTATGCACAAATATGCACATCAAACAACTTAGAGTTTTAATTAGCCAATTGTGCTGTTTAGTTTAGTCAGTCCAACAAATCATAGAAGGGAACACACATGTAACCCCACACTTCCATTTAAAGCCAAATTATTTCAAAAATGACCAAACAAATATTGCATTCCAATAATACTTACCAAACCAATATGCAATTTTGACCTATCAAGGGTGGAAAACTGGATTAGAAAATATTTATGCAGGACAAACATTTAAAGATGGTAATAAAGACATATTATTAAAATGAAACAATATGGCCACAAACACAATAACATAGCATTAACATTGACTTCTTAATTGCCAAATGGACATTGAAACATTCAAAGTTGAAAAATCAAAGTGAGCTAATGTGCTAAATAGCAAGCAAAGTATCAAATGTAGCAACAGAGATTAGGCTAACAAACAAAACAACAGCCCCTCCTTGAAAAAATATTTAAAAAAAAAAAAAGAAAATTAGACAACACCCTTATATGTGCTCATCATTATGCCCACAGGTGCTGAAAATTAACATGCAATTGGGCTTGCGCAGTCCGTGAAATTTGACTGTTTGGTTTTTGACATTCCATATTCATTTATTGATCAGATCCTTTAGGTTTGTATACCAGTAAACAGCTCTTCAGGAAAAACCAAATAAAAGTAAAAAAGTTACCCTGATCACACACAAAAAATAAAATATTTTAACATTAATGCCTTGTCTTATTTTTTAACACATTGTTTAACCCTATCAGGAAATGAATAAGGGGTTTAATGTACCCCTGTACTCATTCCTCATGGTGGGGTGGTAGAGATCTGGGAGTCTTCCTATAAAAGGGAGCTTCCAGATTCCAAAGTTCTGCTAGAAACACTTTTAAAAAACCCCATTGTTTTCAATGGAATCTTCCTTAAAAACCTTACAATCGCTTTACAAAAGTTCATAAAAACCCATATAAATGTGGAAGAAACGTTTACATGTGTTTTTCTTTATATATATATATATATATATATATATATATATAGTATAAACATGAAAATACACATATTTTTAAATATATATCTCTTTGCGTCTGGAG
>NC_092871.1:74469945-74602438 GCF_032062135.1 Pyxicephalus adspersus
TATATATTTATATATATATATATATATACATATAATTCTAATTAATGATGTATATAAATATATATGTGTTAAAATATAAATGTTTATATATATATGTATGTATATATACAAATATTTATCTATAGAACCAAACAAGAACTTGTGTGTGCCTGTGACTTTATTGGAAAAATCTAGTTCGCTGGTAAAAGCAAGCTCTCGCCCACCAAAGCTTGCTGGAATTTATCACCAGACCGATCCTCGGGTCCGGCATCATATGCGTTTAGATAGGCGCCTATGTAGGAAGCAGAAATCAATTAACTGAAAATATTAGGTAATTCAAAAATATGCCTATTTCCCAGCTAATATAAATGTTTGAAACATTTGAACAGCCCAAACATTTTTATTTGCCATTAGAAAGAATGATTTTTTAGGGGAACAGATACTTTTAATGGAAGCTCGCCAGTGTCAAGCTCCAGAAGATACGTGTGTCGAGCTTCCGATTTGGCTTGATGAATTAGCCTGTCTGTCTTGCCTGCCCTTCTGCACTCCTTCTCCCGTCCGAGTCACATCTGCTGACTTGACTCATTGAGCCACCCCATATTTGCATGGGGGCGGTTCAACAAAGCCATGCTCGGAGTGAGGGAGTGAGAGTGAGAAACGCCTCTCTGTCAAACGGCTTTGACTTCCATTTGCACAGCGCCTTTGCAGTACGCGGTACATCATTTTCATCTATGAACTCCAACCTTCAGGTATCTATTTCTATTCCTCATTCCTCTAATTGGCCACTCTTGTGACACCTCTTATTTAACCCTTTGTGCACTTTTGTTTTCACTACAATATATGGTCTATTTTATTCACTGCAAAATCTGGTCTGTTACTCAACCTTTCCAGCATGGAAAGGTGATTCATTGCTTCCATATCTTAAATGTCTTCACCATTAATCCCTGTACAATAATATAGTATGAATAATTTAATTTATACATTTTTAACCCATTACTGACGTTTTGCATTAGCTAATAATCTGTTAACCCCCTGGCTTCTATAATGAAAAATGAATGATTTTATTTACACATTATTAACCCATCATTGACCTTTGCATCAGCCAGTAACGCAGCAATCTTTTGTCATCTATTGACCCCTCGGCTTCTATAATGAAGCATTAATGATTCTATTTTTACATCATTGACCTTCGCATCAGGTATTAACTCTTAAAAAACAATTTTTTGTCATTTATCAATCCTTGGCTTCTAAAGCAGCAATCTCCTACATTTTATCCTACATGATAACAAGTTCAGTAATCCTTATGCAAGTGCAGTAATAATCCAAATCCCTCCCTCTTTCATTCCAGAATAACCTGGTGTTACTATTTATGCACCTTTTTCTTTAAAAACATCTCCTCATTACCTGTAAGATGAAATCTGAGTAAGTACTATGACATTTTATTATGCTACTCATAATTACATACTACACTGGTAGCTTATTTACTTACACACACTTACTTTATAGATATCAGAAAAATATCTAATTCCTATATAATTGATGATGTTTGATTTACGCAAATTTGTACCTTATAAACTGGTTTAAAGATTTTATGTCCATGTTATTTGTAAAAATACCCATATGTAACCCACATTGATATTACAACATTTATTTGTTCAAATATTTATACATGTGAAGCACTGTATCTAATTATACATATATATATACCATATGTTTATCTGCAGTCATGCAAAGTGTCTTACCAAGTTCTCTGAGGACGCCTAAGTAGGCGAAACATGTCGGGCACATAACTCTCATTTATATAAATCCAGTAGAAATCTACTGTCTAGCATATGGTCTTTACACCCCTCGAAAAATAGAACAGCGGGGAAGACCAGCAAAATTGTGTGAAAATTGCAATTGTTTGTACGAATTTTGAATGGTTTATTCAATATAAGTTACCGCATTTGAAACACCCTGGCTTTTCTTTTCATTATCTTTACCCCTCTTTAGTAATCCTCAAATACACAGCCAGTTGGTCAACTTTCCTTTGAAATCCAGCACATAAAGTGTTTGTTGAAAATTCTTTCACAACAATACAGAAGTAAGTCCTTTATTATAAATATTTCATAGTTTTATTTATTCATTTCCTTTGATTCAATTTAATGACATTTAAATCAAATTAAATTCATAATTATGTATATGCTTTACAAAAATGTTTTCAAGTAATTTTAATATATGGTATTGATGTATATCTGTATTATATATCATTGTAGTACCCTGATTTCTTAAAATCCCCTGAAGAAGCCCCCAGTGGGTAAAACACGTCGGGTAAAAGAGATCAACATTTATTCTGTTTATGTTTTACATTGTTTACTGTATAAGTGTAAATAACTATGTAAACCTTATGTTGAATAGGAATGCTCAGCTTTGAAATTGTACTAGCTCAGCATACCTCTGTGTAGAACACAGTATTGTCCTTGTTTTTCTTTTTCTTTTTGTTATCTTGAATATTGATTAATACATTTGTTTTATAAGCATCTTTTCTTCAAAAAATCATCTGGCGTAAAAGAGTGCTCTTTATCCCTTCTCTGCATTTTCATACTGTATCTGCTCTAGTTACCACTCTAACCTATATTGTAAATTTATTGTTTGATCCATTATTAGGACTTTAAGTATTCTCCTCAGAGTTTATGGGTATCCAAAAAGGCAACCGAATTGTAAAAGTCATTAAAATTTACCAATGATCTGATGCTTTACATTTGTAAACCAAAAAGCGGCTTAACAGCAAAACTAGAAATACTTTTCCAATACTTTTCCAATACTTTTCTGATATTTTTACTTTACTTAGAAGGGTAGACAACCTAAAAGTGCAACACATTTTTTTAAAAAAAAATGTAAGGGTGCAGCACCACTCCTTAAAGATTTAATAGGAGCGCAGAGCCTCCCAGGATACTTAATTTTGGGATCGTGAAACATAGACAGAAGACAAGAAGAAGATGAGAGAGAAGATAGAAGATGGCAGACCCTGGGGCTTCATCTGCGCAGGAACAAAGAGGAATTCCAGGACGATGCGGTACTGGATTGTGGGAAGGACCAGCCCCATTAAGCGATCTTCGGTATTAAAGGTAAGTATATTTTTTATTTTTAGTTTAGTTCAACTTTAAATAAAAGATAGACACTCTATTAGATTTCCGCATGGCCAAAAAAGCCATCTTGTCCTCTATGTAAAGGTAAATAACTCTAAAGATTTTCCACGATTCATTCATCCACAATGTTTTAAATGTGGAAAACCAAAGTCAAATTTTTACCACATGCTTTGGCAATGACTGAAAATATGGTATTTCTGGAGGTCAGTCAACCGAGACGGTTTAACTAATATTGAATTATTCCTATTGTCCCCCAGCTTGGCCATTTTGGGTGTACTAAATCTACAGGGAGTGAGAATTGTAAAGGGTTACAGAAAATTTTGCACTATCTATCAGGATCACTATCATATCCCTATCAGTGGCACAAAAGTCAATTCTACATAAATAGGTGGGTGAGGACCCCTCATCCATGGTCTTTTCCTAGGCAAACTGAAGCATGTTTTTCACATGGATTGGATTGAGCCCTCAGTGGATAAATAGACTGGATAAAGACCAATTTATTTTTTTGTGTAGTAGGAGTCTTTTATTAACACTCTTCCTCACCCTATGAAACAGTGTATTCAACTTGCAGGTACGCATTTTGTTTACTATATAGTGACCCTTCAATGATGCTTTAAAAACCAA
Source organism: Pyxicephalus adspersus (assembly GCF_032062135.1). NCBI lineage: Eukaryota > Metazoa > Chordata > Amphibia > Anura > Pyxicephalidae > Pyxicephalus > Pyxicephalus adspersus. Next base: position 74,473,677 of record NC_092871.1, read on the forward strand.
AATTGAATATGTGTATTTGCTTTTTGTTGCTACACTTTTTCTTCCCTTGAACCTTTTTCTCCACGTTTTCTTTGAAAAGGGCTATATTGTAAATTTTGTTTACTGCCTTTATCTGTTATTTCATTCCTTCCCTTCAATGTGAAATGAATGTTTATGGTATGGATGTTTATTGACTTAGGCTGCAAAAAAAATAAAAGTTGTTTTAAAACAAACAATTAATGATTGTTTTGTTTGATCATATAGTGCACAATTCTGTACATGCTGTAACAATCAAAAGTAATTGACTGATAATGTACAGACACTAGATGCAATCATTTGAATCATGTGACATTGAAAAAATAAGGGCTCTGAGTGAGACAAAAAGAACTTGGTCACGAACAATTGGTCATTTTGCCATTTACTTCCCTCTGCATTATGCCTTTCCACATGTTCACACATAAACTTGATGTGCAAGGACACGTTGTGAAGAAGCACAGAATGTGGTGTAAAAATTGGTTAGACATGACACCTTTCCCCAAGAGAATCTGCTATGTGAAGTGCACTTGAAATCCCCAGAGGACTATGAAATTTATCTTTGAATATCGGATGTGTGCTTTCAAAAATTACTTACAGCAAAAGGACCTTTTCTCCACAAACAAGATACCTGCATGAGAAAGTACAAACCAGCAGTACAAAGTTAACCTCACCACGCTGAGATTCCTTGCGATTGGAAGTTCTCTGCAAGACCTAATGTTTTCTACTGGGATCTCACTGCAAGCAATGGGTCATATCATCCCTAAGATATGTGCAGAAATATTGAATGCTTGAAAGATGAATACATGAGGGTGGGTATCCCATATAATTATTATGTAAAATAATGTACACATTTGGTTTATAAAAAATTATATTTATGTAACAAAGTGCAATTTTTTTGTAAAACTGTAGAACATAAAAATTGTAAAACTGTACAAAGAAAAGGAAAACTGTTGTGCAGCAACAACAACAACAACAAAAGAGCAAAAAAAAAAAGTTTTAAACATTTAATTGCCAAAACCATAGTCACTTAGTTGAACCGTGGAAGCACAGTTGCGGGGCCCAAATTGATGATATGGTGGATAACTAGATATAGGTGGGGTGAGGCTGCTAGTATGGACTGGGGAAGGAATAAGTAGGGTAGTGTGGGATGAAATGCTGCATCAACCCTTTGTTGCACCACACATTTCTGTTCTGGGGTCATCTTCCTCAATTTTGCAGCAGAGCTGAAGCCTAGGTCATCAAACTCATCCTCTTGATGACCAAGTATGGCCATAGCTTGCTGCAATGTTTGCTTCCTTTCAAGCTCTTCTTGCTTCAGCCAAAAAAGGAGCCAGAAATGACTAGAGTGGACATTGCAGCAGGCAGAGTCTTTGCAAAGTCACTAAAAGAAATCTGCAAGTCTGCAAAAGAAAAGAAAATAGAACAAATTATTATGCTTGTTAACTGTTGTTATGTTCTCCTTTTAGTTTCCTGATACAGCAAAGGAATAGCTGAGCATAGCTGGAGATTTCAAACAATTTTGTAACTTGCCAAATTTTGGAGGAACCGTTGATGGGAAACGTGTACGGATTACCCGACCTGCAGAAGGTGGATCCTTCTACTACAATTAGGGTTTTTCAGCATTGTGCTAATGGCAAATGTGAGTGTGTATTATGTGTTTGTTTTGGTCAATATTGGCAAAAACAGGTGCATGTCTGATGAAGGGGTCCTGGAAGCTACGCCATTTCACCAAAAGCTGGTCAATAAGCAACTGCACCTTCCTAGTAACATCCAAACTGTAGAGGGTATGAACTTTGTGTTTGTTGCAGATGAAGCCTTTGCTTTACATGATTGAACTTGTTCCCTCAGATAAATTTGGACGAAGAGAAAAAAAATTACAACTACATGCTTTCTCGTGCGAGGAGGGTGCTTGAAAATGTATTTGGCATTCTAGCAAATCGTTTCCTATATTCCATAGTGTTTATAATCTGTGCATGGACAAAATTGACAAGGTGGTCTTTGCTTGGTGCTTCCTGCAATTTTTCTGTGCCAGAACAATTGCAGTGCACTGTTTGGCTCACAAATGGTGCAAGAATCCGCTTCAGCAGCACACATGCTGCCAGGGGAAAGCAGAAGCCAATTCAACTAATCTCTGGTGGGTCTTTTGCATGCAGTACTGCAGAATACTAATGTGTTAGTTAAAGAGAACTATATTCCATACATGCAGTACTTCAATACAACTGGACCAGTGGAATGGCAGGATGGCATGACAGTTTACCCTAGCCCATAAGGTGTGTTTCACTGCAAATCTGTAAAAATGTGTAATTGTTGTTCTGAGCTCAACAAAATTGTAAAATAAAATGACTTGTTAGTAATTTATCTAGTCCTGTGCCATTGCAAATTTCTGAAGAGTCATCCAGGCTCTGTGTGTTTGTCCCTCCATCATTGTTGTCATCTGGCAGGCTGGACACTAACGGACGACTTTCCTAGTGATTAGAAAGGATAGGATAGAATCAGATAGGTGAAAGATAGGAGAATAAAGTACCACAGTTTAGGTATACACATCCACTGCACCAGCACCTGACCGCTGTGAAGCTTTCACTTTGTTCAGTTCTTTCTGTGCACAGTGCACAATTTTGTACTTCACATATCTTTAAAACGAAGGTTCATATGAATGAAATCTCATTGATGAATGCGCAATCTTTCTTTCCACAATACCCAGCAATCCTTGGTTTTCCTGTCTTGTGACTTTAGACACAGCCTATTTAAAACAGAGACACAGAGGAGAACTACTCCTATGAGCCAGAGTGAGATGGAAGCCATGGTGAGCATACTGGGCAGGGCTGAATATGATGGCAGGAAGCAGTCTATCCACACCCCAACAGTAGGAAGGACCAAATGATAGAAAAAAGTACAGAGCAGGTTGGAAGACAAATTCAGGGTTCTGCGTTCAAAGGAACAAGTATGAAAAAGATGGTCAGGTCTGAAAAACTGACCCTGATCCGTTATGCACCTAGAAGGCAGAGATTTGGGTGAACTATGGTAGTGTTTTATTATGTAATTCTTTTTTCTATACACATGTTTATTTTCCATATAGTGAAGCTACAGCACCTGATGTCCTCATTATTTCCAAAGGAGAGCAGGAAATTCTGGATCTGGACACATCAGAACACATGCAGAGTGGTGTCACTATGAAGTGAACATGAGAAAACACAAGGTAAGCATTGTGCATGCAGAAATACCTCAAGGTATTGTGTCACCTGGATACTGGAAATCTGAAAACTCACTATGCTTTTTTGTTTTTCCAAACAGGTCACATTTCAAAAGGAAAAGGATTGAGATTTTGCTCACCACACTACAAAGTATGTCAGAGGTGCTGAGGACTGCAGATCTCGTATTTTATAATGGGTTAAAAGCAAATATAAATTTGATAAAACAACGAGGACCAGAAGATATGACAGCATGGGAACAGAACAGTGCTGAAAGTGATGCAGCAGATGAAGAAGGATGGAAAATAGCGATGGAAAATGATGAGTTATAATAACACACACAAACATACACACAGTAGAGGGACAGAAAACGGCGCTAGAAAGTCACAATGATTAATTAAAATAATACACACACAAACATAAATACTGTATGCATATATATATATAAATAATGTTAGTGGTTTAGTGGTGGGATGCAATGAACTTTTGTTTGTCGTGCATGCGTGCACTTTAGTCCACAATTGGTACACGACCGTACACACAATAGATAGCAAACAATCGTCACATAAACAAATCCGCCAGGATGGACCTTTGTTACAAACAAAATCTCTCATTCATCAGTATCATTGGCCTGTCCTTTTTGCACTTTTTTTCAACAATTATTGAACGATCTTTCGCTTATAGTTTGTTTCCAATTATTTTTATTTCATGTGAGTAGGTAGCCTTTATATATCTGTTTGATCTTCTCTAAAATAAATAAAAAAACATGATCAGGAACGTTGCCACCAGGGCCCTTAACAAGGGAAAACCCACTGCCAGGACTTAGCAGACTCTGGGGCTCAGCTCACTGGATTGCATACCAAGCTAGTCAGAGCCCTGTGTTCCCTTAAGGTGCTGGCAAATCCTTTAGAGCACAGTTCACCTCCTTAGGTCACAGAAAAGTCTAGAAGGAACTTCTATACTCCAAAGAGCCACTGAAATCAGTGATACCTACGTAGTTGGAACCACTAGCTTTTGAGTTGACATTTGAACCACAGACAGAACTAAAACCAAGACCAACCAAGCGTGGAGTGAATGGAGCAGGAAGGGAGAGCCAGTTCCCAGACAGAACAGGCTGAGTTCAAAGAAAGCCATTAGACCATGGTATTTTGAGCAAGTCCTATTTGGGGCGATGGACCTCTGAGCTTTCAGCGGCAGTAGCAGGGTGGGGGTGCTGGACCTCTGGGCGCTGAGTAGCAGAAGAGTTGAAGACTTTTGGATCATCTTGGGAGCATAGATTCTGAAACTTCTGTAACTCTGCCTGCAGCTCATAGATCACCTCTTGTCAAATATAAACCATTTGTGGTAATCATTTGTATTCCAGAGAATTGTTCCTGGTAAATAGCTACCAACTTTTGCAACTCAACACTTTTCTGCATATAAGGAGCAATAGCCGTTGCCACAGCAGCCTCCATATTATGAGTGCATAGGTAGGTGGAATAATCCCTAGTTGTTGCTGTGATGAACTAGAAGCGCAAAGAGAAAGCACACAGAGACCAATCAGAGTGGACCAACAGGTCAGAGGTTTATTATAGGGTCTTAGATATACACACACGAAAGAGATAGACTGGAGTAGGGCAAACTGAAAGTATACAATAAGGTCACAGGTCATGAAATACACACAAGGTTCCGGGGGGCGCCTCCCGGTAATCCGACTTCATGATAACTAACAATTCCAGCAATACCAGCAGCCAGGCAATCTTGAACCCCTGTTGGGTTTACTGACACAAGTCCCTTGGCTCTTAAGCAACATCCAGCATGGAGAAAGCACTACAAGTCCAAACAGTTCTTAGCAGCTCTTAGCCATTGAAATATCACAAATCCCACAGTCTTTAGCAGGTATAGACATGGAAAACTGTACAGATCCTAGTAGTACTCACAAACCCTGATTTATCAAGCAAATGTGTGTAAGCTAGCCACTCACATAAAGGCTCCGCTGAAGACGGCGAATTACCGCAAGCTGGTGCCAATTGCTAGTGTGCTCGCCTGCTGGATTACAGCATTGACAAGAGCAGTGGTGGTTGAGAATCCTCCAATTAAGGTGAATAATTTTCAGCTGCGTGATTGAGGTGGGTCTGTTAAGCTCAGTCAATGGTACTGTCACAGCAATAAATTAGTGCTCACCTGGTCCCTGTTCTGTGTGCACCTACAGCCCATTACAGGTCAGTTTGAATCTTTAGTGCTTGATCTTTTTTTTCGCTAAGTGCTAAAGTTTTATGTTACATTATACTAATTCAGAAAATTGGTTTATTTATAGTTTGATTTGTTGCAGTTGTTGTTTTGATACTTTTTTGTTTGGTTGCAAACACTGCAAACTAATTTATATCAAGCTATATATATATATATATATATATATATATATATATAAATAGCACTTTATAATATGTCATCACACAATAATATGAATGTTAAAAAAAAATGTTTTTAGGCATTTTGGATCTGATTCAAATTTCAATATAGTTTGGCTTTAGAGAAATCAAATCTTTGAAAAAATTATTGTTGCCAAAGATGTTATATTATATGTATCAACGAACATATAGTGATTTCAATTGTGTGTGTATGTAAAAATAGATTTAAATGTATATAAATACATATGCATTATCATTTTTACTATTTTACTGGACTGGTTTGTTGGTTGGGGGGGGGGGTGTTAATTAAGTAGGTTTGTTTGTATGGTATGCATTGATGTGACTTTTTTTATAATCTTCATTATTGTTAGCTTCATCTGTTGCTGCAATGTTTTTGTGCCTGTTTGAAAATGATGGTCTCTATTGGTTAGCAATTCTTCATCTGTTTTTTTACAATGAATATGTAATTATTGGTAATAAAGGTTTTGTCATTTTATTCAAAAAACATTAGTAAAAATGTATGCATGGTTTCCACTACAAACTGCTACTTGACCCCTCCTCGTTGCCTTTGTCCTACTCTCAAAGTCATATTGTCACATATTGGTGTTTAAATGTGTTATGTAGGTTTTCCTTTTATGAATAAATTGTCATTTTTTTTTTTTTTTTTTAAATAGTCTGAATAAGCTGTGGTTTCCTTTAAAATACTTCACTCATGTTTATTTGCTACCACTGTTCTACATAACTCCTCTGTTCATTTGTAGTAGTGCTATAGGTTTGTTCTCATTGTGCTGTGCTGCCTGATCTTAGCCCCATTGTATACAGGCACACTTCCACTTCTGGTCAAACAGTTGTCAATTACCTGTCCAGCTGAGTTGCATACTCATTCTAATACACCTGATGGTGATAGAAGGAGCTCACAAGCAGGGTCAAGCACTCACGTTTCAAACATCATCTCAGACATGCGTGCCTACTAGGCATAGTGCACCACAAATCCAGGAAAAGGAGGAGGTGGAAGAGGATGAGGAGGACATTGCAGGCATGGGAGAAGGGGAGGAAGAGGCAGAGGAGGATATTGAGGGTACATGGCATCCATCCACCCAAACACAAGGCGGCATATTCCGTGGATGGCAAAACCAGACGGAGGAGAAGGAAGATGACCCTGTGCTGCTATTCGACCCACAGGAGTGTGGGTCCAGAATTACCTCAGCTGTGGGGAGTTTGAGCCACATTACAGCCTTTATGCAGGAGTGCATAGCCAAAGATCGGCACATACAACACATGAAAAGAAAGACTGACAACTATTTGATTGCTACATTCCTGGATCCACGTTACAAGCCTGAGATACAACAAATCATATTGCCCCAATACAGGGGACCTAAAATGCAGCACTACCAAGAAGTGCTTGTAAGGGACTTGTGCTCAGTCTTTCCAGCTGCCAGCAGCAGCAGCAGCAGCAGGGATCCCTATGGCAGTTCCACCAGCCATGGGAGCCAAACAACTGCCTTATGCGGCATGGGTGGCAGCAGCTAAAGAGGTCGTCTAAGCCAAACTATGCAGGCTTTTTTTCCAGTCGTGCAGCAATTGCCAATGACACTCAGCAGCCCTACTCAGTCATGGTGCAGGAATACCTGAGCTCAACATGGGACATCTGCAACCTGCAAAGCCAGGACCCACTGGGCTACTGGGTATCCAAGCTTGAGCAGTGGCCGGAGCTGGCAGAACATGCCATTCAGATCCTTGCCTGCCCAGCCACAAGTGTGTTACCTGAAAAAGCGTTCAGTGCAGATGGGGGTGTAGTGAGTGACAAGCAGATTCGGCTCTCTCCAGAAAAATGTCGACCTAATCACTTTTATTAAAATGAATAAGGCTTGGCTCGGCAATGACTTAAACACCCCTTTGCAGAGCGTACTGATTAGTCGTCAACTGCTGCACGGACACCTTGATGGGAAGAGCACGTTCACAGCCTTTGGCATCTCCTTCTACTCCTCCCCTTAGTGACCTTCTACCTCTACTCTGTCTCCGAGGTATATAACTTGCAATGGAGCTGTGTAACTGGCTAACTTTTTTTACCGAGCACCTCCCTCAGGGCCCTCTGCCTCTATCTACTTTGAGGCCCTTTATCGCTTGTAATGGAGCTGTGTGATTCATAATTAAATATCTGTATTTTTTTACAGAAATACAGAATTTTTCTGTTTATTTTGATAGGTTGCAAGTGGTATCAGAATTAAATATTTGTATTTTTTTACAGAAATATTTATGGCTTTTTTGTGGTTCAATATTTCTTTATTATAAATTTTTGAGATTTTTACAAATATAGAAGACATATATGAGTTACAAATCAAATCAAATCAAAATAAAAAAGAAAATAGTAAACAAATGGTTAAGATAGAAATAAAAAGAAAATGTAGAAAATCTAGAAACAAGAGAGAACTAAATATACGTAGAAATACCAAAGTCTAAACAAACAAAACATACAAAGCACCAACTTCTCCAGTCTATACAAAAAAGAAAAAAACATTTTACCATCTACTAGGGTACAGTATCCATTATTAATATTCAATTAACACAAAATATTACAGGAAGGGTGGAGGAGCCAAAGTTCCCATTTCAGAAAAAAATTATCATAGAGTTTATGATAGCAATCGTCTTTTCATACGCACAACAGAGATTAAGGTCCCCAATAACATCATTATGATTAGGAATATGAGTGCTCTTCCATAATTTAGTAATATGCAATTTTGCCGGTAAGAGAATTTGAAAAATAATAGATCTGGTACGAGCAGGGAATTGTCCAGTATTTAAATGCAGAATAATTAATTCAGGTGTGTGTGGAACTTGTAGGAGTGTGACATCAGAAATCAGATGAAAAATCAAATTCCAATAAGATCGGAGAGATTTACAAAACCAGAAAATATGCGGCAATGACCCTATTTCCCCGCATTGTCTCCAACAATATGCCGAGTGTGATCTAGAAAATTTAAATAATTTGTATGGAGTCAAATACCAAACATTTAGTATTCGTTGAAAAAGATCCCAATAATTTTCACAACTAGTTGCTCTAAAGGTATCCTTAATAGCGACAGCCCAGTCGGCAAGTGTACAATTTATTTCCAGATCTTTAGCCCATCTGCGCATATTAGTAGATAGGGAAAACTCCAAATTTCCACTAGGCATATTGTAATATTTAGTTATACTGTTTGTGTGTGATAGAGGTGCTTGAAAAATTTTTTTTCAGCAACATATGTTTATGTAATTCAGATTGGAAATTAACCTTTTTAATGAGTTGCCTTATTCTCCAATAAGTAAAACATTCGGCGTCAGCTAATTGATATTCTGTCTGCAGATCAGCAAAGGATTTAATACCATGTGGGGTGAGGATATCCCTCACCTCACGAATACCACAGTTCACCCATCTTGATAAATTAAGCTGTGGAGAAAACACTTCTAATACTCTTGGAGCAGGGTATATGGTCAAAAAAGATCCTGAAACAGTGGGCAGCAAATAAAAATCCGTCCAACATCTCAGAGTCACTTGGATTGTGGGGTATGCTGAAATGGGTGCAGGAAATCCTAGCTTAATTTCTATCAGTAGATATTTTAGGTTAGACATAAAAAGTAAGTAATGTTCCATCTCAACCCACAACTTATGCGGAGAAAGATTCCACCAGTCATAAATTTGAGAAAGAACTGAAGCCACATAATAATGAGACAGATTTGGTATCCCCATTCCTCCAAGTTTCTTATGTCATGGGAGTATTCTAAATGTGCATCTAGGCCATTTCCCGTTCCATATAAAATTTGTGATCAATTTTTGCAGTGTGATCAAATAATGCTTCAAAGGAAGGGGAATTATAAGGGTGCGAAAAAAAATACAAAATCATAGGTAATATAAACATTTTTACCGTTGCGACTCTACCTGCCATAGAGATATAAAATTTCTTATATTTTCCCAATTCCGTTGATAATTCTGTCAGTAAAGAAGGAAAATTAACTTGAAATAGTTGTGAAGCGCTGGGCGGAATATGTTTACCTAAAAATTTTAGTGCTTTATTTTCCCACATATACGGAAAATTAGCTTTAAGAGAAAGTTTCATATATACGGGGACATGCATACCCATTAATTGAGATTTAGAGCCATTGACTTTATAGTAGGAAACCTTAGAAATTTCCTCCAACAATTTTTGGACAGCTTTCAAAGACCTCTCAGGTTGAGTGAGCATTAAAATAATATCATCCGCAAAGAGATTAATCTTGTGGACTCTAATCCCTATCTTTACTCCATACACCTGTGTACTAGAGCGTATATATTCTGCAAGTGGTTCAAGCAACAATATAAAGACCACTGGAGACAACGGACAGCCCTGTCTCGTCCCATTTGTAATCGGAAATGTGGGCGAGAGGGCTCCAGACGTGAAGATTCTCGCGGACCCGAATACAAAGACATAATAGCTGATTTAATAAAACCTGGAAAGCAAAATTTATCTAGAACCTTGGAGAGATATACCCAATGAACCCTACTGAAGGCCTTCTCAGCGTCTAAAGATAATAATAGAAAGGGCTGTTTAGGAAAGGTCAGTATATTTCAAAATATTAATTAGGCGTCTGGTGCCATCAGGAGCTTGCCTATGCTTTACGAAACCAACTTGGTCTGGGTGTATTAACCTAGGTATAATATCTTCCAGCCTTTGTGCCAGAATCTAAGCGAAAATCTTCAATCTTCTGTATTCAAAAGAGATATAGGCCGATAGTTACCTGAACTCTGGGGATCCTTGCCCGATTTGTAAATCGTAAGTATCACTGCCTGCAACTTCTCGGCTGGGAAAAAACCCTGAAGTGCAGCTAAATCAAAGATCTCCTTCAGGTAAGACACCAATTTAGTGGAAAAAAGCTTGTAATATTCGCCTGGGAATCCGCCCGCTCCAGGTGACTTCCGATTTGGAAGAGATTTAATTACCCTAGCTATCTTCTGGGCGGTAAAGGGGGCCGATAAAGAAGCAGTTTGTTCAGGGGACAGCCTAGGCAACTTCACTTTGCTCAAAAATCTAGTTATAGTTTCGGTGCTGGGTTGGGGAGTTAGAGGATCTGCAGCCAAATTATATAAAGAAAAATAATAGTTTTTAAAAGCTGCAGCAATATCAGTAGGGCTATAACACAAATTTTAAGATATTGGGTCTTTCAAACCAAATTTTTGATTTAAGATATCAGGGCTTAAGGCGACCCGCCAAGTAAGCTCCTGCTTTATTGTGTAAAGCATATTGCTTCGCTTTAAAAGCATGTTGGGATTTTTCATATTTATAAATCAAAAGTATCTTAATTGATGTCTATCCTCAATTATTGCCTTTGACAGTGAATGAGAAGGGGATATTTTATTGATAGCATCATTAAGTTTATTACGCTGAAGGAGATCTAAAATTTGCTGTTGTCTCTGTTTTATTTCATAAGAACATATTTTTATACAGACCCCTCTAACAAATGCTTTATGAGCATTCCATAAAGTAAAGCGATCAGTCTCTTGTAAGTCATTGACATAAAAAAAAAGACTTAGTGCTTCCTCCACTTGTCGTATTATTTTCGGATGTGACATGACAAGTGTGTTGAATTTCCATAAGTTGCCAGGTAAGAATGGGGAGTCCATAAATTCAATACTTATAGGAGCGTGGTCTGACCAAGAAATTGTTCCAATTGTTCAAGTTTTAATCTTCTGCAATGACCAGAGGTCAGTAAGGAAAAAATCAATCCTTGAGTAAGATAGGTGTGAGACCGAAAAATAGGTATAGTCCCGTTCTGTACTGTGTTGGCATCTCCAAATATCATAAAGATCGTGGTTTGAGAAGAAGGTCGCCAGCTGAGGTGGAGATCGTTTGGGTGAAGTAGAGGAATCAATCGTGTAATCAGCTGTTGCGTTGAAATCTCCACCTAGGAGCAGATTGCCTTGTCGAATCGCCAGGATCTTAAGTAAAAGTTTCAAAAGGAATTGCTTTTGCTTTGTATTTGGAATGTAAACATTCACTAGAGTAAAACTAATATTGTTGATTTGACATACTAATATGAGAAATCTGCCATCAAGGTCTTCCAAATGGGTGAGGTATTGAAACCGTACAGAGTCTTTCACTGCTATGAGAACACCACATTTTTTCTTTGTAGCATTTGCCATATAGATATGGGGAAATCACCTTGGCTTCCAATTAGGTACTTTTCCTTGTGCGAAATGAAACTCTTGCACAAAAATAACATCCGCATTATGAATATAGGCCTCCCGTAAGAGTGATGATCTTTTGAAAGGTTTGTTCAATCCTCTAGTGTTGAGAGATAGGAACTTAATACTCATAGGGATTGGAAAAACGCTGAACAATCACTTGGTAGATACTGTAAATACTCGAAGAGCATGACTCGGAGTGGTTGGTGCTTGAAATAAAAGGAAAAAATGGAAAAGTAGACCAAGTAGAGAAAAAAAATAAAGAAAAACAAATACAACACAAAAGAAAAACAAATAAAAACATCCTGGACCAAAACTCCAGGTCAATGGGCAGATAGACTCTGCTTTGAATTCTCATGGAGGGGTGAGAACCAATTCAAGGCACTTTACTAAACCTTAAACTAAAACGAAAAGAAGAAGCCAACTGTTCTATGAATAATCTGGTTATTCGTATTCACAACCAGATCACATAGGTACTCAAGTAAGGGATAAGCAAAGGCTATTCATGTCCACACTGAAACCATATTTGGAGGAGATTTATCTTGATTAGGTTGAAGGTTTTCCACATTAATGTTCCGATTTGCTAGACGTTGTCTTGCAGAATCCACATTAGAGATCGGGTAATTTTTCCCCTGATAATAAACAATCACTTTTGTAGGGAAGCCCCATTTGTATGGAATTTTCTTTTCTCTCAAGGTCTTAGTAATTGGTAGAAAGGTTTTCCTGGCTTAAAGCGTATTTTGAGACAGGTCAGTAAACATCTGAATATATATATAATCCTCGGGTAACGGTGGTGGTTTCCTGGCTACTTACATCACCTTTTCTTTTATATGAAAAAAATGTACTCTTATCAAAACATCTCATGGAGTGTCCGAAGACAGAAAATAGGGTTTTGGAATACATTGTGCTCTATCAATCAGGAGATCACTTTCAGAGGCTAAAGAAAGTAGATATTTAAAATACGCTGTATTAAAGCCTGCCAGTTCCCTTGCAACTGCTTTAGGGATCCCTCTAAGTTTAATGTTGTTTCTTCTGGATCGATCCTCTAGATCAGCAAGTTTCTGCTTAACCCATTGTATATCTGTGCTCTGATCTTGATGGGCATCTACAAGTTCATTATGTGCTTGGGAGAATTCATCTGTTTTTATTTCTAAGTGCTGAATTCTCTTTTCATGCTTTGTAATAGATGTTTTAATATGAGTAAACATATCAACCATATCTTGATGCAATGAGTGTTTTAAGGAGAGCATCATTTCCTTTAATGTAGTAATCATGAGCTCTTTATGATGTACAGGAAAATCTTCAATGGTAAAACAGGGAGTACTAATAGGCCTAGATATCACATCATCAGCCTGTGAAATATGTAATGAAGGTCGCACCTCAGCTGTATAGTTGTCGGTGCTAAGTGGCGAAGCCTTAACGCCGGGTGACCGGGCAACTTGGTCCGGTTGATCCGCGCAGCGAGTTCTGGAGTCTGATGAAGACGGTGAGGGTGGAGATTCCAAAGCTGCTGGAGGGGAATTATGCCTCGATCCCGCGCCATCCTGTGAATCAGTCGCATCCTGCGTCTTAAAGAAGCTGGTAAGCTTTCGCGGCTCCGGTTTCGTTTTCTTCTGCTTTGTCATCCTTTACCGAAGCTAGGAAGACTGGAAGAACTGTTATACACTCTGTTTTTTCAAAGAAATACTGACATTTTTATGGCTTTTTTGATAGTAAGTGGTATCAGAATTAAATCTCTGTTTTATTTTTACAGAAATGTTTGTTTATTTTGATAGATTGCAAGTGGTATATCTGTATTTTTTTACAGAAATGTTTATGTTTATTTTGATAGATTACAAGTGGTATCATATTTAAATTTATGTATTTTTTTGCAGAAATACAGAACTTTTGATGTTTATTTTGATAGATTGCAAGTGGTATCAGAATTTAATATCTGTATTTTTTTTACAAAAATACAGAAATGATCCTCTTTATTTTGATAGATTGCAACTGGTATCAGAATTAAATATATGTATTTTTTACAGAAATACAGAATTTTTTATATTCAATTTGATAGATAGCAAGTGGTATCATAATTAAATATTTTTATTTTCTTACCGAAATACAGAATTTTTTCTTTTATTTTGATAGATTGCAAGTGATATCAGAATTAAATATCTGTATTTTTTTATAGAAATACAGAAATTTTTATGGCTTTTTGATAGATTGCAAGAGGTATCAGAAATAAATATCTGTATTTTTTTTAAAGAAATTCAGATTTTTTTATGTTTATTTTGATAGATTAAGTGGTATCAAAATGAAATATCTGTATTTTTTTTACAGATATACAAAACTTTTTTTCCTTTTTTGGTAGATAGCAAGTGGTATCAGAATTAAATGTCTGAAGTTTTTTAAAGAAATACAGATTTAATTTTTATCTTTATTTTGATAGATTGCAAGTGGTATCAGAATTAAATATTGGTATTTTTTCCAGGAATACAGAAATTTTTATGTTTATTTTGAGAGATTGCAAGTGGTCTCAGAATAAAATATCTGTATTTTTTTACAGAATTTTTTCTGTTTATTTTGATAGATTGCAAGTGGTATCAGAATTAAATATCTGTATTTTTTCTACAGAAATGTTTCTGTTTGTTTTGATAGATTGCAAGTGGTATCAGAATGAAATATCTGTATTTTTTTACAGATATACAAAAATTATTATGGCTTTTTTGATAGATAGCAAGTGGTATCAGAATTAAATATCTGTATTTTTTTACTGAAATTTTTATGGCTTTTTTGATAGATAGTAGTGTTGGTCGAATAGCTCACTATTCGATTCGGCAGCTATTCGCTTGAATATAGCAAAATTATTCCGGTGGTCAAATGTCAAAGTCAAACACCATTAAAGTCAATGGGAGGAAAAATTTGGGTTTTTTCAGCACTGTGTAGAGCTTCTACAGCCTCCAAACAGATGTTAAAAGATACATTATAAAAGGATACATAAAAAGATACATTGTAAATGGATACATAAAAAGATACATTATAAAAAGATACATAACACTATTACATACCCCTGGACTTCACATGCTGTAACACTATGATCGTTCATATATAATCCACCAACAGTGTCCACACACTAGATACAATCGTTTGAACGATGCAGGGAGGGACATGTAAAGGAGAAAGTGTACCGCAGAAACATGCACNATCACTGAACGNCCGTACACGATAGATAGTGAAAGATCGTCGACCAATCAGATCCACCGTGACGGTCGTTCATTTCCAACGACAATCCTCGTTCGTCGGCGTCCTTAGTCATTTTTTTTGGCCAATCGCTTGTTCATCGGTCGTTCGTCAGTCGTTTCTAACGATAATTATTGGACGTTTGTATGCAGCTTTAGTCTACACGGACTGTTTCCCCCGCGTTTAACCTAAGGCTTTTTAAAGCCCATGTTTGAAGTCCCCATGCATTCCCATGGTCTAATCTACACCAGGACGCTTCCTTCAGGCACGTTTTTGAGCGTTATCTTAAACGTTGCTTGCAACAATTAAAAAATGTAAAGGCTGGATAAACGCGGGAAAACGCTTCCAATGAACACAATGGAGGCTTTTTCAAGCGTTTTTAAGCTTTTATGAAAGCTTCCACTGAAAACAATGTGGGCTTTTATAAACATTTTTAGCAGGACTTTGGAATCTTGGAACCAATTTTTTTACCGAAATACAGAATTTTTTCTGTTTATTTTGATAGATTGCAAGTAGTATCAGAATTAAATATCTGTATTTGTTTTTACAGAAATACAGAAATTTGTATGGCTCTTTTGGAAGATAGGCAGTGGTATCAGAATTAAATATCTGTATCTTTTTAAAGAAATACAGAAATTTTTATGTTTATTTTGATATATTGCATGTGGTAACAGAATTCAATATCTGTATTTTTTTACAGAATTAAAGAAATGTTTCTGTTTATTTTGATAGATTGCAAGTGGTATCATAATTAAATATCTGTATTTGTTTTTACAGAAATACAGAAATTTGTATGGCTCTTTTGGTAGATAGGCAGTGCTATCAGAATTAAATATCTGTATCTTTTTAAAGAAATACAGAATTTTTTCTGTTCATTTTGATAGATTGCAAGTGGTATCAGAATTAAATATTCGTATTTGTTTAACAGAAATACAGAATTTTTCTGTTTATTTTGATAGATAGCAAGTGGTATCAGAATTAAATATCTGTAATTTTTTACAGAAATACAGAAAATGTTCTGTTTATTTTTATAGATTGCAAGAGTTAGCATAAATTATGACAACTCTTGCAATCTATCAGAATAAACAGAAAAACTTATGTATTTCTGTAAAACATACAGGTATTTGATTCTGATACCACTTGCTATCTAAATTTTTGTATTTATGTAAAAAAAAAAAAAATTAAGATATTGAATTCTGATACCACTTGCAATCTCTCAAAATAAACAGAAAATTTTCTGTAAAAGTACAGATATTGATTGCTGATTCCACTTGCTATCTATCAAAATAAACAGAACAAATTCAGTATTTCTGTACAAAAAAATACAGATATTTTATTATGATAGCACTTGGTATCTATCCTAAAACCCCCAAAAAGTCTGCATTTCTTTAAAAAAAATACAGATATTTCATTCTAATCCTACTTTGCTATATATCTCCAAAGCCATAAAAATGTCTATATTTCTCTCCCAAAAATCTAGATATTTATTACTGATAGTACTTGGTATCGATCCAAACGACCATAAAAAATTCTTTATTTCTCTACAGAAATCACAGATCTTTAGTTCTGATCCCACTTTGCTATATCCCCCTTTAAGCCATAAAAATTGATGTATTACTCTACAAACAATACAGATATTTAATTCTGATAGCACTTGGTAGTTGGTATCTATCCAAAAAGCCATAAAAAATTATATTTTTTTCTCCAAAAAATACAGATATTTTATTCTGATAGCACTTGATATGTTTCCTAAAACCCATAAAAATGTCTGTGTTTATGTGAAACAAATACAGATTTTTAACTGTGATAGCACTTGCTAGATATCCTAACTGATAAAAAATGTATGTATTTCCCTGCGGATTCCACCAAGCCCGTTCCCTTTTATGTGGTTTCACCAGATAGTAGGTATGGAAAGTGTGATTTTCGTTAATCCATTCATGTCTCAATTAGCTACAGCTTCTACACTGTTCATAGATGTGATGGCCTCAACCTCCAATGCGGTCCACGCTCCGTCACAGGGCCCACCGCCTCCTACTCCTGCTGTTACTGCTGACACCTTCTCAGTACCAAACTCTAGATGCAAGATACTAATGCCGTCCACACTTTGGCCCTGATTCATCAATGAAATGCGCATACGCTGGACACGCGTTCCGGAGCCGAGTGCGCTAGTACACGCGCCTTTACTGCCAGTCGGATTCCTGCCTTGATACTGAGCAATAGGGGTCGCGAATCTGCCAGTTAAGGCAATTTGATTTCAGCTGTGCGATTAAGGAGGATCTGTTAAGCTAATGGTGAGTTCATAGCAATTAATTAGCGCACACCTGCTCTCTGTTCTGTGCGCATCTACAGTCTATTACAGGTCAATTAGAATCTTTAATACTTCATCTTCTTTTGGGTAAGTGTTCATTTTTTAGGTTATATTGTACTCATTACCAAAATTAATTATTTATTGTTACATTTGTTGCACTGTTTTCATACTTTTTGGTTTCCTTTGCAATACTGCAAACGAATTGAGATCAAGCTGTATATATACTAGTTAACAATTCATAATATTTCATCACACAATAGTATAAATTGTAAAAATTTGTCACCAAGCATTTGTGATCTAATTAAAATGTCATTGTAGTTTGGATTGATAGAAATCAAATAATTGAAAAAAGGATTATTGTCAAAGGTGGTTTAAAAAAACATTTAGTGATTTCACTTGTCAAAATACATTTAAATGCATATAAATACATACGCATTTTTATTGTAATCCTCATTATTGTTAGTTTGATCTTTTGCTGCAATGTTTTTGTGCCTGGTTTGTAGTGAAAGTTTCTGTTGTTTAGCATATCTTCGGCAATGTTTTGTCATTTTTTTTTTAAACTAATATTCAGGACAAATGTCTGCATGCTTTCCACTCCAAACTACTACATAAACCCCCTGTTTGCCTTTGTCCCATTTTCAAAGTCACATATTGGGTTTTGAATGTATTATGTACATATTTATTACTCTGACATTTGCACTTATATTGATTTGCTGCCACACAACTCCTCTGTTCATTTGTAGTAGTGTTATTGGTTTGTTATCATTGTGCTGTGCTGCCTAATCTTAGCATTATTGGATACAAACACACTTCCACTTGCCGTCCAAACTGGTTGTAAATTAGTTGTCTAGTTGAGTTGCAAACTCATTCTAACACACCTGATGGTGATGGAAGGAGGTCCAGGTTGCCAAGCACAACATCAAACCACATTGACCACAACCAAGCTCACAAGCAGGGTCAAGCACTCTTACATACCAGATAGTATGCTTTATTTATGTATTTACATGATTCTAATCGTATTAGTCATTTTGTATAGAAAAATGCCAAGGAAAATTTAACTTAGTGCCAAACATATTTTATTGCTTTCCTCAAATCAAAGACCAGAATGTCAAAAGGCGTTGTTGCCTGTCCCGCAAGGTCATCCATGACCTGTACATCTTGCTGGAAGGGAAAATTGAAGCAAAAACAAAGAGAAGCTAGGCTATGCCAAGAATGATGAGGCTGCTGGACTCTCTCTATATTTTAGGAAGGGTGTTCTTTCAAACCACGTCATCCTTAATTTGTGCACTGAGCCAGTATACAGTTTCCTGGGTGTTTATGAAGGTTTCAATGCCATTTTAGACCTTGGCCCACTATATATTCACTTCCTCACATCAGCTTTGGAGTGGAGGAACATAAAGGTGGATTCCTCCTTTACCCAGAAGCAATATCATCCACGAATGTACGGTAGTCGGTGATGTGACATTCCAGAGGCTTAGCAGCACAGCATGTTATTGCCCTGTAAAGAAATAGATTACAATATTAGGATGTGTTAAGCCGCATGGTTAATCATGCTTTAGTGGTAACTACATGCTGCTGGATTATATTTTTCATTCTTTTCTGGCTGCATAAGCAATGCTTGCCCAAATCTAAACTAAATTGCACTCTGCCCTAGTTTGGCAATGTGTTTTTGTAAAGTGTCACATAAAGGTCCAAAACACACGTAAAGTCACGTAAAGGTCTTACACAAATATGTCTGTTATTTCATTTCCCAAACGAATATAGTGTGCTTTCTATGACTTCAACTCCTAGGTTGGTTTGTAACCCAAACATGATGTGCTGAAATATGTAATGCATGCATTGTAAACATATGGAAATACTCACGCGTAAAGACATTAGCGATGAGTTCAGCTCTGACTCGACGTCCCTCTGCTGTGCTTTGGGAGCTAGAGGCAGGATGTTGTGTACCTCTGGCTCGAGTTCCTCTGGATTGTCCCTGGAATCCCCATGGTGCAGGCACATTTGTTAAGTTTTCTTGCCAGAGGATTCTGGTGCAGCCTCCTTTTGGGAATGTGTGAGCTTAATATGTCCAAAGAAATGTTGCGTGTGCGAAATATTGGGGACTTTTGATATGTGAAGACTTGTCACCACATTCATTCATTTTGATATGATATATCATGTGCCTTTGTAGAACATCCATGTCTGCTGGTTTCTGGTTCTGAAGAGTTTTCACGAGCTGCATCCACTGTGGAGGTAGGCAAGAACTGGTCCATTAGTGTTTATTTTGGGATGTGTTGGGGGAATGAACCTTTCCCAATGTGTTCCATTTATGTTTTTTTTTTTTTTAGGGTCCCTCAGGAGGAAATTTAAGACAATCAGAAGAGGAGACAACTGAGGTTTCCGTAAGCAACCTATGTTTAATGTATAGGATTCAGAAAAAAAGTGTCTAATATTTTTGTCTAACATTAGTTGATGTTTCAATGTCAGTATGCTGTCTGCATAATGTTATGGTGACCCACCAAGTTATATGATATTGTAGTAACTTTTTCAGTTCAGATTTCCCAAGTTCAGATAATTTTGAACCTGTCCTTACGCTCCTACATGAAAACATAAATCAAAATCGCCAGGACTGAGAATTACGGTAAACCAACAACATATGGCGGCCATGCATCGTCTGATAGAATCGGTCCAAGAACAATTGACCACTTTGGGTGCCTATATGTTCAGAGTTGACCATCTCTGTAACATGTTAATTGAATCCCTAGGCCAACAATCTTGCCTACATCAGGCGATTATTCAAAGGCTGGATTGGCAAATCCCAATAAGCCCTGCTGGCCCCCATCTCCTGCAGAGCAGCCAGCTCCATTCTTCCCCCTGGCTCCACCCTGTGCCCCTGCCCGTCCAACCTGTGCCCCTGCCAGTCCCCCCTGTGCCCCTGCCAGTCCACCCTGTGCCCCTGGCCGCAATAGACATGCTCTGGAGGTGGGCCGCACTTGCGCCCGTGCTGTGCAGGTGGACTGTGGGCATGCTGTAGGGGTGTCCCATGGCCGAGGCCAGGAAATGGAGGTGGCCCGTGGCTGGGCTGCTAGGGTCGGCAGCACCCGTGGCCGGGCTGGTGAAGTGGGCCGTGGATAAGTGGATGTCGGGTGCCAGGTGAGAACATTCTTCACATTCTTCCTGTCATTCTTCAATCAATTTTTTCAGGACTCCATGAGATCGTCAGTGTGAGTTTGAGTTAGTATCCTGTGTGAAGACGCTTGTTTGTATAAAATAGCTTAACCTCTATTTTGTGTTTGCCCTATGTCCACAGGTTAGTAACCCTCGCACTTTGACACTTTACCTATCTAAGTTTCTTTTGATGCGCCCCAAGTATGCTCCAAATACAGTTTTGCTATCTACTCCCCGAAGAATGTTCCAGTTGTAAATGTGTCAAAGTGATTCTAATCAAGTATGAAGTCTCAGCTCAATACTCTACAAGTATTGCTGTAATGACCTTATAAAAAGCTAAAGATTCTTTCGAAATACACGCTTGTATCTTTGTTCACTAAATGAACACAAATCTAGTTATCTCTAGGGACCAAACATGGCACACCACACTTCTCTGACACTTGTCTGTAACAGATAAATGTGCTTGCTAATAGGTCAACTACTTTTCTGTTGGTTAAAATGACATATTAAGGTGTTCAGCTGTGTATTCTATGCCAAATGTATTCTTGAATGATGTTACAATTACATATATTTTGAAGAGGACATATCTAACATACCACACTCTGTTACTTTTAAGGTCACAGGATATTTTGACCAAGTGACCAATGGAGGAATGGAGCACACTCGGGCAAGCTGCAAAACAGGTTTGTGTAGGATAAGAGCATGTTCAACATTTTATGGTTCAAATACCCATTGTGTAAAAACAAAGGTTTCTTTTTTGTGTTTTTATGGATGAAATTGGATTAGCCAGGCTGGAAAAATCTTTGAAATGTGCACTGAAGTAAAAATCTAATTACATTCACAAAATCTGGCTTTTAGTTTTTTTTTACAAAAGTTTTATTCTTTTAATCTCCCCCCAATAACTTACAATGTGCAAACCCCAACAAATATAAAAAATATAATAACAAACTTATTTACAAACATATTTCCAATTTTGTTTTTTTAATAGCGGTACCGCCTGGGCAGATCCCGAGGCGGGTCCAGCCGCAATTGTTGCGGCTGCAATCTGCAATTGTTGCGTCTGCAATCCATGGCAGACACCTTCCGGTGCAGCCAATACAGGCTATCCTGTCTACTTCCTGGCGGGTGAGGAAAAAACAAATATTATATTAACTGGAACAGTTTGGTCCAAACATTTTTTAAAAGTACTGTTCTTTTAAAAACCAATTTAATGAAAATATAAACTTACCAGGACGATGTCTGCCATGTCGCTGGGGTTGGGGTGGCGGTGGTGCTGGCTGCCTCCCTCGATGTGGAACTGGCTGTGTTTGTAGAAGGAGACCAAAAAAAAAGAGAAGTAAGTACCGACCAAATGTAACAGTATAACATGCAGCTAGTTCTTAAATTGCACAGTGCTAAAGAATTTAAAATATGTTATCTCATCAAGTTATGACTGTTTTGCTGTTTACACAGAGCAAAACAAGAAAGAAAGGTGAATCCTGGGGCCAATGAAGGTTTGGTGTCAATGAAGGTTGTGGGTTTTCACAAGGGACAAACTTGTCTAAGTGACATTTAACCTTTGTCTTCTGTTAAAAGCTGCCTAGACATGAAGCTAATCATACACTCCTAATGATACTTGATAGAACTAGGCCTAACAAACTATCTCCTAGTTTATAATAATGGTTCTAAAGGAATGTTTACAATATCTAAAATGGAGAAATACTTACATTCAGATGGGGAACTTGTGTCCTGTGAAGGAGGTGCTGGCAAGGGCGCTGCAGCAGCTGTAGATAAAAAATGAACAGCATATATAAAAGTGGGTGGGCAGGACTAAAGTAGATTTGTAAGGTTAGTTAAGGTGAATAGATGAATGCTGAACTTCTAAATGATACTTTCTGCCTACGTCCAAAAATTTAGAGGAAACATTTGTCAGTACAACTATGGACAACTAAACAACTCATGTCTATTTTTAGTCATGCTAGCCAACAACCTACAAAGAACGTTCATTTGATACATGATTAATGACTGGAAGCTACATGAAGTCCTGCTAGATCTTTCTTTGTATTTGTAACCAAAAATGGTGAAAGTAGTGTGAGAATGTGTTGAAATTCAACATATGTTACAAAAGTTGATTGTAAGGTTAGCTGACAGTCCATCTCCTCGGCCTCGGCCGCCTCCTCTCCTTCATCGGAGAACTCTGGCTACACATGTGGTACAGCGGGCTCCTCCTCAAGAGATGGCACCTCCTCCTCGACTGGTTCCTCCCCTGGGGATGGCACAGGCACCTCCTCCTCCTCAGTAGCCCCCTCTTTGATGGGGTCTTCCTCCCCCGGGGATGTCTCCTCCTCCTCCACATCCTAAGGGATGGCCAGTCTGTGTGGCCGCTGTAGTATTTGCAGCAGCCGGCGTGATGTAGAGTTGGCTGTAATACCAAAATCAGTTGGGTGTCTCCCTGCAGGAGTCCAGAGCCTGTCTGCCAGCCTCTCTGCTGGTCATATCTCTGTCTAATCATTGTCTAAAGAAAAAGAAAAAGAAAATGTGAGTTATTCTGACAACAACCAAACACCTCTTAAAAAGAAAAAAAGGGATAACTAATTCATTGACTGATTTATATATTTTCTGTTGCAAATTGACATAGTTTGGTTGCACATGTAAACTGTTTGTTAATATTGTGTGTAGATATATATGGGTATTGTGTGTAGGGATTGTGGTGTCAGCTAGGCAGAGGAAATTCTAGCAGAAGACTTCCACTGTCCTCCGGACAAAGAAAGATAATTTCCAGCCTTTCAAATGATCTACCTCTGATTGATTGAGCTTAATGGGGTAGAATCCTGAAGATTCTTACAAAGCATACATACACACATCAAAATATGTGCGTGTACATAGTTGTGAACAGCCAACTTTAGGTGTGTGAACGTCTACCCAGCTCTCATCTGCAGCTGTAATCCATTAAAAGAACAATAGAGGACGCTCCATTCTCAGCTGTCATCCATGCAGAGGATTCCAGCTGCCGATGAGCTGGGCAGTGAGAAGAGCGCAGCTAGAATGAGATGGGGAGAGAGGCTGTCCCTCCCCCATTATATAGCTGGGCTGTGACTTCTATATAAAAAACTGCTTGGTAAAATATATCCATTCTGTTTGCATGTGTAACAACATCATGGGCACTGTGTGATATCTGTGTGTGGGAATTCTGCATGTCATATCTTGCAGCCTATAAGGACACTCATAGATAATAGTCCCAAAATATCTAAGAAATCCCAGGCCACCAAATTACAAGCATTTGAAGTGCACTGCAACAACCTCCAAGAAATGTGGTTGAGTGGTATAGCTAGTAGGATCCTCAACATTTCAAGTAGTTGCAAACAAGGGTTTAGGACATGTGAAGGATTAAAGATGGCAAGTTCTTAGGCTGAGGAATATGAGAAGCAGTGTAAAAACACATTGAAATGTGGATGATGCATAAAACACATTGAAATGTGCAAACATGCATGATGCATAAAACACATTTCCATGTGCAAACATGCATGATGCATAAAACACATTTCAATGTATTTCAAACATGCATGATGCATAAAACACATTTCCATGTGCAAACATGCATGATGCATAAAACACATTTCCATGTGCAAACATGCATGATGCATAAAACACATTTCCATGTGCAAACATGCATGATGCATAAAACACATTTCCATGTGCAAACATGCATGATGCATAAAACACATTTCAATGTATTTCAAACATGCATGATGCATAAAACACATTTCCATGTGCAAACATGCATGATGCATAAAACACATTTCCATGTGCAAACATGCATGATGCATAAAACACATTTCAATGTGTTTCAAACATGCATGATGCATAAAACATATTGAAATGTGCAAACATGCATGATGCATAAAACACATTTCAACGTGTTTCAAACATGGACAAAAATAGGCTTATTGTAGTAAAAATAATCCCCCTCCCCACCCCCTCTAAAACTTTTCAAAAAAATCACTTACCTTAATAATAAAGCGCAGGTCCCTCTCTCCAAACAACGGGCGCGGCATGATGTCCAGATCTCCAACTTCCTGGTTAACTCCCGCCTGCTGCAAAATGTGGCCACACATTTGCACGTACGCTTGCTGTATGCGCATCAGTACCCGCTTGTAGCCAGTGTTCAGGTGTTGCGCATAGTTACACATATATATTTTATAATAATGATACTTTTTGTTATGTTTCACTTTGAGCCAAACATATGTTGTTGCTTTTCAAGCCTTTCAGGGTGTTTATTCAATGTCAGCAATATCCAATGTATATCTTCCAATGCCAAATCCCAAATCATAGGAAGAAATAGGCAATCTTTGCAATGTGAAGCAATATGTCCAAAAAGCCCTCTTTGCCTATTTCTTCTTATAATTTCTCTTTTCTATGTATATGTACACACATCTAAATGCATACACACACGTTTGGCTTTAATATGGCCACAAACACAATAACATAGCATTAACATTGACTTCAAAATTGCAAAAAAGACATTAAAACATTCCAAAGTAAAAAAAATTAAAAAAGAAGCTATTGTGCTAAATGGTAAGCAAAGTATCAAATGCAGCAACATAGATTAATTAGGATAACACAGAAAACAACAGCCCCTCCGAGAAGAATAAAGACAAAAGAAAAAAGCAAGTTAAAACACACCCTTATATATGCTCAAATTTAAGCACACAGGTGATAGAAATTCATTTGCAATTAGCACTTGCGCAGTCTGTCAAAATTGGCTGTTTGTGTTTTTTGCAATTGCACATTTCAATATCATTGATCGATATGATCCTTAGATATGTAAAAACATGCCCTTATATATGCTCAAATGTAAGCGCAGAGATGATAGAAATTCACTTGCGCAGTCTGTCAAAATTGATCCAAAGATATGTAAAAACAAACCCTTATATATGCTCTAATATGATCAATATGATCCTTTAGATATGTACAGCAATAAACATATATTCTATTAATTAAAGAAATTAAATAAGGTTTGGGAGGATTGCATGTTAAAAGTATATATATATATATGTAACCTACAATAATTATAAATATATATATATATATATATACTTATAAAAAGCAAACAAGAACGAGTGTGTGCTTGTGACATTTGTGGGGAAATCTAGTCCGATGCCAAAGCCGAGGCTTCGCGTGCGGACATTCGCAAGATTTACCCGCAGGCGGCTCATCCGATCAGGCATCATAAGCTTATATATAGGCGCGTATGTAGAGGAGCTTAAATTGGGAAACTCTTGCCCAACAGGAAAGAAATAAGTCATTTTAAAAGATGCTTTTTTCTTAGCGCATATAGATGTTTTAAACATTTGAACAGCACAAACATTTTTTAGGACTAAGGGTAATATGTGTGCCATTAGAAAGAATGCTTTTTTAGGGGAACCGTGACTTTTAATACAAGCTCGTCAGTGTAAAGCTGCCGGGGATGCACAACGTTGGCAGCGAGCTCATTCAGTTGCTGAATTGCACAACAGCTTCTGATTTTGGATCGTGAATACGAATGCACAAGCGACCTTCCGATTTTGCTTGATGAATCAGGGCCTTTGTCTCAGAGCCCACCACCTACTCCTCCTCCTGCTGTAAATGATGCTGCCGCCTGCCTAGTACCAAACTCTACATGCCAGATACTAATGCCCTCCACGCTCTGTCTCAGAGCCCACTGCCTCCTCCTCCTGCTGTAAATGATGCTGCCGTCTGCCCAGTACCAAACTCGAGATGCCAAATACTAATGCAGTCCATGGTCTGTCTCAGACCCCACCGCCTCCTCCTCCTCCTGCTGTAAATGATGCTGCCACCTGCCCAGTACCAAACTCTAGATGCCAGATACTAATGCCGTTCACGCTCCGTCCCAGAGCCCACCGCCTCCTCCTCCTCCTCCAGCTGTATATGATGTTGCCGCCAGCCCAAAAGCAAACTCTAGACGCCAGATACTAATGCCGTCCATGCTCCGTCTCAGAGCCCCCCTCCTACTCCTCCTACTGCTGTAATTGATGCTGCCACCTGCCCAGTACCCAACTGTAGTTACCAGAAACGAATGCCGTCCACACTCCGTCTCATAGCCCACCGCCTCCTCATCTTGCTGTAAATGATGCTGCCACATGCCCAGTACCCAACTGTAGATGCCAGATAATAATGCCGTCCACGGTCCGTCTCAGAGCCCACCGCATCCTCCTGCTGTAAATGATGCTGCTGCCTGCCCAGTACAAAACTCTAGTTGCCAGATAATAATGCCGTCCATGCTCTGTCTCAGAGCCCACCGCCTCCTCTTCCTCCTGCTGTATCTGATGCTGCCACCTGCCAGTACCCGACTGTAGATGCCAGATACTAATGCCGTCCACGCTCCGTCTTAGAGCCCACCGCCTCCTCCTCCTCCTGCTGTAAATGATACTGCTGTCTACCCAGTACCAAACTCTAGATGCCAGATACTAATGCCGTCCACACTCCGTCTCAGAGCCCACCGCCTCCTCCTGCTGTAACTGATGCTGCCGCCTGCCCAGTAACCGACTGTAGATGCCAGAAACGAATCCCGTCCACACTCCGTCTCATAGCCCACCGCCTCCTCATCTTGCTGTAAATGATGCTGCGGCCTGCCCAGTTCCAAACTCTAGATGCCAGATACTAATGCCATTCACGCTCCATCTGAGAGCCCTCCGCCTCAACCTTCTCCCGCTGTTACTGATGCTGCCACCTGCCCAGTACCCGACTGTAGATGCCAGATACTAATGACGTCCACACTCCGTTTCAGAGCCCAGCTCCGCCTCCTCTTCCTGCTGTAAATGATGCTGCCGCTTGCCAAGTACCAAACTCTAGATGCCAGATACTAATAATGTCCACACTCTGTCTCAGAGCCCACTGCCTCCTCCTCCTGCTGTAAATGATGCTGCCTTCTGCCCAGTACCAAACTTGAGATGCCAGAGCAATCTGCCTCCTCCTTATCCTGCTGTAACTAATGCTGCCACCTGCCCAGTACCCGACTGTAGATGCCAGATACTAATGCCGTCCACGCTCCATCTCAGAGCCCACCGCCTCCTCCTCCTCCTCCTGCTGTAAATGATGCTGCCATCTGCCGAGTACCAAACTCGAGATGCCAGATACTAATGCCGTCCACAGTCCTTATCAGAGCCCACCGCCTCCTCCTCCTACTGCTGTAACAGATGCTACCATCTGCCCAGTACCTGACTGTAGATGCCAGATAATAATGCCCTCCACGTTCCGTCTCAGAGCCCACTGCCTCCTCCTTCTCCTCCTGCTGTAAATGATGCTGCCGTCTGCCCAGTACCAAACTCATGATGCCAGATACTTATGCCGTCCACCCCCTGTCTAAGAGCCCACTGCCTCCTCCTCCTCCTGCTGTAAATGATACTGCCACCTGCCCAGTACCAAACTCTAGATGCCAGTTACTAACGCAGTCTACACTTCGTCTCAGAGCCCCCTGCCTCCTCCTCCTGCTGTTGTAACAGATGCTGCCACCTGCCCAGTACCCGACCGTAGATGCCAGATACTAATGCCATCCACGCTCTGTCTCAGAGCCCACCGCCTCCTCCTCCTCCTCCAGCTGTAAATGATGCTGCCGTCTGCCCAGTACCAATCTCTAGATGCCAGATACTAATACCGTCCACGCTCCGTATAAGATCCCACCGCCTCCTCCTCCTCCTGCTGTAACTGATGCTGCCACCTGCTCAATACCCCACTGTAGATGCCAGATACTAAAGCTGTCCGCATTCCGTCTCACAGCCCACCGCCTCCTCATCTTGCTGTAAATGATGCTGCCGCCTGCTCAGTACAAAATTCTAGATGCCAGGTACTAATACCCTCTATTCTCCATCTCAGAGCCCTCCGCCTCCTCCTGCTGTAACTGATGCTGCCACCTGCCCAGTACCCAACTGTGGATGCCAGATACCAATGCCGTCCACGCTCCATCTCAGAGACCACCGCCTCCTCCTCCTCCTCCTGCTGTAAATGATGCTGCCGCCTGCCCAGTACCAAACTCTGGATGCCAGATACTAATGCCGTCCAAGCTCCGTCTCAAAGCCCACCACCTCCTCATCCTGCTGTATATGATGCTGCCATCTGCCCAGTACCAAACTCGAGATGCCAGATATTAATACCGTCCACACTCTGTCTCAGAGCCCACTGCCTCCTCCTTATCCTGCTGTAACTAATGCTGCCTACCTTCCCCGTACCCGACTTTAGATACAAGATACTAATGCCCTCCATGCTCCGTCTCAGAGCCCACCGCTTCCTCCTCCTTCTCCTTCTGTAAATGATGCTGCCGCCTGCCCAGTACTAAACTCTTGATGCCAGATTCTAATGCCGTCCACTCTCCATCTCAGAGCCCACTGCCTCCTCCTCTTCCTCCTGCTGTAAATGATGCTGCCGTCTGCCGAGTCCAAACTCGAGATGCCAGATACTAATGCCGTCCACACTCTGTCTTAGAGCCCAGTGCTTTCTCCTCCTGCTGTAAATGATGCTGCCGTCTGCCCATTACCAAACTGGAGATGCCAGATACTAATGCCGTCCATAGTCCGTATCAGAGCCCACCGCCTCCTCCTCCTACAGCTGTAAATGATGCTGCTGTCTGCCCGGTACAAAATTTGAGATGCCAGATACTAATGCTGCTTATGCTCCGTCTCAGAGCCCTCCTCCTCCTACTGCTGTAACAGATGCTACCACCTGCCCAGTACTGGACTGTAGATGCCACATACTAATGCCGTCCACATTCCGTCTCAGAGCCCACCGCCTCCTCCTCCTGCTGTAAATGATGCTGCCGTCTGCCCAGTACTAAACTCAAGATGCCAGATACTAATGCCGTCCACATTCCGTCTCAGAGCCCACCGCCTCCTCCTGCTGTAACTGATGCTGCCGCCTGCCCAGTAACCGACTGTAGATGCCAGAAACGAATCCCGTCCACACTCCGTCTCAGAGCCCACCGCTTCCTCCTCCTCCTCCCGCTGTAAATGATGCTGCCACCTGCCCAGTACCAAACTCTAAATGCCAGATACTAATGCCGTCCACGCTCCGTCTCAGAGCCCACTGCCTCCTCCTCCTCCTGCTGTAAATGATGCTGCCATCTGCCCAGTACCAAACTCGAGATGCCAGATACTAATGCCGTCCACACTCTGTCTAATGCCGTCCACGCTCCATCTCAATGCCCACCGCCTCCTCCTCCTCCTCCTGCTGTAAATGATGCTGCTGCCTGCCCAGGACCAAACCCTAGATGTCAGATACTAATGCCGTCCACAGTCCCTCTCAGAGCCCACTGCCTCCTCCTCCAGCTGTAACTGATGCTGCCGCCTGCCCAGTACCCGACTGTAGATGCCAGATACTAACTCCTCCTCCTCCTGCTGTAAATGATGCTGCCGTCTGCCCAGTACCAAACTCGAGATGCCAGATACTAATGCCGTCAACACTCTGTCTAAGAGCCCACCGCCTCCTCCTCTTTCTGCTGTAACTGTTGCTGCCGCCTGCCAGGTACCAAACTGTAGATGCCGGATATTAATGCCGTCCACGCTCCGTCTATGAGCCTATCGCCTCCTCCTGCTGTAAATGATGCTGCCGTCTGCCCAATACCTAACTCTAGATGCTAGATACTAATGCTGTCCACACTCTGTCTCAGAGCCCACCGCCTCCTCCTCCTCCTGCTGTATATGATTCTGCCGCCTGCCCAGTACCAAACTGTAGATGCCAGATACTAATGCCGTCCACACTCCATCTCAGAGCCCACCGCCTCCTCATCCTGCTGTAAATGATGCTGCCATCTGCACAGTGCCAAGCTCTAGGTGCCAGATACTAATTCCATCCACACTCTGTCTCAGTGCCCATCGCCTCCTCCTCCTCCTGCTGTATCTGATACTGCCACCTGCCCAGTACCTGACTGTAGATGCCATATACTAATGCCGTTCACGCTCTGTCTCAGAGCCTACCCCCTCCTCCTCCCGGTACCCAGCTCTAGATGCCAGTTAACAATGCCATTCACACTTTTCAGTGCCCACCGCCTACTCTTACTGCTGCCGCATGACCACTGCCCAGTACCCAGCTTTAAATGCCACACTAGACTCAAGCTCAACAGGGTCCTCTTTCCCCGCTTTCACTAGATAACAGACCCTGATATGGAGTGTGGACTGAATTTCTGTGTATGTTACCCCGGAACTGGGAAGTGGGACAGCAGTCCCTCTGTATATGTAGGGGGATGAGATGGGAGACACCGGTATGTTTAATGGGAACCGAGAGGTCCTGGATGACCACATTGAGCAATGAAGTTATTAAGCTCAGCAGACATCTGGAGACATCTCCATAAAAAGTATGTGGCTGTCCTGGGAGACTCCATTCAAAGATCCGTCAACAAGGGTCTTGTGTAAATACTGCAGAATGATTACTTTCGGACTGGAAAGCAGCTGAAAGGGAAGGAAGGGATGTCATTTGCAAATGACACATTGGGGAATCTCTGGGTGAAATGCACAATGGCATAATTTACCGCCAAGTGCGTCATTACAGAACTGACCACCACCTTGTACAGTTCTATTTCCTGACCCGTGTCTCTTCGGAGTACGGCGTGCTGGCCGACTTCGAACATGGACCCCAGCCCGATGTTATCATCATTAACTCATGTATAAAAGGGTGTTATCAGGTATCATGAGCAATCACTGCAAATGTACAAAACCAACCTGGACCATCTGTTTATTCAATTCCTATTGTGCGCTGGGACATCATAGAAGGGAATTTCTACAGCACCACACTTGCAGATTTGCACCAATTGGATGTGATTGACATGCACTTCCACTTCCACTTCGAGCTGCGCTGCCGGGTTAAAAATGCCACCCACTCAAATCAGCTGGCTCATCGGAAGTATACCTGCATCCTGATGGCTCATATTGATCAAGCTTGGGGCGTGCAGCATGACCAGCAGGAAGAGGAGGAGGTGGGCTCTGAGACAGAGCGTGGACAGCATTGGTAACTGGCATCTAGAGCTGGGTACCTGGCAGGCGGCAGCAGTAACAGCATGAGGAGGAGGCATTTGGCTCTGAGACAGAGCGTAGACAGCATTCGTAACTGGCACTTAGAGCTGGGTACTGGGCAGGCGGCAGCAGTAATCGCATGAGGAGGAGGCGTTTGGCCTTGAGAGGGAGCAAGGATGGCATTAGAAGTTGAGGCCAGCTTCGACACTGTCCATATAGGTGATGGCCTCAACCTCTAATGCCGTCCTTGTTCCTTCTCAGGGCCCACTGCCACCTCCTCCTGTTACTGATGCCGCCTGCCCATTACCCAGCTCTGGATGCCAGTTACCAATGCTGTCCACGATCCATCTCACGGCCCACCACCTCCTCCTCCTGCTGTTGCCACCTGTACGTACTCCAATCCTTAATATGGCATTACAGCCATCTACGTGGCATTGATGATGCACTACACCCAGCTCTAGATGCCAGTTACCAATGCGGTCCCCGCTCCGTCTCAGTGCCCACTGCTTCCTCCTCCTGCTGCTGCCACTTGTAACTTTTAACAGAGCTGTGTATTTGGCTAATTTTTTGACTGAAAGTCCCCCCTCAGGGACCTCTGCCTGTACTCTGAAGCCTGTGTATGGCTTGTAACGGAACAGTGAAACCTGGTGACTAATTTTTGGACCGGAGGAACCCCCTTGTGGCCCTCTCTGCCTCTACTTGGAGACCCGTATAAAATCTGGCATGTTCCCTTGACCCATAAAATGGCCTTGCCAGCAACAGAAAATAGACTTCCTTATTTTTTTTTTTACTTGTACAGTGTTGTGCAGAGCTGGGGGAGTCTTGACATGTCTTTTTAAATGTATTTATAGGCTGTAGAAGCTCTACACAGTCCCAAAAAACAACCCAAATTTTTATCCTATTGACTTTAATGAAGTTCGAATTCGACGTTCGTTCACCCGAATAATTACGCATTATTCGACCGAATAGCGGTCAAATCAAATAGTGAGCTATTCGACCAACATTAGTGTCTAGAGTCCCACTAGGGAAATAAACATATCCCAGATATAAAACCCTATAATACATAGTTGGTCCAGAGGAAGGCAAAAAAAACCCTGGAACAATTTGCTTCAACAGGGGAAAAAAAATTCCTTCCTGATTCCATGAGGCAATCGGATGTTCCCTGGATCAACAGTCACTGGTATTTTTACTTTAAAGCCTTAATACCCAGGTATTTTCTGGGCTTCTAGAAAAAAATCCAGCTTTTTCTTAAAGCAATCTTTAGTAGTTGCTGAAACTACTTCCTGAGGGAGCCAATTTCACATTTTCACAGACCTTACAATTAAGAATCCCTTCCTTATCCGGAGCTTAAACTTCTTTTCCTTCAGATGCAAAGAGTGCCCTCTTGTTCTTTGAAATGATCTCAAAGTGAATATTGGGGAAGAGAGTTCTCTGTATGGACTGTTTGGGCCTAATTCATCAATAAAATCCGCGCTCGCTGGTCACGCGTACTTTCGCCTTTCCAGCGAGCCGGTTTTCCGTGGTCCAGAGTCGAGTGCGCTCATACACTCGCCTCCTCACTGCCAGCCGGATTCCTGCCTTGAGCAATAGGGGTCGCGAATCTGCCAATTAAGGCGATTAGATTTCAGCTGCGCGATTGTTTTCTTAGCGCACATAAATGTTAAAAACATTTAAACAGCGCAAACATTTTTTTTTAGGGCTAAGGGTAATATGTGTGCTATTAGAAAGAATGATTTTTTAGGGGAACAGTGACTTTTAATGCAAGCTCGCCAGTGTAAAACTGCCAGAGATGCGCGGCTCCGGCCGCAAGCTTAGTCAGTTGCTGAATTGTGCAACGGCGTGCGATTTCGGATCGCGAATACGAATGCGCGAGCGTCCGATTCTGCTTGATGAATTTGGGCCTTTATATATTTATAAAGGGTGATCATATCCCTCCTTAAACGTCTCTTCTCAAGGGAGAAAAGATTCAGTACAGCTAACCTCTCGTCATTGCTGAGCTCTTCCATTCATTTTATTAGTTTAGTTGCCCTTCTCTGCACTCTCTCCAATTCCACAATGTCTTTTTTGTGAACTGGTGCCCAAAACTGGACTGCATATTCCAGATGTGGTCTGACCAATGCTTTGTACAGGGGGAGGATTATGTCTCCATCTCTGCAGTCTATTCCTCTTTTAATACAAGAAAGTACTTTACTAGCTTTAGATATTGAAGCTTGGCATTGCATGCTGTTATTAAGTCTATAATCTACCAGAACCCCCAGATCCTTTTCCATTTCTCACTCCCCCAGATGTATTCCCCCTGGACAGTATGAAGCATGCATGTTGTTAGCTCCCAAGTGCATAATTTTACATCATCAATCATTGACCAAGTAGGTCGTCAGTTATTAGGTTTTAATGAAAGAAAAAAGCGAAAAAGAGGGGGTTTTTGCAGCATACAAATTAATTCATATTTACTTCAAGTTGATACAGTTTACAAGTACAAAGACATACCGTGCAGCCAGTTAACGTTGGATTGCAAAAATTACATTACATTACAATACAATTACATTACAATTAAGGCTAGGTAATGAACAATTTTGGTGTACAAATTAAATGGTGAACGGAACGGTAATTAATACGTTGCTGCTTTGGTAATCATGTAAAAGGTACTGTCGTCCCATCCCAAAGTAGTTCGCCAATTGGCTTTCTCAGGGGATTCTTAGCGACTTTTAGCAAATTAATTAAGAAATATTCAATTTATTATCTACATATATGAGATATAATCACATTGTCAACATAAAAAGCAGATATAAACACATTGTCAAAATAAAAAGCAGATAAGTATACATTTTATATTTTAAATGTGTTGGGTATGTATATAGTATGTTTGTGTATATGTGAGTCATGTAGGAATTTGTTAGGAATTTGTAGGTAATTTTGTTACTGGGTTGGTAATGCATAGGCCATAAATGTCTTGTTGTATAGGTATAGCCCTCTACATAAATATATGTATGTTAATGGCTTACTTAGTAAACCATTAAAATATAATTCTTCCCCTGACATATTCCTAACTGTTAACAACACTGGTGTTCGTCCCTCTCCTCAGGCACGTTGTCTTGGCATCAGCTTTGATTCTGCCCTCTCATTTACCCCTCATATTCAGAACATTTTCAGGTCCTGTCACTTTTACCTGCGCAACATCTCCAAAATCTGCCCCTACCTATCCCCAGAAACTACCAAACTCCTTCTACGCGCTCTTATCATCTCTCGTTCACTACTACTGTAACCTCCTCCTCTCTGGTATTTCACTAACCCGACTCTCTCCCCTATAATCTAATATGAATGCTGCAGCCAGATTCATCCATCCTTCCCACCTCCCCTCTTCTGCAGCATCTCTTTTTTATTCTCTTCATTGGCTTCCATTTCACTTTAGAATCAAATTCAAGCTCCTGTGCTTTGCCTTCAAATCTCTCCACAGTTCTTGTCCCACTTACCTTTCTAACCTGGTAAAAAAAATACCCCCCTAGCCGACCTTTTCGCTCATCCAATGACCTACTACTGACTTACTCACTCATAACCTCATCACAGGTATGGCTCCAAATCTTTTCTAGATCGGTCCCAACTCTCTGGAATGGACTAGCTCATGCTATTCAGCTTGATCCTCTTTTCTGCTCATTTAAAAGAGCACTCAAACCCATTTTTTTCAAACTTGCCCACTCATCTTTTTCTGTCTTTTGAAACCCCCACTACTTCCCACCTCACCACTACATATCTCCCCTTCTCCTCTGGGATTGTGTGTTACTTCCCTCACCTCCTAGATTGTAAGCTCTTCTCCTGTGTCACTGTCTGTATTGGTCTGTTATTTCCAACCCCTATTGATTGTACAGGGCTGTGTAATATGTTGGCACTATAAAAATCCTGTTTATTATTTTTATTATTATTAATATTATTAATATTAAAATTAATAATACTAATAATAATTTATTTAGTTTATATTGGACTTGTTATATTTGTATAAGTGTTTTGTTTAATTATATAGTAGAATGAAGATCTAACTCACTTTAGTAATGATCACTTGGTCACATTGATTGGAAAACAGTTGTGAGAGAAGCATTACTTTGTGCCTAGATAGATACATTTTCAGGTAATTATAAGATATGAGGTTGTGTTGATAAGGTTGCAAGGGAGAGAAAAAACAGTGTGCTATAAAGACCTAATAAGTTTCAAAGACTTACATATAAAGTAATGTTTGGAAGTTCGTAGTCTTTTAGGTTATGCTGTACTTATTCTAAAAAGGATGGTAAGGAGGTAAAGGTAGTGATATCTTGATTTTATTCCTATAGTAGAATAAAACATTGCAATTATTTAAAAGTAATTCCTAAATGAGAGGTTTAATGATTTATTTTGGTTATAGAGGCTTACTTGAGAGTATTTCTACAGATGCAGATTGACCAGGGATCCTGGTAGCTTTTGACATCTTGTGGAGAAGCTGCCAGAAGTATTCCCTGCTCTTTAAATCTTATTGTTAGGGTCCTAGAGTTGGCATTGTGCATGTGCGGGAGCCACACATGAAAAGATGGTAATGGGTGGTCAGGTATTAGGAGGATTTCTGCTTTAATCCTCCAAGGGGCGGTAATGAAGTGGATTCTGTTCCTCCCCTTGCTCCCCTACTCCCCAGCTTCTGTCACAGCACCAGGAAAGCTTGGTAGCCCCAAGCATCCTGGAGGGGAACACAAAGCATCGGATAGACCAAACTAATCAGCCAGATTGTGGCCCAGTTAATGGCACCAGTGGAAACTAGTAAGTTCTGTGTATAAGGAAATAAATGCTGCAGGAGTACAAATGTGGCCTTCAAACTAGCATAAAAAACTTACCATAATCTATTTTACTGGCAATGTATATTGCAAAAAAAAATGGCAATATAAATATATATTTTTATACAACATGCCATTATTCTCCCTATCCTGAAAAAACCCTCACTGGACCCCTCCCTACTTTCTAGCTACTGTTCTGTCTCTCGCTTCCCATATGATTCCAAACTTCTTGAGCGCTTTTCTATAAAACACTCACTGACTATCTGAACACCAAATCTCTCCTTGACCCATTCCAGTCTGGCTTTTGAGCTGCCCATTCCACTTAAACAGCCCTTACTAAGGTGTCCAATTACCTCATTAGAGCTATATCCCAAGGCAAATTTTCCCTCCTCCTTCTCCTAGATTTCCTCTGCTTTTGACACTGTTGATCACCCCCTTCTAATCCAAATCATGAACTTCAATAGTACCAGCAACACTGCTCTCTCTTGCTTCCTACCTGTATGACCGTTGCTTTCAGGTTTCTTTCAGTCATAATTCCTCCTCTACTACTCTCCTCCTTGTTGGTGTTCCCCCAGGGTAAGTCCTTAGACTGGTTCTCTTAGCTCTGTACATCTCCTCACTCGGTAGTCTCATATCCTCCTTTGCTTTACAGTACTATCTGTTGGCAGATAACAATCAAATCTATATGTCCATCCCTGACTTGTCTCCCTCAGTCCTGGACATGGTTTCATCCTGGATGGCTGACAGGTTTCTGAAATTCAACTTGAGTAGAACAGAACTTATCATCTTTCCCCCTCACATTCCAAATCTCCCCCTGAACTATTTCTATTAAAACACTTTTTAATAGCACTGTTATTCGTCCCTCCCCTTAGGCACGTTGTCTTGGCTTCACCTTAAGTTCTGCCTTCCCTTTTCCCCCCCATTTTCAGAACATTTCCAGATCCTATCACTTTCACCTGTGCAACATCTCCAGAATCCACCCCTACATGTCAGCAGAGACCACCAAACTCCTTGTACATGCTTATATCATCTCTCGTATGGCCTACTGTAACATCCTCCTCTCAGGTATTCTACTAACCTGACTTGCTCCTCCATATTCTTGTATGAATGCCACAGACAGACTTTTTTATACTTCACACTACTCCTCTTCTGCTGCCTCTTTTTTCAGTTCTCTTCATTGATTTAAATTTACCTTAAAAAACAAATCGAAGCTCGTGTGTTTTGCCTTCAAAGCTCTTGTCCTACTTACCTTTCTGACCTACACACCTCACCACTCTCTTCGCTCTTCCTATGACCTAATAATGACTTTCCCATTCATAATCTCATTCACATCCATGTCTCCAAGACTTTTCTAGAGCTGCCTGACACTCTGGAATGGTCTTCCCCATCCTATTCAGCTTGCTCCTATTTTCTGCTCATTTAAAAAGACACTTAAAACCCATATTTTTAAACTTTCCTTATACTTGTCTTCTTCTGTTTCTTAAAACCCTCATTACTTACTAACTATTCCATACCCCCCCTCCTATTGTGTGCTACTTTCCCCACCTCCTAGATTGTAAGCTCTTCTGGGCAGGGTGTTCTACTCTCTGTCACTTTTCTGTCACTGTCTGTAAGTGCTGCATAATATATTGGTGCTATATAAATACTGCCTAATAACAAAAATATAATTTGTTATTTTTGCAGTCTGGCTGGTAAGTGTGCTGGTATACATGTGCTCAAAACTGTGCTGAAGATGATGCACGAGGCTTACGTGCCTACTTCTAGAAAGATGACACTATATAGGATGCTTTCTAGTAGCATGCATGAAAAGGACATACAGTAATATCTGAATCAACTAATAACATTTAAGGAAAAGCATATGGGTGTACCAAACATGGAGATTTTCAGTCAATAAAAGACTGACAAAAAGCAACAGTTTTCTAATCGGAAGAACACGAAAAAGCAAGATAAAAAACAAAAAAAACAAAATAGTTCTGATTTTACAGTACATGTTTATTCCACTTTCTCTGAAAAATATTACTATTATTGAGTAATATTTTCTGCCTTACAGAAAAGGAAGTGACCACTGGCTATTAGTCTATTAGTAGATTACCTTTTAAAGATTTTAGATACCATATAGATACAGATATATAGAACTTGGCAATAAAGAGCTTATGTATACTTGAACTGTGGCAGTCCACCTGTAAGCAAGATTATAGCTGCATCTGAACTAAATGTGAACTAAGTGCACTTCCAATGTGTCCATTTCTAAGAGGCTGGCCCTGTACTGTCAGGGCCGTATGCAGTGAATGAGTTAATACATAACTGATTACTTGCACAGGAGGGAAATGTGTAGATTTGAAACATTTGGCTGTATACCCACTTAAAGACACCCCATAAATAAGAAGGTTTTCCTGAAAACCTATTAGTCCATGTTCAAATAACCACATCTATCTTACAGATCCTCTTCCCCTCACATGGCATGTAATCCTTTCTTTATTCCCGGGGCCAAAGAAGACTTGATGTTGTAATTTATGAACTGACTGCTGAAACCATTTAGGTACTGTTAACATTTCTATTAGCTCTAGCCTCCCAGGAGATGAATTTGGAATGTGGTGTCCTGAGATTATTCAAATTGTGAGAGGCTTTTAGTTTTTAGAGAATTCATATTATCTTTCAAACTGAAATAAATATATTTTATATCATAGAAGCTGATGTATACCATACATTATTATTACTTGTTGAATGATTTCTTGAGCAAGTATATGTAGAGGAGAATTCATCAATAAAAATTTAAGAGTAATTGTGATCAGAAATGAAGGTTCATGAAGGTGAACTGGCCTCATCTTTGTTTATTTGAATATTCAGACTGGAAGTTTTATAGTTACTTTTTATTAATGGATTGCCAACATAGTACTGGGCAAGGCTGACACCAAGTCTTCCAGTGTTTTTTTAAATATATTTTTGCCTTGACATATTCTTTAAATGCCAGTTATTAATAAAGTATTCACCACCTTGAATGGTTTTCATGTTTTATTGTCATAAAATATTAATAATTACTGTGCATTTTTTTTTACAAAACAGATGGAAAAAAAGACTTATATCATCCCAAAATGTATCTTTGGGAGGTGATTTTAAATTATCTACAATGGGAAAAACAAAATATCTCATTGTTTTAAGTATATGTCTCTTTATTTCAACACACCTAAGTACAAATGCCCCCATTTTTTTAAAATCACTTAATACATTATGATGAATGAGTATTTTTTGGCAATCATGTTTGAAACCCAGTCTAGTTAATAATATAAATGCCTTATATTTAAACAGTGAGCATTCTTGCCTTAAAGAGAACGTAAACTCAAAAGTGCCCAAAACAAAAAAAAACACTTACCTTCAATCTCCCAGAGCCTCTATCTGGAGGTGTCTTTATTCGGGTCCGGCGTCGTCCCAGTATCCATCTCTGAGCTGGCGCGCCAGGAGCCGCCATCTTCGATTCTTTTTCCAGGTTCTAATTTCTCTGTCAAAAAGAGTGTTGCAATTTAAAAAAAAAAAAATTTATCCTACATAAATAGGTTGTGAAATTTCTGAGTTTAGATACGCTTTAATTCTCCCAAAGACACTATATATATGGCAGCTTCTGTATTCTACCTGCGTTTATAGTTGCTCCCTCAATTCAAAAATATGAAGTAATGTTATTTGGCATTCAAATTGTAACAAAGTTTTTTCTGGGAAAAGTTTTTTTTATGAAAAGTTTAATTCTTTCTGTGATGTGATGTAGAAGAAGTGTTGTATAATTAACCAGTTACAACCTTGTAATCCTAAACATGACTTAAGGTGTCATTAAAGTGAAAAAATCATCTTATTTATTTAATTCTGTTGTTCAAAAAATATATTTAATATATATAGAATATATATAGAATACTGTATATCCTTGATAGCTGTGGCTACATTCATGTTGTATTAAGGAATGTCTTCATTTGTAGTCACCCCACTGTTCCTTAGAGCTGAGACAAGTGTAAATGCTCACACCCATAATACACAAAAGGGTACATGTAGTTTTCTTATCATTATATTATTTTTTCGTTTTACTTTTGTAGTTTTTTTTTAGGCAGGAAGCTTTGCAGCCACTCTACTGTTAGCTGCCTTCTAGTGTTTATCTAGACATGATGAAAACCATCAGCAGCCTCTACACAAATGGATGTCGTACACAAACAATTTTTCAAAATAAAAAAAAATTGTATTATAAAACAACAACAAAAAAATTTTACTCATGCATTATTGTCTGCTTGTTCAATTGTATTATTCTAAATCTTCCTTAACTACAAATTGAGGCTTGAGCTCCCCCTAGTGCAGGACATTCCTGGCTTCATGTTTCTCGAATGTGTAGGCAGTTCCTGTATAATGAAGGCATTGATGCTATTAAGTGGTTGCCATGTTTCCCAGACCTGAATATAACAAAAACTCCTCGGGACATCATGAATCAGTGTCTCCAAATCTGCTAAATTAGCTTCTTAGTCTGTCCAGAACTTCATTGGTGCCCTGATTAGTAAAAGGCA
Organism: Pyxicephalus adspersus; assembly: GCF_032062135.1. NCBI lineage: Eukaryota > Metazoa > Chordata > Amphibia > Anura > Pyxicephalidae > Pyxicephalus > Pyxicephalus adspersus. The sequence goes on from NC_092871.1 coordinate 74,514,441, forward strand.
GTCAAATTAAAGCTTATCCCGGCATTTTCAAGTACTCGTGTAGGTGTTTGCTTGCAGTTTTTTTTTATGTACTTGTACTGTATATGGATTAACCTAATCCATGGAAGCAGTTTGAGCAGTTAACAGCTGTTGGACGTTGCATACAGCATCTGAAAAACCATACACTACTGCGAGCAAGGGCCTGAAAAGAAAAACAAATATAAGAAGAAAACTGGCCAACTCCTTCCTATGTCAAGCAATTATAGGGGGCAGCTAAATGCAGTTAACTACAGTAATACTGCCTAAAATCCACTACTAGCCTTACATAAGCACTCTTTATATTGCTATTCAAGTCAGAAAGGCAATTTTTGGGGAGAGTGGATTTAGGATAGTGTGGGATATTCTGGGGTGCAGACTTTACTGGCCATGCCAAAATCATCTTGCAAGCCAGTTAGGTTTACAGAAATGCCTTGACCAGATTCATCACATGCCCAGAGCAGGGGTAGTGTATATGCTTTTGGTCAGACATAGCACAGCCACAATATTGGGCTTGTTGTCTGTTACCACATTGCCAATTAGAAGGTAGCAAGGGGAGATCAAGATTCTGATTAGGAGTCAACTGTGTTGATCTCACCATCCTGATCATTCTAATAGGTTATAAGAGATTCCACTTTACAAATGTATCAGTGCCACGGAACACATTCACCCAATGAGCCATGTAGAACATGTCCTGCCCTGCCCAAAGACATCTGCCATTGTATGGACTTGGTTAACCCTCGAAATAGACCCATTATTGGCTACATGTTGGTAGAATGCAAGGCTTGATTTAAAAACAGTGAGGTTTAAAATCAGTGAGTTGGTATCTTCCAACAGAACTAAGCACACGCCATAGGTTCCTTAAACAGATGGCTTCCACCATCTTTTAAAGAAGGGAATTGTCACACTTACCTCTTCCCCTCTAAAGCACAGACGCCTCTCTCCTGCGCATGCAGGCAATTCTGACACTGGGTGTGCCTCTGTTTCCAAGCTTTATCAATTCCATCCAATCCACTGGCCAATCAGAAAAATAGCCTCTAGACTAGCCCTGGCTTTTTAGCTAGCCTATACATTGCACTAAGTATTCGTGCAACAAGACTTCACTAGTGCCGAGCCCCAAGTTCTTTGAGCTAGTTCCTGTACACCTGTTGCTTAATCCCATGTTACCTGTGTCCAGCTCCTGTGTTAACCTCCCATTGTCCAGTCTGTTGGTTCCCAGCCAACTTCCCTGTTCTTTCCCAGTGTTCCTGTCTGTCTGTGGATATCCCTGCATCACTTGAGCTTCCTGTTTCTTCCAGTGTCTCCTGGGTTCCCTGTGCCAGCAGTGGCCTCTGTGTCACTGGTGTCTGTCTCTTGGATCCCTGGCTATTGACCTCTGGCATGTGACCTGACCTCTCCTGCCTTGTGTTTTGCTCACCTTGGTGTGCCCAAGGACCACAAACTGGCAGTAACCAGTGGGGCAACATCCTCACCATTAGAGGCTCTGGAGAAAACCTGGTTACTGCTTAGACTCTGCGCCTTGGCCCTTCCCAGGGCTCCAACACCCTCTGTGCTATCCGTAGCGCCTCCTAGTGGTCCTGTCTCTACGTGCATGACAGGAATTAACCACCAGTGGCTTTGTCCTCTAGTGGAGGACTGATGACTACAAGTTGAAGAAAGAGTAGGTGCATGGGAAAGGGGAAGATACTTTTTTGGGAGAGGTAAAGATGACTAACTGACCCCCAAGGGCAACAACAACAGCAGCATTTATTTTACTCTTTAAAAACAAAATCACCATCTTTGTATGGCAATGTGTAATCATTGTTGTATATTACTGTTTTTGTAAGAATTTTGTTTGTGTTATACCACTAACACCACCACCATCAGCAAAAAATGTTGTGCAGCCACCTCAGGACAGCCTTTTTCAGTAAGGTACATACTTTATTATTTCATCTCCTCAGCAGGCATCCCTCAATTTCCCACTGCACTGGTTCTCAGTCCCCTTTTGTCACCATTTCCAGACTCCTCTTCACTTTCTTGTAGCTCTTCTGGATTGATTGAATGTTGTATCATCAAACAACTGCTCTTCATCATTAGCTTTTGTTTCCTGTGATACACACAAACTGCCTGTGTCAACTGTCTGAGAGACAAAACGACTGTCTAAAAACAAAAGAGGTGACTGAGAATCTGTGGCCTGAGATGTTATGGTTATGAGTGTTATGGACGAAGCAAAGGCACCCTGGAAGTGTAATGTGTCACTTACACTTTCTTTATCTTACTGGTGTGACTGAGATGATAAATGAACTAGCTAGTTATAGTCAGGTGAATCCTGGCTAGAAGGAATCTGCTTCAAGCTACCTTGTAAAACACGAAATGTATACTTTAGGGAATATTCCAAGGAATTTTATATAAAAAGAAAACAATGGTGCCACATCCCATACGATGTGATGACGTGATATCTAAAGGAATAGTTTCTGAGGCAGGTTCAGATGAAGAGAAAAGAAAAGACTCTTGAGCTGCCAACATATATATTATATAAAAAGCAAGTTGTTTATGTGATACAATTTAAAAACAGTTGGAAAGCAAAAAATTGTCAAAAATTTCAGAAGTGTACAGATACATACAAATAGCATATCTTCTTTCTGTTCACCCAAATAGACAGGGGAAGCGTATATACATAAAATAAATATTTAAAGACATAGGGACAAAGAAGAGATAAATTTATAACAAAAACCATAGGTTAAAGTCAACAGCCAAGGAGTCCCCAAATCATCACCAGATTCTGTGAAATGGAGAGGGGTAGGGACTTTTGCTTTAGGTAATTTATAGTTAAATGGAAAAAAAATAATGTTAAATTAATTAGGTTAATGTAATAAATTTAATTTAGAAAAAATGATTGATAAGGGTCAAATAAATCAAAAAAATAGTGGATGAATTAAATCAAACAAATCATGAATTATAAACTTCTAGAGCTTGTTAATAAACTACTGTCGTAGGTCAAAATCTTATACCAGTAAATGAAGAGCAAATAGCAAAAAACAAAAAAAACCTTACAATTGCTTTACAAAAGTTCATAAAAACGCATATAAATGTGGAAGAAACGTTCACATGTATTTTTCTTCTTATTATAGATAGATATTAGATATTTATACATGTATTTATAATAATATATATATTATAATATTTATAGTAATTATTATTATTTATATATATATATATATATATATATATATATATATATATATATATAAACTATAGACAATACTTGTATCTCAGTTATGCACAACTAGTTCAGAACCAAGCCGGGCCAAGGACCAGATAGTAAGTGGATCATTTGCACTACACAAATTAGGTTCACCCTGAGATGGACCCATTCGGGGTAAATCTTTGGCATCTGCCAGCCAAGCAGGCTCTTTTATGTACATCCTCCTTAGAGTGGGGAGGGCCCTGCCTGCCGGATGTCACATAGTCCAACCCCAGAAGTGGGCATTGGGCTTTAGTGACAAGAAGATGTTAGGATAATCACGTGGCCGCTGGACCGCAAGTCTATGCGCTCCAGGGCCACATGACATAAACAAGCAAGCAAATCTTGCTTGTACCTGAAGACCTTGTAATAAGCAGATCACATACCTTAGGAGGGCAGATCCTCAAAGTGGTTTTAGGCAAGTCCTTTACAATGTGATCCTCTAGGGTCTGGCAATAGTTGAACCAGGGCTATGAATCTCAGACAATCGGTGTCAAAGTTGGTACAGGTAGTAATTTCCCAGAAAAGTGACTTCTAACAAGCCTGTTACTTGAAGAAGGGGCCATTCTTTATACAATTTGAGGTTTATCCTTTTTTAATAGCAGTACCCGAGGCAAGATCACTGATGCGTGAAATCCTGTTTATTTCCAAAAGGTGAAAAATAACAAATAATGTGTACAATCCAGAAAAATAACATAACACAGCTACAAACAACTAACAAATTTATCGGATTAAAAAAAGTACACACTGGGTGAACTTAGAAGGAAATTTGGTGTAGCCAATTTAGGGTTGACACCTTGGTTGAAGAGTAGTAGTCTTCCCTCGTTGCTCAAAAAACATCCCACGATAGGCAACACACTTACTGAAAATAATCAGGAAAGGAGGAATAGTCTTTTCCCCATGTTTGCTGACACCTCTGATGGGGAATGCAGAATTTCCACCTGGGCTGGACAGTACATTTTGGATGTTTGGATACTGGAAACTACACCAAAGATATCTGATTTTTACAAATCTGGTAACATAATGGATAGAGCAGATTTGAAGGACCTGATAGGAAATGGTAGGGAATTCCCATGGTGGTCATATCTGCAAATAAAGCATTATATCCGAACACTGGACCTACAGCAGCAATTACCTACAAGACCTTCGATGTTTGAACAGATATGTCTAGACCAAATACCCATGCAGCATACCACCTCCTTTATGTATAAGGTTCTTACCCAATCTCTAACAAATTGTTCTCAACTATTTAAAAAACATGGGAAAAGGAATTAGATCTGATTTTTACAGATGACCAATGGGACACTAGTGCCCAGAGAGCACAGCAGGCAGCATGGGCACTAGGGCCAGAGAGCACAGCAGGCAGCAGGCCAAACAGCTCTGAGGATCCGGCAAGTACTGAAAGAATGGCAAACTCCTAAATAAGGAGCTTCCAGCTGTTTGCATTATGATCTCTACCTGGATGTGGCCATCTGCTGGTGGCCAGTGGAAGTTCATTATACCTGATATTTAAGGCCACCAGCAGGAGAGGTAGATGACCATAACAGTAACTTCTGTTTAGTAACCTTTGCAATAATTTGGATTTGGATCATATTAATAGTCCGATTCATAATAAGAGTTTCTACAAATTCATAGATGTGGTGAATAAGGGATACTGCAAATAAGGTTGGCCGGATGGGCAGTAGTGCAAAGAGTATAGTATTGCCTTACTGCTAATATTGCTTACTGATTTACGGTAGAGGGTAGATGCTGAAGTATTATTCTTTGTTTAAATATCTCATTATCAAGAAATGAGATCTTTTGTTGATCATATTTTCTTACATTCAGTATTTCATCACATTTTTTATACAAATTGATCTGGAGCCGTGAAGAAAACTTCTGTAGAATTTCTAATGTAGCAGTTCAAATCATGAGGATATCGTCAATGTATCTTCTTTACAGTAAAATGTGGGGAAGATAAATCGACCAGTCATCCTGAAAAAAGATATCTCTCTCCCAGCTTCCCAAATATAAATTCACAGTAGGGGCTAAGATGGATATATACTCTAAATGCAACTAGTTTTCCTGGTCTCAATGATGTAATTAGTTTTCAGTCCTTTTTGGAAAACCTGTTACCTAAATTTTGGATGGAGGTAGCAAATTTAGCCATCCCATACATAGTCCTTAATCCTATAAACACTTTATACTTGAGAGTACTTTATATCTATATTATTGAATATTAGCCTAATTTTATCTTGATCCTTTTTCAAATCTGTTTTAAAAATTCCTATCCAATCAATTATATTTAGGGGTTTTTTTAGGGCTTTTTTTCATCTAAATACCAGTTTGAATTCTCTTAATTTAGGTATTTGGTCCCAAACTTTTAAGATATTATAAATAAAGATATGTTAAAAAATGTATCTGATTTTGACAGTAATATATAGTAAATATTTTTGTACATGTTTCATACTTAAGGTATATACAGTAGATTTAAAAAAAAAACTGTAAGTATTACTGTATTTGTTTTATATGTTTTAAAAAAAAAGTGTTTCACTCCAATTTAAATGTATTCAATTAATGTACATCCTTTTTGCTTGTCACTTTGTAAGGGACTTGCCTAAACCTCTTTGAGGATTCACCCTCCCGAGGTACATGATCCACTTATTAAATGGTTTCCAAGTATTAGCAAGGCACATGCAGATAGGATGTCAGGTGGCCTTGGAGCACAAATGATTGTGTTTCAGCAGCCACAAGATTATCCTAACTACTTTTTGTCACTATAGCCCAACACCCACCTCTGGTGCCACAAGAGCATGCATGGCCAGCAGATGCCAAGGAATTATCCCAATGCATCCAAATTAATTTAAACCTTTTTTGTACAGTGCAAACGATCCACTTACTATCTAGTACTTAGTCTGGCTTGCTTCTGAACCAGTTGTGGATGTAAATTTTCAACTAAGATACAGATATTGGCTCTAACCTATTCTAGTCTATTTGCTTTATTTGTTCTTCATTTACTAGTAAAGATTTTGGCCTACAATAGTAGTTTATGAACAAGCTGTAGCAGTTTATATTTCATTTTTTGGTTTGAGTTGATTCATCTGGTATTAATTTGATTTATTTGACCCTTAATAATCTTTTTTTCTTAAATTAAATGTATTCCTCAATTTAATTCATTCACAATTTCCATTGATTTACCTAATAATGACTGGCTGAGTCAAACAAAAGGGTGGTGGTGTCTGTCTGTATGTGAGAAGTGATCTAAAAGTCAATGTGAAAGAGGACATTGTTGATGGAGCAAGCAATGAGGTTGAGGCACTGGTGGGGTTGAATGTGAGGTTGAATAACACACAAAAAATTATTGGAGTCTGCTATAGGCCCCCCCAGTGCTAAGGAAGAAATAGAGAATCAACTACTAGCACAGATAAAAAAAGCAGAAGAAAGTGGAAATGTTTTAATCATGGGAGATTTTAACTACCCTGACATTGACTGGAGTCTTGACACAGCAAAAGGGAGGAAATATGTGAATCTAATACAAGATAATTTTATGGTACAGTTTAAAGAAGCCCCAACTAGAAATGATACTCCGCTAGACCTAGTTTTTTATAACCATGCAGGGCTTATAACAAATGGGTAAATAAAAGAGAATCTGGGTAGCAGTGACCATAATATGATTTCATTTAATGTAAGCTAAGCTGTAAACAGGAAGCAAATTAAAAAACTTAATTAATAATAAATAATTTTTTAATAATTTAATTTTAAAACAGCAAATTTTCCATTATTAAGGCAGGCTCTCTGTGACTTGGACTGGGAGACAATATTGTCCTCAAAAAACACAGAACAGAATTAGGAATGTTTCAAGTCTTTTCTACAAAAGCACACTGAAAAATATATTCCAATGGGTAACAAGTTTAAGAGGCTAAAAATATAAAACCTATGTGGCTCACAGCTGATGTTAAAAGAGCCATAGGGAACAAGAAAAGGGCATTCCAAAAATGTAAAAAGGAAGGATCAGCTTCATTGAAACTGATAAAACTTTAAACTTTAAAACTTTAAAGAATATAACAAAAGATGCAAAAAGGAGATAAAATTTGTAAAACTTCAAAAGGAAAGACAGATTGCAAAGGAAAGTAAGGCAACCCCCCCCACACACACACACACATTTTTTAAATATATTTATAGCAAAAAGATCAGATCTGAGCATATAGACCCTTTAAAGGATGTCTCTGGGTTGGTATCTGGGGATAAAGAAAAAGAAGATTTACTAAACACTTTTGTTTAGCTGTGTACACAAAGGAAAACGGCAGAGCTCAAGTCCAAATTTATAATAGCAATGTCACTGCCTTAGGCTGCCTGTCACTGCCTTTGGCAAAATTAAGCACCAGGACCTGATGGACTACATCCACGTGTCCTCAAAGAGCTGAGCTCAGTTATTTTAAAGCCAACTATTTTTAATTTTTAGAGACTCTTTAGTCACTGGCATTGTACCAATGTTTTGCCATAAGGCCATTGTGGTTCCTATCTTCAAAAAGGGAGCAAACTTATTACCAGGTAACTACAGACTGGCTAGTTTAACGCCCATAGTTGGAAAGGTCCTATAGAATTTGATAAAGAACCACATAGAGGCGTTTCTGCTAGAAAATAAATAATAATATAAGTGATGGTCAGCATAGCTTCAAGAAAGACCGAAGTTGTCAAACAAAGTAAGTAAACAGGAATAGCAGTGGACAGTGGAATAGCAGTCAATATAGTGTACTTGGACTTCAAGCATTTGACACAGTACCCCACCGATGGGTAATATGAAAGTTAGGGTCAATAGGTTTAGAAAAGTAAATCTGTAAATTGATAGAGAATTGGCTTAAAGACCACATCCAGAGAGTAGTGATTGATGATTCATACTCTGAATGGTGTAAGGTTAATGGTGGTGTACCCCAGGGTTCAGTGTTGGGACCTTTACTGTTTAACATCTTTATAAATGATACTAGCTGGTTTCCCGGCATTGCCCAGGTATTTATTTATTGCAATCTTTTATTTTAATGGAAATAGAAATCAAATAAAGCTATAGTGTCAAATCAAAGAAATGTTCCTTTTTTACAGGTTTTAAAAGTTTAGGTAATATACAATTACATTAAAATTCAATTAAATTAAATTAACCTAAATTAATGGCATATGTCCTAATTCTGTTTTACATGTTTTAATAAGAACATTGTGCTCATGAAACATCCTTTGTAACTTTAAAGACAATCTAAAATTTTGTTCCTGAGATGTAGGCGCACCTCTGGTCAGTTTCTATTAGTTCATTTTCAATAAAATATAGTTGTAGAAATTTTGGTGGTGGATCTGGCAGCGGAAGTAATGATCCTGCTTTATGGAAAATTTGCCCTTGCACCGTGAATGTGGATGGAAATCCAGGCTGTTGAACAACTGAGGTGATGCCGAATGATGTCATTTGGAAACATGAGTTGTATTTTCTGATGTTATTAGGAAAATGCTTTGACTCGGGGGTATTTACTGACATGTAATTCCAAAGTGCTTTTGGTGGTGTTTCCAGTTGACTTTCTCTTTTTTGTAGCAAATACCAGGAGACTCAAATTTAAACTTCTCGGCTTGACAGTAACTATAAACCATTTCCATTTTTCTGATTTTTCTGTAGTTGAGCGTCACGCTGTTGTACTGTCTCTGAAGCTCTAGATGTAGTAGCTCTCCCGCGCAGTGTGGCAAGTCTTCTATTCCTGTCCTCAGGTTTTTCTTGTCTACGGTGTTGTATAATTTTTTTGGCCTTTTTTTGATGTTCATACAGCTATGTTTTTATACAGCTATACCAAATGATATAATTCAAAGAGCCATATCCAGCTGCAAAGTCGCCAGCAGCGTTGTGATATTGCTGAATTATTTTTTGTAATAGTTTGAGATATGATTCCCAATGTGTAGCACATTTTGTATATTTATAGACGGGGTGTATGGCTCGCATATATTGCTCCTCTGTATATGACACATCCAGTTCACTTTCCCATTTCAAAATGTGGGTTGCTTTAGCAAACACTGATTTCTCTTGCAATGCTTGATATATTATGAAGATACTATGACTAACTTGAGTCTCCCCGATAAAAAAAAATAAAAAAAGCAAAAAAAAAAAAAATTGCAGTTGAATGCAACCCTCAGTAGATGGGTGGCTTTTTTAAGTTAGTAAAGGATTCTACACAAATTTAAGGCTTCATTTAAAGGCAACCCTAGATGGTTTAAGCTTTGTTTTAATGTCAACTTGGATGGAAGCGACTGTAGATCCACAAAAGTTAATATATTCAATTGTGGAAGATCTGGAATAAGTTGAGTATAGGTTTTGATTGGTATTGGTAGTGAAAATGTTGCCTTATCCATCTGGACAGGGGACACCACTTCCAACCACACAAAATGCGCTGCCTGTATAGTAGGATAGTCTGGTAATTCCAATGAAGATTCCAGGGATTTGGCCACAAACAGAGTCCTTAGATTTTTCTTTGGGACACAAAGATTCTTCAGTGTTATTCCACAGTTTATCATTGGAGGGTCGAAATGCGTATTGTAAAGCATTTAAAATAGATGCTTTATAGTAATCCCTGATATCAGGGAGTCCTAGGCCTCCTACTTACTTTAATCATAAGTGAGGCACTAATCTTTGCTTTATCATAACCCCATATATCATTTCTTAGTTACACTCTGTAATGAGAGGAAATAGTTTTTAGGCAGCAGAAAAGGTAGAGTTCTAAAATAATACAGGATTCTAGGTAGTTGCAACATTTTGAAAGCAGCTACTTTGCCCACCCGGGGTAATTCCTGGGTTGGCATTGCAGCAAGCTCAGTTTTCATATAAGAGAGCAATATTGAACAAACAATGTTTACATTTTACATACAATGAAAAATAACGAAATAACTTAAATGTCCTGTTTTTTTAAATGTGTTTTGTTCTTACAAAGGATTTATTGTTACTCTATGACGTTTTTTTTTTCAGTAAAACATTTGAAAATGAATCAGGCAAGTGGTTTAGGTAAAATTTTACTCTTATAGCTTTTCCTGGAGTGCTCATTGTTAGTACAATCCCACCAGATGCTCCAACAATAGTCAGCCATCATATGTATATCCCATTGACCCTGATACCATCCTTCCTTGACCTTCAAATCTTTGTGGAATCATTCACCTTGCACATCCTTGACTGCACCAAGGTTTTCCAGGAAGTTAGAAAGATGCAGAAAATGCACCTCGATGCTCATATTGCAACCAAGCAATTTGTAGCTCTCCAAGAGTTTCTGGACAATTTCTGTGTAATCTTTTGCTTGTGTGTTTCCAAGAAAGTCCATGACAACGGCTTTGAATGATAACCAAGCATTAGTCTTGAGGCTGGATTTTAAAAGAGAAATAACATGCAAATCCTGTGGGGAGACTGGATCTTTCTCAGGTTTTGGAATTGTAACAATAGTAGCTTGTAACATTTCAGACAGAAATGTGCTTGCCATAGCCACTTCATATTAGATTGTCCCCAAGTGCCGTGATATTATGTCCTGGAAATATTTGTACATTTGTTAAGCAATCCATCTACTCCGGGTTTTTTTTTGTTTTGAAGGGTAATAATAACCTTTTGGATTTTACTGACCAAAAATTCTGAATTAGGTTGTTTTAATGCTGTTTTTGTTAAACTAGGTAACTTGAGTTTTCTCAAAAAATCAACAATCTCTTTGATCAATGATTGATACGTCAAAGTGATATCCTTTAGGTTGTATACATTTTTATAGTAGTCACAAAACTCCTGAGCAATAGAATAAGGGTTGAAGACCTTTCCCTTAGACCCAGCTTTATTTAAAAATGGAATTTTAGAATGTTGTTTTTTTACTTTTGAATTTACAGGCCAACAGTTTGAGGGCTCTGTTCCATTGAGTATAATAGTTCAGTTGTAACTTTTGCATGTATTGAGCATAACTAGATTAAAGGAGCATTCTTAAATCTTGTCTACATTTAAAGAGATCGGCAGTTAAAATAGGAGATAGACTGTTTTGTTTATGATGAGTCTCCAAGGACTTTAGTTTAGTGATAAGAGTGGACTTTTGGTGTTTTCCAATTTTTTTCTTGCCACTTTTTGAATTATGATTCCTCCAATATATGCTTTATGAGCATTCCAAACTACAAAGGGATCTTAATCAGGTGTGTTAATAAAGCGAAAATACTCTTGTAGTTTTTCTTTAACTTGCGCAGGATATGCCAAATTCATGAACAAATATGGATTTGCCCTCCACACTCTTGGGGGTAAAGTATGGTACTGGTCTTCCAACATCAAAATAATTGGAGCATGAATATACCATGTGATATTAGCATCATCTCCTCAGGATATTTTCCCTAGCAAACTATGAAACAGAAACATGTATATGCAAGAGTACAATTTGTGAAAAAAAGAATAATATGTAAAATCTTTATCTGTGTCATGCAAGCACCTCCAAACATTATACAACACAGACAAATCCCGAAAGAGTTGTAGAGATACTCTGTGGTGGATCTTTGTTGTGGAGACATCCATATGTGGATCTGAGACAGCAATAAAATCCCCACATATCAATAAATGGCCTTGTTGCACGGCTTGCACTTTTTTCAACACAGATTTCAAGGCGCATATACATTCACTATTGTAAATTGCACATTATTGGTTTCACAGGTTAATATAATATATTTGGCAGAAGGTTTATAACACTATCATATAATTTAAAATGCCACCGTATGTTTTAATGTCTATTAAAACACCTTTGCGCTTTTTATCAGCATAAATATTTGCAAGAACAATTTATGCGTACATTTAGGCCATAGAGAAAAGAGTTCCCTGAACGCATAAAACATCCCAAACATGGTGTTTCGCTGTAGCCTATAGGTGGACCTTTTGTGGGGACTGTTCAGTCCCTTAGTGTTAATAGTGAGTAACCTAACCTTTAAGACACTCAGATTGGTACATCCACATTGTTTTGCTGATTTCATTGTTTTGCTACATTTCATTAACAGCTTTTGTGGGCCAGAAGGCCGAATTTTTCATTTCTGACTAGTATAACTTGACCAAGTATATAGGTAACCATGTGATATATATTCATTACCTTGTCTTGAATAGATAACATTTATTGTTAACACTGTTTTTTTAAGTGATTAAACCAATACAGAAACATTATTTTCTAAGTGATTAAACCAATACAGGAACAATATGGGAAAAGCACTGCACAACCAAATGTTATGATTACTCAAACGGGGGGTAAACAAATGCCTTTTCAAAGGCAGCTCTATATTTTATCATCAATTCTCTTATAACACTTATAAAAAAAACAAAGGCAAACAATCAGAACAATCCTGAATAGGCAGAGACCCAAAACAGAGTTCCCAACAGTTAGGTACAAGGAAAGTTCGCTCCTGTGGAATTTCTGTTTAACTTTTTGCCATTCTTCCTGTATTTTAGGCAATCGCTGGGTAATGATAATCAGTCGTGTATGCTTGGATTGATGGTGAAAATGAATATGTATATGGGATTGTAGATTATAAATAATAAAGCATGAATGTAAATAAATGACAAATAAGGGGAGGGGGAAGAAGGGATGTAAAGAGGTTACAATAAAAGGTATAAATAAATTATGTTTGTTACGTGTCTTTCTGATAATGCAACTAGATACTAGACACGTAACCAGGTATCCAATGTGTAGTTTTAGGAAAATCTTTCTCACCATTATAAAAGCAGTAATCCAGGATATCAACTATGTTTGGAAATAAGTGCATTTTTTGCAAACCATAGAACATATTGATTTTTAATATGTTCCATTATTTTTGCGAACAATAAAACATGTAACTTTTTTTACATAGAAACATACTAGTCACAGTGTATTTTTTTGAAAAGACAGTTTATGTATATAGAGAACACTGTGTAGGTGAGATTGAGATCAAGAAGTTGTAGTGTCAATAGTTGATAAGTGATTGGTGTATAAAAAGAATAGGCTTAGTTATTGTATTCATATGAGTTGATTTCATAACTGTATATCTATTAGATATTGTAGGTATATATTACGGTTATAAAAAGGGGTTAAATGAAAAAATATAATTTAATCCAGGGTAGTTAGTTGCATTCACAGAAAAAAAATATTTCACTTATTTTTGTAAAATAATTTTATCAAACCCCCCCCCCCCCCCCCTTTGTGTTGTGGAAGACTCTTTCAAGAGCTGAAAAAGAGATGACATTACTATCAAACTTGTGTTTTTATGCCCATGTCATATGATGACTAATGTGAATAATATCCACATTCACACATAATCAGGTACATAATGCCTATGGTAGCACAATTAGCATGGTGTTTAAACCTATGTACCATATTGAAAGGGTCATAGCTTGTTGTTCATTATGCAGTGACATTGGTCACAATGACTACATTTGAATATTCCTGGAACAGATTCATCCAATTTGGACTGGGTAGAGTCAGAATAGTGACTGGAAATTAAGGAATCCTTTAATGACATAGATTTTCTGTAAGTTACATAGTTACATAGTATGTTAGGTTCAAAAAAGTCCATCAAGTTCAACCACTAGGGAAATAAACATAATCCAGATATAAAACCCTATAAGACATAGTTGGTCCAGAGGAAGGCAAAAAAAAACCTTGGTACAATTTGCTTTAACAGGGGAAAAGCATTCCTTCTGGATTCCATCGGGCAATCGGATGTTCCCTGGATCAACAATCTCTGTTATCTTTACTTTAAATCCTTAATACCCAGTTATATTCTGTGCTTCTAGAAACAATTCCAGCTTTTTCCTAAAGCAATCTAAAGTAGTTGATGAAACTACTTCCTGAGGGAGCTGATTCCACATTTTCACAGACCTTACAGTGAAGAATCCCTTCCTTATCCAGAGCCTAAACTTCTTTTCCTCTAGACTAAAAGAGTGCCTTCTTGTCCTTTGTAATGATCTCAAAGTGAATAATTGGGATAAAGGTTCTCTATATGGACCTTTTATATATTTATACAGGATGATCATATCCCCCTTAAACGTCTCTTCTCAATCTTTCCTTATAGCTGAGCTCCTCCATTCATTTTAGTAGTTTAGTTGCCTTTTTTTGCACCCTCTCCAATTCTATGTAATTTTTGTGAACTCGTATCCAAAACTGGACTGCATACTCCAGATGTGGTCTGACCAATGCTTTGTACAGGGACAGGATTATGTCTCCATCTCAGGAGTCCAGTCCTCTTTTAATACAAGAAAGTACTTTAGCTTTAGATATTGCAGCTTGGCATTGCATGCTGTTTTTAAGTCTATGATCTGTCTGAACCCCCAGATCCTTTTCCATTTCTGACTCCCCAAATGTATTCCAACTAGTTTAAAGCATGCATGTTGATAACTCCCAAGTGCATAATTTTACATTTATTTATATTAAATGTCATTTGCCACTTTGCTGCCCAATCAAACAGTACATCCAGGTCTGCTTGTAGATTATAGACATTCAGTATGGACTTAATTCCATTACATAGTTTGGTGTCATCGGCAAACACAGAAATGGTACTTTTAATCCCAAACTCTATATCATTTATAAAGATGTTAAACAGTAAAGGTCCCAACACTGAACCCCGGGGTACAACACTAATAACCCTAAACCATTCAGATTATGAATCAATATTTAAAACTCTCTGGATGCGGTTTTTAAGCTAAGTCTCTATCCATTTACAGACTGACTTTTCTGACCCTAACTTGCATATTACTGTCTGTGGGGTACGGTGTCAAAGCAAAGTCCAAGTACACTGTATCAACTGCTACTCCATTGTCTACCTGTTTACTTACTTCCTCATCAGAAGACAATAAATTTGTTTGACAACTTCAGTCTTTCTTGAAGCCATGCTGACTATCAACTATAATATGTTCTAGCAGAAACTCCTCTATGTGGTTCTTTATTAAACTCTATAGCACCTTTCCAACTATGGACGTTAAACAAACCCGTCTGTAGTTACCTGGTAATGACTTTGCTCACTTTTTGAAGATGGGAACCACATTGGCCTTACGCCAATCCATCAGTACCATGCTAGTGACTAAAGAGTCTCTAAACATTAGAAATAATGTCTTTGACCTTTCCATACAATATGGTACATACAGGTACATATAGGTTAAAACACCATGTTAATTGTGCCACTATAGGTGTTATATACCTGATTATGTGTGAATGTGGATGTTATTACGTTGGAAAAACTAAAAGACCTTTTAAAAAAATAATTTAAGAACATGTTTATCTCATCAACTCAGGAAAAATAGTTACTCCTATTAGTCATCATGTGGCATCAAAAAACAAGTATAATAGTAATGTCATCTCATTTTCAGCTCTTGAAAGAGTCTTCCCCAACCCAAGGGGGGGAAACTTTGAGCAAATTCTTTTACAAAAAGAAGCGAAATGGATTTTTTCTTTGAATGCAACTACCTACCCTGGATCAAATGATTTTTTTTCCATGTAAACTCTTTTTAAAACCATAATATATACCTACAATATCTAATAGATATACAATTATGAAATCAACTCATAAATACAATAACTAAGCCTATTCTCTTTTTAAACCAATCACTTATCAGCTATTGACACTTGGTCTCAATTTCACCTTCACAGTGTTCTCTATATACATAAACTGTCTCTTCAAATAAATACATTGTGACTAGTATGTTTCTATGTAAAAAAGTTACATGTTTTATTGTTCACAAAAATAATGGAACATAATAAAAATGAATATGTTCTATGGTTTGCAAAAAATGCACTTATTTCCAAATATAGTTGATATAATGCCCCTGATTCATCAAGCAGAATCGGATTATCGGTCGCTCATTCGTATTAGTGATCCGGAATCGTACGCGGTCGCGCTATTCAGCAACGGAAAAAGCTCGCGCACAGAGCCGCGCTTATCCGACAGCTTTTTACTGGCGATCTTGCATTAAAAGTCACTGTTCCCCTAAAAAATCATTCTTTCTAGTAAACCGCGATCGCTGGCCGCGCGTACGTTCGCGCTTCCAGCGATCGCGGATTTCAATGATGAATCAGGGGCAATGGATTACTACTTTTATAATGGTGAGAAAGATTTTCATCAAAACTACATATTGGATACATGATTACATATGTCTAGTATAACGCGTAACAAACATAATTTTATGATACTTTTTATTGTAACCTCTTTACATCCCTTATTTCCCTCCCTTTATTTGTCATTTTATTACATTCATCTCGTTACATTCATGCTTTAATATTTATAATTTACAATCCCATATACATATTCATTTTCACCATCATTCCAAGCATACACACAGTATCACTCATAAGTGGTACAGCGATTCCCTCATTTCCTTACACGTGCACACCCAATCTATTAATTTCTCTAATCTCTCCTTTTTCTTGCTTTCATGCCCTTCCCCCCTCATCGTGCCCTATGAGGGATGGGGATGCCCATGGCTGAGCTTGACCAAACATTTGATCGGTCATTAGCCCACCTCCCCCCCTCTTTTTGGCACTAATTTATGTTACTGCTCAGGACTTGTACAGGATGGGTTGCGCTTCCCTGGGACCCATCATGGTTGCAAGTGAAGGCACGGTCAGGGTGGAACTACTGGACGCAAAAAACACTCCCGCCCCAATCAATAGTATTAAAGCGTACCTATACTCACAAAATCAACTTTGGCCTATAAATAACATTAGCCAAAGTTATAATCATCTGAATACTTTTTTTTTTGTTCAGATTGATTTTACCCTCAAACATTAAAAGCAAGTTCTGGCCACACCCCCAGGTCACTCTACTGCCTAGGCGGTGAGGTGCAATCTGGGAAATGCCATCCTTGGTGGGAGTGTTTCTAATCCCCTCCTACTGCCCTAATTATGCAGATTTTTTTGTCACTGTGCGACTGCTCCCTCTGCAGCTGCTGAGCTTGTGAGCTCTGCATGCAGTGAGGGAGGGGGAGGGAGGGGGAGTGGGTGGAGGAGAAGGTCAGGAGAAGAAGAAAATGTAAACTTGCCTGTCACAAGCTGGCCACTTCTAAACACTTCAAAAATCATTATATATTGCATGGATACAAGCTGACCCAGCCAGTGCCACCAGGGAAGACTGACATTTTAGTGCACGTAAGTAAGAATAGATTATTAATTGAAAGAATATTTTTTGAGTATAGTTCCTCTTTAAGAGAGGAACTATGTCCAATTTCCTCGCCTCTTCACAGTACATCACAAACAACCCACACTTGTCCGGAAATATCAGCCAAGCAAGGGCAGAAGTAGGGCAAAACAGTCTTTCTCTCTCTCCTGCGCATGCGTGACTTGGCCACGCATGCCCAGACAAATTTAAATGAATGCCAATGATTTTATTATTATTATTATTACACAGTATTTATATAGCGCCATCATAATACGCAGCGCTCTACAAAGTCCATAGTTGTGTCACTAACTGTCCCTCAAAGGAGCTCACAATCTAATGTCCATACCAAAGTCATATGTGATTAATGTAGTCTAAGGTCAATTGTTAAGGAGAAGCCAATTAACCTCACTGCATGTTTTTGGGATGTGGGAGGAAACCGGAGTACCCGGAGGAAACCCACGCAGACACGGGGAGAACCTGCAAACTCCATGCAGATAATGTCCTGGCTGGGGATCGAACCTGGGACCCTAGCGCTGCAAAGGCTGGAGTGCTAACCCCTGAGCCACCGTGCTGCCCAATGATCCTATTTAAAGGCAGAACACCCACAAGCCTGTTTCCTTGTGAAATAGATGTCAGGGTCCCTTGCCTTGTAATACCTATCCAATTCAATCGAGTAAGTATTTTACTTTTAGAACTACCTGTATAATTATCCTGTATCGTCACATTTGATTGGTTGATCATTACCATCAATAACTCACATAAGTAAGTATGTTACCATCCACAATTCATTTTCCTATATATATATATATATATATACACACTATCCACTATCTTCAAACCAAAAATCAACTATCAACTATCTGGTACCCACCCACTACTCAATATTTGGCTCCAATAGGCCCAGAATAGAATAATTGGCCTTCCACACTCCTATATCACATCTTCTTGCCATCCTATACAACTTTATTGGGATTAATCAAAAATATCACCTTACAGAATATTCGATTTACAAAATAATATCTGATCTACATAAAAGTAAGTAACAACCTGATATCTTACTATTAAAAGTATTTTGTTTAAGGACATGCATGGTGTGTATGTAATGTATTCCATGACTATATGGATATAAACTTCCTGGTTACCATAATTAGTTACTTTGGCTAAAATTTATTCTATGTGACATATAGTCTGAACAGTGTATACAGTGAAAACATATATATAAATATACATTGAAATAGCGGGTCTCTCCAAATCCCCTGAGGAAGCCATATTGGCGAATATGATCCCTATCACATTGAGGAAAGCTAGATAACCATTCATGTGTTTATTCTATATACATAAGTAAATGCTTTTTGTTTTTCTTGCCAAAAAAGCCTTCCTTTGCCATTTCTTCTTTTCCAGCTTTCCCTCTTTATAATTTTGTGAAACTTATTCTCCCAAATTAGCAGTAGCAAAAGTTTAACCCCGGCAAGTGCAGTTTGTGCCTTTAGAAGGTATTTAACTCAATCTCCCTAAATAGGAGTAGCAGAAAATTGCCTTGGGAAACAAATATTGCAGTTTTTTTTTTACCACTTCTTAATAAGCAGTATCCCAATTCTGTCTTGTTAGTAAAAAGGAAACATACTAGAGAAAGTGGGGTGACCCATTTGTAGTCATGTTTTTTTCCAGGCCCTAGCCTGGGCTTAATAGATATAAACTCATGGAGTACATAGTTACCCTTTAAAAATGTATAGTATGCAAAGAATCTAATCTGATATAGTGTTACTTCATTACCTTTCTGGACATTTTGTACCCTAATTTTTCAATGGGAAAAGAAAAGTCTGTTTGCACTAATAATAGATTAATTCTATTGATTTAAAATTTAATCAAGATTTAAAATTATATTATTCTTTTACCCTCTTCCTTCTCCGTTTAGGAGGTAAATAGTCAGGGGGCTATTAAATATATAGGAAAAGTATTACCCAATGATCTGTCATAAAACGTTTATTTAAATTTCCTGCCTATCCAGACTATCCTGATTGTCAGATTTGCAAAGTTGGGGTTGAGGCATGTTTTTGTGGTTTGGTCATACGTGTACAGTAAAATTAACATCTTGCCTTCAGTTTTACACATATATATACAAATTATATATCTTCAGCTTAATTTCACTGTTAGAATATGCTATGACAAGCAGGGATTAATCAAGCAAGAGTTACAGTGAGATCCTGTGCCCATTCTCAAAATTACTCTCGATTCATATCACTGAAATGTAAATATGGCTATACTATGGCAGAAAAAGCAAGAGGTAATATAAAGTTAGTTTAAATTTGCCACCTACAGCTGTTGAAATTTCCCATAGGACTGACAACTCTGTGTCCCAGTATAGCAAATGTATCTGTGATGCCCAAAAAACAATGTTTAATCAATACAGTGATGTATGGCTAATAAAATAGGTCAATTCAACTGGTAGATTTCATTAGGCGAAGCAATTAAAACATCATTAAAACAGTGATGCACAATTATGAAACCTTGATGTGTGTGACCTCTAAATTAGCTTTTCAATTATTCAGTGGTATTTGATTTTATTCACTGACCTGGCTTGACCTTATATTGAGCTAGTAATTCAGAGTTAGAAAATGTCATCTTTTAACCAGTACACTGAAGGATACTGTAACAAAAAAGTGTTTTGCTACTCCACCTTACAGCATACCTACAGGTCAGCACCACCACCTGGCAGGAGTACTCTAGTAAGCTTCAAAAATGACCCTCCCTCCTTCGTCAGTGTTCCTTTACAAGCTTGAAACAGACTAAGCCGAGAAATAGCTGTCAGGAGACATTGCCAGGTATGGAAGATTTATGAGTAAGATAACAATTTTCCAGATTCTGGTACTCCTGACTAATGATGGTCTAATCTGCCAAAATTGCACTTAATTCAGTAGAATCAAGTGGCTGGGATCTGTTTAAAGGTATTAGGACTCCAGCGAAGACTGACAATCTAAAATTGGCTCAATAAAGGGTGAATTATAATTAAAGAAATGAGAAACTAAACCTGTTGGTGAGTGGTGAGCTTCTGCCATATTCTGCATACTTGCTGATTATGGAACATACTTACCCTGTGTCACCCTGAAGCCAGGACCAGTCCAGGATATCACTGCATGCATGGGAGAAGCCATTATTACTCACTCATTGGATGATGGTGTAACCCCTGTACGTAGGCAGGAGTTACATTATCTTCCAACGGTTGGCATAAGCTGTCTAGTTTAGAGATGAAACACCAGACCAGGGAGTTAGGATGTGACAACCATTGTCTCTTTTTTCAAATAGTATTTCATCCTGGCACTTTTTCGATTTTTAACTTTAGGCCTGCTTTAGGGTAAAAAAAAGAAAAAGTCCCAAATTATTTGGATCGATGCCCTTCATTATGCCCAACATTACTTTACCTATCATTACCAGATTCAGTAAGGCACTGGACGATGAGAGCTGTCATCTCCTGGCAAGCCATTGGCAAGGCAAGCTGATCCCT
Organism: Pyxicephalus adspersus; assembly: GCF_032062135.1. NCBI lineage: Eukaryota > Metazoa > Chordata > Amphibia > Anura > Pyxicephalidae > Pyxicephalus > Pyxicephalus adspersus. Next base: position 74,535,290 of record NC_092871.1, read on the forward strand.
ACTATACCTGTCATTGTCTGGCAGCTGGTTTGGCTGAACCGTACTTTACTTTTCATAATGGTCACAATTGTGAGAAAAAGAAAAGACACCTTCTTTCAATTCCAAGGTTTTGTATATGAAATAATCAAGTGCAATTGATTAGCACCACCTGGAAGTGGTAAGGTTTTCCACATACTCCTGCTGCATTTTGACTTAGTCTTTGTTAAATAAAAAATGACAAGTACAACATGTCATGTAATGATACTGCATCATGGTCCTAAAAGTGTAAACATTTGTGCTGCTACTCTACTCCTGTCTTTGATTTGTTTTCTGTGTTATTCATTTGTCATGATGGCAAGAATTTTGAACTTTACATATACAAGCAGAGCCAAATTTTCACTAGGGAAGTACACATAAGTGAACTGCTAATGGTACTGGTAGTGCAATCAAGCTCCTTTAAAGAACTTAGTAGTTCAAATTGTGCCTGAATATTGATAGCTCCAGCTTTGCTGAATCACCCGGGTTCACTGATAAAAGTGTATCCCCTCAAGCCTTCGAGAGATTTCATAAATCAGGCTCATTGTGTCTAGATTGCCTTGCATTTTTGCCTATTAAGTAAATGTCTTACATGGCACTGCCACATTTGCACAGTAGAATCCATTTTCACACATTAAAGTGGTCAGGAGGATGAGCTCCAGGGCTGCCTCCTCATCTAATTGTTCTTTGCTTTCCTCTTCCCAAGAGTACCAATCTCAATGAACAGCAACACCGCAAAGCTGTTGCCCTATTGATTATGGCACGTATAAGCTTAGGTACTGTCATTCTGGGTGAGGGAAATACATCTAGAGTCAGTTACTTTCCGCCATGCAACTTGTGGCATTACAGATACAGAATGGAGTATGCCCTTCAGATGCTGTCATCACTGAGTGAGTTTCAGCTTTCAGTGTGGAGCACTTAATGTTTGTTAAAACTAAATCTGGATTGGTGACCTGTTTCAGGTAACAGTTCTTAAAAACAAAGAGTAATTAAGTTATCACAACTAACCATTCTAGCACAAGTACAACCACCAACAGCACAAACCGGGTTTAGACTGCCCAAATTCTGTTCCAAGTTTTCTAAAACTGGCCACAGAAACCATTCCTAGTGATTTTTCACTATAACTAACAGTCAAACAGAAAATGTTTACAGAACAATGGGAAAAAAATATTTATGACTGTTAAAGTGGAACTACAGTTCTGCAATTAAAAATTGCAAGCAGGAAATATTATTGCATAAGGGACAAATGATGACCATTTTATAATAAAATATACTTGCTTGCCTGTTCACAATCTTTTTTTCAAAGTACACTGAGCTGCTATGTGCCAGAATGCCAGGATGTGCCTGAAGGTTTCCCTAAATGAACTTTAGCACAACTGTGTGCATATTAGAGTTACATAATTCCAACCTGGCCATTCAAAATGGATTTAGAACTCAACAATAACTGGGTGAGGATGTCAGCATTGTGTAAAAAATTGTGATCAGGCATGCCTGGTCGCAATTTTTTATTTTTATGGTTTGGTTCCACTTTAATTAGGCAAAATTACAGAAATTAGTTTTAGTTATACACAGGCATTTCCCCATCTTTAATTTTCAGCACAATTAGAGGTTAACAGATCAAAAAATAGACTCAGACTGCCTCCATGTTGCACAAGGTTCCCATAAATGGCTAAGGAAACAATTTTTTGTGCTTTTTTAACCCAAAAATGGAAAGGACAGCAAGCATGGGTGCTACCCTCCCATTAAAGCCATAACAGCTTCTCTTGAATCAGACTTTTTTTGCATCCAAAAGCTCATTGCCTTTGCCACTGCCTCTGGCTGAGGTATAGGACCTCATTTCCCACCTATCATTCACTGTATAGCTTCCGCTGGTAGTTTACCAAAGAGAGCCTTTCCCAAATAACAGACTGAGCATAAGGCCTGCTTAGAAGCAGATTACACTGTCCAATGCCCAAGTCCTGCTTCACCATATTTGCTTTTGTACTTTGCCAATAACCAACCAAAACCACCAAAATTTCTGCCAAATAATCTAATCTAATATAATGCCAATACAATAGCTGGGGGCTTCATCCCTGATGCTATTGCTCTTTTCACTTGGTTCTCTTGGATCATATTTCTACAGTCTGGGAGACACCTGTTAATGTGCAGCAGGGCAGCAAGCTGAACTAGCAGTAGTATAAATTATTTTCAAATCTCCATTTATACAGCAATCCATAGGATCCTCCAATGAACAGTTCTACAAATCATGCTGATCTCAAAGCATATAGCATGGAGAATCTATTTGTCTGGTGCACTTTTTGTCTAAAAACTAAATAGTTTTTCCTTAATGCCCTTAATAAGGGAAGGGACTAGCATAAAGTCAAAAACAGACCTGCCGTCCTAACTTCTGATTCCAAGGATCCTAGTTCCTATGAGATATTTGAATCCTGATGGTTGTCACAAGTTGCAGGGTTTGACAGGCAGTAGAGCAAAAAAAAATATGCACATGCAGCTGTGATTCTCTTTGTAAATAATGAATCCCACACATATCTAATTGCTTGCTCAGCTATCTTTCAAAATCTTTAATAGGTTTGCCTAAATTTTAACAGTAACCTGGGTACTGAGTATTGACTTTGGCAAACATTATCCATTAAAATTACTGCCTGCTAGTTACTGTAACAATGGGCTTGTAGCTGATAACTGTCAACTATTATATTATCATATATCATTATTTATTGTGATATAGGTATACTATGAAATCCTATACTGGACACGTTAAGTCTTGAGTAATGCACCATCAATTCACATCTTTTCAAATTATGGGAACACTAGTTGTTCAGGCCCAGACATCAATCTTCTGCTGCAGATATAGTAAATCAGTCTTTTCATAAATATTTAAAAGAAAAGTTACTATTTATTTAAAAATAGACAAAACTGTCACATTCTGCAGACAAACAGAAGCTATTACAAGCAAAAACAGTGGACGATGGACCACCTAAGAAGTCCTTTAAATACTTTGATGTATTTAATTTTTCTTTTCCTATTTTAAAGGGTACTTGTCTAATGATTTTACCATATTTATTACAGCTTTTAAAACTGCAAATGGACTGATATGTGGGATTTTTCATTATCACTACAAACAGTCCTTGGCATTCCAAAATTTACAGAGGTTCAATATTTGCTGAAAAACAAGTGCAGTTTTAAATTTTAACTGATGAAAGGCCATATCACAGTATAAGCACTACTTTTTTGTTATATAGATTTCTTTGTTGTTGCTATCAAAGCTAATATAAAAGAGCACTAACAGTTTAACATAAAGTATTTAACCATATACTTACAGAGTCCTACCAAGGGTCAAAAAGAATGTACTTTAATAAAGATGATACCTCCTCCATGCTTTGACCATTTTTAACATCATGGAACATTTTTCTATATCAAAATAAAACAAAACCCACATTTTGCTGAAATATGTACTAAACTAATGATTGGACAGACTTTGGCTAGACAGGATTAGGATGTTTGAGGTTATGCAGATGTCACATGTTTTGACCATTATGAGATTTGTTTAGGCTTTCATGTAGACATCAAGAAGACGTAGATTAAACTAAATTTTCCTCCCAAAATATTTTCTTCGTGAGTTTTGGAGTTTATGTCTACTTTATTAATCTGTTGTTTGAAATTTTAATAAGGGGAGTTGTTTGCATTGTATTTATGTTATCACAATTTTTTTTTTTATTTTATTAAACTGTATAGAGGGAGGTAATATTCAAATTCAGTATAATATGTACCAAGTTCCAAATCTAGATTGACATTTTTCTGGGTGTTCAGAAGGTTACTTAGTGTCTGTGGTTACTCACGTCACTTTTTATCCTTCCATAAATTACACTGTCCAATATACTTTTGCCTTCAGAACTGCCGTAATTCTTCTTGTCATAGACTCAACAAGATGCTGGAAACATTTCTCAGCCCAGAATTTTGCATCCCACAGTTGCTACAAGTTCCATGCCGTAACTCTCCCATTCCAACACTTGTGACTGTAAAGGTTTTTTAAGTACAGTAATCTCATTGGCATGTTCACCTGGGTGACTATGCTGTTGAAATCTGGTTTTGATGACAGGACTTCTTGCCCCCTGGATAGGATCAGTTGTGTCTTGTAAAGTCAGATGACTCTTGTGCCAATCTGTCAAACTCTGAAGGTTTTGGCAATATGACTTCTGGGATGCTGCTTGCCCGCTTTAGAAGGCGGGCAGTCCTGCCATCAAGGCTTGATTTCCACAGCACAGGTCCATTTCCATAAAACTGCCTGCAGTACATGAGGACATGTATATCCCCTGATTTATGAAAACCCCCTCTTTGTGGGAGACTTCTGACTGTTCTCCCTTATTGGAACACCTGTTTTGCGATTACTGGCATTGAGGTAGAACCGAATTGGAGAAACTCTCTTTGTGATTTGAGGTTTGTTATGATATAATATGTCAGCCATCTGAATTATAGTCTACATCCTGAAGAAGCATATTTGCAAAACATGTTGGGAATTAGGACTATACAGCATTTTTCTTTGAAGTGTAACTGTATTTTTTAGAGGGATTTGAAACATTTAAAAAATGTTCACTTGATGTACTGTTACATACTGTTGTACTGTTGATATTAGAGAGACTGTTAAGTCTGACTATTGTGAAAATTGTTTCTACCTTTTTTTGCTTTTTCTACTCTACAATAGAAAAACCCTACTTTTTACTTTACCATTAGGATAGTTTTATACATTGTTTAATAAACTACCAGAGGAGGATGACATCCACATACAGGGATTGTTCAATTTCCCTTGCAGAACAATCAGTAAAAGAAAAAAAAATGAAGCCTAAACTTATGGGTAGAAAAGACGTTGATCCCTCCGCCATCCTAGTCCATGAGGTCCTGCGCCACCCCATCCTTCTTTTTTTCCAGGCTCGAAATGGACATTGGGAGCTGTGAACTTTTTCTGACTTTTTTCTTACATTTTTTTCTTACATCACCCAATCTCGCACTGTGCAGGCACAAGATTGGGTAATGTGCTTTCTTGAAAATGTGATTTCCCATTCAGACTTTACCTCCATGAGTGTGACTATGGTCTTTTCCATGTAAGCTGATTTTAAAATGTGAGCACTATCATATGGCCTACCCTATGTCTTATAGTGCCCTTCATTTCTAATTGACCAACTTGTCCATTTTAATTAGGCTAGTATTATCGCTAAACTCCAGCCTTAATGTGTAAGCTTTTCCTTTGCTAGTAGATTACTCAGTGTAAGTAGTAGTAAGTAGTAGTGTTGGTGTTCAAATTCGTGTTCTCCTTATATTTGACCTGAATATGGTCGTTCGAATTCGGGTAGACTCCACCCGAAAAACACGTGGTTCACAGGCACGAATTCGGTGCTCCTACCTGCCTAGAGACCTCCCCCATAATGTCTAGGGACCTCCAATAAGAACAAGGATCATCTCTTTCATCTTTGTGGTGGCAGGCAGCCGATTGGCTGTCTGTCACCACATGCCACACAGGCAGCCATTTTCCTATATAAGGCCAGGCCTTGCCTGCATTTACCACTCGTGACAGAGATCTTCTAGCAGACACAACCTATCTGTGCTACTGGCAGTGTAAAGTAAAATTAAATTGCTGCAGTTAGATAGTTGAACTGTTTCACTTTTAGTCATATAGATAGTTGTATATTGTACTGTATTGCTCCTGTCCTGTAGTCAGTGTGTTACATACAGGTTGCCAGAGCCAGGGTACCCAGGCGGCAAAGAAACCATCACACTTGTACCGAGAGACAGACAGACGCAGTGACAGACGTCACATTTGTATACTGTGCTGTATATTACAAGCGTCACTGCTGAAGGAAAGTCCCACATACAACACACACAGCACACTTGCATTTTTTGTGTAAATCAAAAAAAAAATCCGCTTACTGTAAAAGCTTACACTTTGTGAAGCATATTAGCTCAAAAGCATTTTGCAGGGTTTGAAGCCACACAAAAATTTTAACTATGTCTAGCAAAAGAGGAAGGGGCCCCTTTATCAGGGATAACAAGGAAAGCAGTATGGGTTTGTTTTTAACTGCACACCTGAGAACAAGAAGCCAGCCGGACCTTAGACATTTTAGCGCTGATGGTGGTGGTGTGCGGCCATTAATAACGCCCCTTGAACAACAGGTAGTAGAGTACATGACCCAGCCTAGGTCAAGTGTATGCAACCCCTCTTCCTCCCAATCCCAGACACAGCCCTCACAGGGGTCACAAACTATAATCCCTGATACACCTCTTCCTCCTCCTTGTTCCTCCTCTGCTGGAAAGTCTTGTGTAGAGCAGAATGTTCATGAGTACGTAGAGGAGTCCCACCAAGGGGGTAGAGAGGCGGAACAGGACACATTCCTTGACATCGCACAGTTGTTTGAGTCATCTGACAAAGAGAGTCAGTTCACAGGCCTTCCATCCTCTTACTTTTCACCTCAACACTTTTTACCCCAACACTGAGCCAGACGAGTTACTTCAAACTGGCTCCAAAAGGCCGCTGCTTCCTTTTGGCACATACTGGGAAACTGTCTCTTCTAATGATGATGATGAAAAGGAGGAGGAGGTTGCAGAACACCCTCAAAGGGGGAGAGGGAGGAAGAGTGTAAAAGCTGCCAACACTCTGCAGTCTTCACCTACCAGTCAGGCAAGTCATAGTCGTCCATCGTCAGCAGCTGTCACCACGGCAACAACCCCGGACCGCCACCATGAGCACCAGCTCTGGAGCACCTTTCAGGCCAAGTTTGACGTTCTCCCATGTGGGCAGTGTTTAGTGTCCATGGTGATGACAACACTATGGTCATCTGCTAACTGTGTGCTCAGTAGTTGAAATGAGGCAAAAACTCAAACAAACTTGGAACAACTTGCATGAGCACACATTTAAAAAGCCACCACGCGGTAACCTAGCAGGAACACGTCAGCAAAGCACAGAGCTCTGTGCGTCAACCTCCGCCCCAGAAGCCAGTTCAAGCTGCTAGATCTTCCTCCACTGCCTTTCCTCTCCTTCTGCCACCAAAGGTCCCTGTGCTGCTGCCAGCAATTTGAGAGGGGGATGTAGCCGAGCAATACAGTTTTCAGGCTCCACCAGCTGTGAGGAGGAGCTCCAATGGTGTTTGTCGCATTGCTAGTAGTCAAGACCAGGCATCATTGCAATCCCCCACACCTTCTACCACATCTTCCAATATTTCTGTAGTTAGCATTAGCAACATCCAACTTCCATCCCCCAGATGCTTGAGCGTAAGGAGGAATATGACCCCAAAACAAACCTAATCAATGTGGCAATTGCACAGTTGATTGCATTTGAGCTCCTCCCTTACCAGCTGGTGGACTCTAATGCGTTCCACTATGCATTCCTCTGCGCAAACTCACAGTATATAATGCCCAAGCAGCAGTATTTTGCACAAAAAATGTGTTCCTGCTTTGTATGAACACGTGCAGAGCAATGTTTCCATGGCCCTGCAGCACTCTAGCAAGGTGCACCTGATAGCCAACAGTTGGTCGAGCAAGCACAGACTGGGAGGATATATTTCCTACACAGCTCACTTGGTAACTTTGTTGGCAGCAAGGGAAGATGCAGCTGTAGGAAGGCCTGCATGCCTAGCTCCGCCCAGAGCACATCACCATGCAATCTCCTCCTCGATCTCCACTGCCACCTCGTCTGCCTCAACTCCTTCCTCCAGGGACACTTTGACGTGGAGACCCAGCACCTCCCATCCACCAGCATCTGTTCCCCACCAGCAACAACTTGCAGTTTGCTATTTCGGTGCACAAGTCAGACATTGCCATGCAGAGGTTGCAATGCCTCGGCTTCCTCAGCCACACAGGCACAACCATTCTAAGTGCCCTGTGGGGGCAGGAGGACATATGGCTAACTCCACACGGACTCCAGCCAGGCAAGGTTGTGTAACAATGGGGTCAATTTGCTGGCAGCCCTGCGATCTGGGAAACTCACTCACACGTACTTTGCCTGGCTCACGTCATGAACCTCATAGTACAACGCTTCCTTGCAAAGTACCCAGGCCTCCTGCCACTGTTGCTGAAGGTCAGAAAGTTGTCAGCGCATCTCTGCCAGTCGTACACAACCAGTGCCAGATTAGTGGATTTACAGCAAAACCTCAATCTGCCAGTGCACCAGTTAATTTGTGATGTGGCCACTAGTTGGAATTCCACCTTTTACATGCTGCAGAGGCTCACTAAACAACAGAAAGTGGTGGGGGATTATGTGGCAAAGTCTGCTCATTTGAGCCACTTACTCAAATTACCTTACTTCAACCCTGGGGAGTGGCTGCAAATTGAGGACTTGTGCACTGTATTGGCACCTTTGGAAGAGGTGACCAGGATGATCAGCAGGAATCAGGCCTGTGTCAGTGACACCATCCCCATCAAATGCCTGCTGGAACAGATGATGGTGGAGCTCGGACATGACACAGAGCTGACGCTGCAGGAAGAGATGGCGTTTACAACATCATCTCGGACATGTGTGCTTACTAGGCATAGTGTACCGCAAATCCAGGAGGAGAAAGAGGTGGAAGAGGATGAGAATGAGGAGGAGATTGCAGGCATGGGAGAAGAGGAGGAAGGGGCAGAGGTGGATATGGAGGGTACATGGCATCCATCCACCCAAACACAAGTTGGCATGTTCCGTGGATGGCAAGACCAGGTAGAGGAGGAGGAGGACGATGACCCTGTGCTGCTGTTCGACCCACAGGAGTCTGGGTCAAGAATTCCCTCAGCTGTCGGAACTTTGAGCCATATGACAGCCTTCATGATGGAGTGCATAGCCAAAGATCTGTGCATATAGCACAAAAGCAAACACTGACGATTATTGGATTGCTACATTACTTGATCAACGTTACAAGCCTGATATAGAACAACTTATCTTGCCCCAATACAGGGGACCTAAAATGCAGCACTACCAAGAAGTGCTTGAAGGGACTTGTGCTCAGCCTTTCTGTATGCCAGCAGCAGGGATCCCTATGGCAGTTACACCAGCCATGGCAGCCAAACAACTACCTTAAGTGGCATGGGTCACTTTAGCAGGAGAGGTCATCTAAGCAAAACTATGCAGGCTTTTTTTGAGCGGAGGAAAGCCGCCAGTCGTGCAGCAGTTGCCAATGCAAGTCAGCAGCGCTACTCAGTTATGGTGCAGGAATACCTGAGCACTACATGGGACATCTGCAACCTGATAAGCCAGGACCCACTGAGCTACTGGGCATCCAAGCTTGAGCAGTGGCCAGAGCTGCCATTCAGATCCTTGCCTGCCCAGCCGCAAGTGTGTTATCTGAAAGAGTGTTCAGTGCAGCTGGGGGCGTAGTGAGTTAAAAGCTCATTCGCTTCCTTGCAAAAAATGTTGACCGTCTCACTTTTATTAAAATGAATAAGGCTTGGATCAGAAATGACTTCAACACCCCCTCTGCAGAGTGCACTGATTAGTCGGCAACTGCTGCACGGCCTGCTGACACCTTGATGGGAAGAGCCCTTTCACAGCCTTCTGTATCTCCTTCTCCCCCTCGTGGCCCTCTACCTCTTCTCTGTCTCTGAGGCCTATAACTTGCAATAGAGCTGTGTAACTGGCTAATTTTTGTACAGAGGACCTCCCTCGGGCCCCTCTGCCTCTATCTACTTTGAGGCCTATATCACTTGTAACTGAGCTGTGTAACTGGCTAATTTTTGGACCGGAGAAACCCCCTCGGGGTCCTCTCTGCCTCTACTCCTGTTACACATGCCTGTTTAGTACCAGTCTGTGAAAATATACATATTCACTTTTTTTTTAATCTAGGCCATATTACATGACTAGGGTAGCTAGAACCCTTGCCCTTTCTCCCCAGGCCTCATTCAAAAATACACTGACACCTTAACTGGACTTTAAAATGTCTGGCAAGCAGCTATTTATTTAACACAAAATAAATATCTTTTAACAATAAAAAATAACGAATAAATATCAACTTCATAAAACTTTATCAAACTTTACAACCCATAATAATTAACATACAAAATTAACAAACATCATTGACAAACACAATAACATATAACATTCCACAACCATTTAAACCTCCAATAATAATAATAATAACTCCCATATAAACAACAATGCTACCAACCAACCTGAACTGCACAGAACTGTACCACCGGGCTGCAGGTCTAAGAAAGGTAAAGTCTGCATCCACCATATATACAAAATTCCATCCAAACCACACCAGCCCCTAGCCGCCCAGCTCTGCCTCAGGGGCCCCACACCGAACACAAATAAGGGGGCACCCTACCATTGGATTGCCTTTCTGTAAAATAAACCCAGGACTCTTACCCTCACAGATCTCAACCGCCACATTGCACAGATGGGTAACCTCACGCCTGTGTGCCCCTCCACACATTGATTGCCCTCTGCACTCAATCCTGCAGACCTAGGAACCACATATCAAAACCTATAGCATTAAGATGCACCCCATACCCGCGCAAAAATCGCCAAGTCTCTTCCTCCAACTCGTGTCTCTTCCTCCAAATCCCACCATTCATCGCTACAAATCTACCCACCTCCTTGTTCACCTTGATTCTAGCCTTATTAATCTTCTCAACTGACCGTGCTCCCCTCCTGGCCTGTCCTGGCCACCATATCCAACCACACCATCACCAGTCCGGGAAATTTTAAACTCAACCTTAGGAAATCCAGCCTCATATCTCTAATCAACTCCCTACTTCATAACATGCCTTGAATCCCGATCCAAAGCGCCGTTGCCTCCATCCTAGAGAGGCGCAGCTGCCGACCCTCAGGCCGAACTTCCGCTCTCTTCACTCCCCACCAGACATGAGAGTGCCCTACAATCCTCACTAGACAATGACTAACTAAGAAAACAAACTAAGAAAATACCAGCCAAACAGTGCCATAAACCTCCACTTTCCCCCTCTCCCCGCCCCGCACATACCCAGATCCCAAACTAACTCACAACAAATGTGGCCTAATATACAGCTGAAACCTTCTGGATTCCCATCTAACAATTCTTCTGATGACTTCCTGCCCCAAAACCTATCTGGCCTCTTCCATAGCTGCCCCAATCCTGAAAGAGTGCGAAGAAAACCCATTTTTGATCACACCCAACAAACCCATACACTGCCTAAAAACAGCAATAACTTGAAAGCGAGACAGAAAGGTGCCATCCTCATGCAACAAAAATGGACCCCCTCAAACCCCAGCCTGCCCCCCTGCGTCTCTACCACTGCTCTCACCAGGCAATCCCAAGACCCCACTATACTAAACTAACGGTAAAACCTCTCCCATGTTGATCCATCTTTGACTGTCGGATGTGCAAACTCACCTTATCCTCCGAGGTAAGAACATCTTGCACCAAAATGCCCCCCTCCCCATACCTGGTCGAACTAACAAACTCACTCACCTGCATCACTCCAAAAAACACCATTACAAAGGCCCCCTGAAAAAAACCCGCTTGTAAGCACCCGCACACACCTCCAATTTACTCAACAATCCCTTTAACAAAACAAAAGACACCGGCCTCCTGGTGTCCTCCACCCTCTTAGCCCTCCAATACCTCTTAACTGCCTGCCTTACCAAAATTCCTTAGTAACATTTCGCAAACCCCACAATTTAAACTAAAACACCATCCCCGCCAATTTCCTATTAACCAAGGCCACCGAAACCCCTCTCACAAAATCCCTAGCCAACCAATACAACAGTACATACACATGATCCTCCACAGCCCTCTGTCCTCCTACCTGCTCGCACAAACCACTCCACTCCTGCCACATTGTCGTGTACGCTCCCCAAGTCCTCTCACCCACCGACCTCTGAATCAAACTTCTGATGAGCCCAGTGCAATCCTCCACACAGTGCCAACACGTGAAACCTGTCCCACTGGAAACGAGATAAAGCATCAGCAATGATGTTGCACCCTCCCAGGAAGTGATGGGCGAAAAGAAAAATATTGTGCTGCAACAATGTTAACACCAACTGAAGCAACAATTGCACTTCTGGTGCTGACGAAACTGCACACCTATTAATGGCTGTACCACCCGCAAATTGTCGCACTAGAACCACACTTTCTTGTTCACCAACTCCGCTCCCCACTGCTCAACTGCCAACACTATCGGGAAAAGTTTCAAAACCACCAAAATTCTTAACCAAATCCAACCAAAACCAGTCGAACCTGCCACATACGTATAAAGCTTCAGATCCACTGCATTAATAGGTCTGGCTAGCCACAATGTCCTACTGTTAAAAAAATCCAAAAAAGGTCCTCCAAATCCGCTTTCTCTTCCCCGGGCAATCGCACAAAATGAGATGGCGCTTTCACCCCAGCCTTGGCCCCTGCCAATCTTCTACAAAAACCCTACCCATCCTTACCACCCTACATGCGAACGGAATTCCAAAATGCTACGCCATATGCTGCAAAGTTGCTAGCAACATCCTGCATATGAAGCTACCCAGCGGCCCTATCAACAAAAAGTAATACAAATAATAGTTGACCGACTCCACTCCCACCACTGTCCTCACCGCCCTTTCGAAGAAGGTATTAAACTTCTCAAACAATGCGCAAGAAATTGAGCACCCCATTGGAAGCAAACCAAAAAATATTCCCCACCCCATTTGCAGCCCATAAAACTCAATGAATCAGGGTGCACCAGCAGCAACCTAAAGGCGGCTTCAATGTCCGCCTTTGCCATCAGCACACCCGCCCCGTAATGACGCACGTACTGTATCTCCGCACTTCCATCGCCAATGCACACAGTTTCGGGCTAATCCCATCATTTACCGACTCCCCAGGTGGGAACGACAAATGATGAATGAACCAAAATTTCCCTTCTTTCTTGGGCCCCCGCATTACATGAGGCCCTGGCTTCAGATGAGGCCTCTACACGCGCCGCCCTCATTCTTGATGACCAGGGACTGTGCCCCCTGTCAACCACAGTCCTCATCTTGGGTTCCCTCCGCCAGGCCCCTGCAGAAGGCAAGGTCCTGGCTTCATGTAAGGCCTCCCCTCTCATGACCTCACTAGTAGGGGAAGGGGGGATTAGCTCCCTAGAGCTCTGCTGTCATAGGGGATTCCCCCCCACCCTTGGACCAGCATGGGCCGAGCTGTGGCCGGCTGCCAAGCTAGGAGGGTCCCACTTGGGGTTCCCAATATGGCACTGAGCCCTGGCAAATGCTTCTGGCACACTGGAGGCTTATCCTTCTGAGGCTGTAGCTCCCCTAACCTGGCGGAGGGGAGGCTAAATAGTAGCCTTCGCTAGCCTCTTTTGCAGCCAGGCCTCATCTTGTGAGGCCGCCACAGCCCTAAGTTGCTGCATCAACGCTTCAATCGACAAATTTCCTTCCCACAAAAAACTGTCTCTAGCTTCTGTTGATTCCCTCTACTTAACCCTTCTAATCTCCTCCCATTCACTTCCGACCAAACCCTTAACTTACCCCACCTTAAACTTTTGCTTCACTCAGTTAAACCTTTCTAACCCTAAAGGGCTGCCCTCAAACCCTGTCATGCAGGCCCTGTGCTTAGTTCCCTGTTCCGGGCCTCTCTTTATATTAGTCAGTTCTTCCTTTACTGCATGGAATATAATTCAGTTTAGTATCCTAAAATGCCCAAGGTACTATTTGTAAGTGTACTATCTTTCATGATTTTATTTTTGTATCACGCTGTTTGTGAATGTATCATATCAATATCATGACAATGTATGTGAAAATGTATTTTTTGATCTCAGGTCATCCTATCGCCTCATCCTGAAGAAGCAGAGCATTGAAACACATTGAATTTATTTGTGTGACCCACTTTATTTCCCTAATATATGAAGATTTTCGTGTTGTAACAAAACACAAAAGATATATGAACAAGATTTATACCTATTTAAATCTTGACACCAATATTGGGAATTAAAGTTGGGTTCACACTTTGGAGATAAAACAGATTCCTGCTGATAACCATACGTTACAAAAAAGGTTAGTTGATGACTATTTAGCACACATTGTGTCTTCTGTACTATGGTTTTAAAGCTCAATTTGCTATCCGAATTGTGTTGCTTCTCTTAACAAATATGATCTAATAAAGCATTTGATTTTAATTTGCATGCAATTCTTTTGGACAATGCAGGTCATGTAAAGTTCTTTTTCCTCCATGTGGTATTTTTTACTTAAAATTGCTGTGGGATGCAGCCTGCTCCTTTTGTTAACCACCCTGTAGCATAATTTACTTTTTTCTGCTGAATACATTTTTTTACTATATTTATTAGGCCTCTTGTCATGCAATGTGACTGATCTGGCATCCACCCTGCAACTACAGCAATTTTCTTAATTACTGTAAAGTTTAAAGGTTCGATATTTTCTGAAAAACAGGACAGTGCAGCTTTAAATAGTGACTCATGTGTGTCCATTTCACAGTTAAATCACTAAGTTTATGATATATCAATTTCTTTTTTTTGTTGCTATCAATGCTAAACTAAAAGAGTGCCATGACATGACATGACTGACATGATAGCATCATGCTGGTTGCTCAAGATTTGTCAGCTGTAGTATGAAGCGGCTCTCCCATTTAGGAAAATTCCAAAGGTGCCTTATTACGTTTAGATCTGGTGACTGCGGAGGATATTTGAATACTGTTAACTCATTGATATCATTTTAGGATGATTTGTGACCTGTGTAATGGCATGTTATCAAAAGATAGGTATGCTGCAGTTTAAAAGGGATGGGAACTATATTTTAGTAGGCTGTTGCTTTTTTAAGTGATGCTTAACTGGTATTACCTCCCTGGTGGTCTGAATATGTCTGTATTATGTCAAAAGCAGTACATTGTTTTGCGTGGAAATTTTTTGTTTAATATTTTAGGCCTGTAATTCTTAGGAATAACTCCCGGGTATAATAAGTTTGAAACACAAATCATAAATTAAAATATATGAATGAATATATGAAATGAATTTATTAATTTTATTAAAAAATGAAATGTTTTTTTTTCTAAACAAGGGTACAATAATAAACTTTTGGATTTACTATGTATTATTTGGATTTATTTTATATTACTTTATCACTGTGATCAATGTTTTAAAAGCATATTACAATGTAATCTGCTTTTAAATTTCCCGCCAAAGCACGCCTCCCCAGCGTACTAACGCTTCACATATCACATCGATCGAGCTGAGGATGTGATGCAGAAAGCGGCCAGGGTTCTCTAGAGGACACCGCTGGATCAAGGGGAGCAGGTGGGTGTTTTTTATACTACCCTAGGTGTGGCTCAGGGTTACCACTTTTGGTATAAATAAATTCACCCCGAGCCACACTCGGGATCACCATCAGGGTGGTTAGGGAGAGTATGTCAGCCTGTATAGGCGGTTATCAAAATGTACTTTCATTTCCAGTTTCTGTCCAATACCAAAGATTACAAAGTGTGTGCAAAAATTGTAACATGCAAAAAATAAATTTAAAAAAAGTTTTCATAAATAGAAAATACTGGTAGGTGAATGTACCATGCAAAAGTTTAGGGATTAATAGTCTCTATAGTGACAACACTCCATGAATGGAATACATGGAATATGTGTAACGGCAAGAGTATAGGGATAACAGCACTTAAAAGGACAACACACCATTTGTGTACAAGGTTTGTGCCTACAGGGCAGCATGGTGGCTCAGGGGTTAGCACTCCGGTTTTCCTCCCACATCCCAAAAACATGCAGTGAGGTTCTCCCTAAAAAAAATGACCTTAGACTACATTAATGACATATGACTATGGTAGGGACATTAGATTGTGAGCTCCTTTGAGGGACAATTAGTGACACAACTATGGATTTTGTACAGCGCTGCGTAATATGATGGCGATATATAAATACTGTGTAATAATAATAATAATAATAATAATACAAAAGTGAAAGGCATAACAGCCCTTGAAGTGATTATGCACAATTGTGAAGGTGTGTACATGCAAGAGGTAGAAATAATAGCCCCTAAGGTGACATTTCAATAATTGTACTACTACTACATGAGTCTTCTCTTCTCAAGTGTATACACTGCAATGGTGTCTCTTACCTGATGATCCTGCCTTGACGGTTCTAGTACAAACACTTACTGCCTTGCAAGTGTTTTCCTGCATAGTCATCCTATCACACAGATTCCAATGCAGACAAAAGTGACCAGTTCAAACACATTACATTGTGCATGGACTTATGCATTTAGTGACAAAATGACAGCATGGAGCGAGCTATTTTGTAATAAGGACAGCGATGAAACAAGGTAGGTGGGCTTTTATTCTGCTTCTAGGTACCCCAAGTCAGACTCGGGAATACCGCTGGGGGGGATAAACAGATCATCCTAACAGCTGGTCGACCTGCCATTGCACAGATAAGGTCTCTGTAACCCTTGATGTTTGAGTGGAGTATTGATTCAGCAGACTCACCAAGCTCTATTAAACCTGAGATGTGGACTGCAAATAAACACCTAAGGATGTGCGCTGGATGCCTAGTGGAAACGCTAATTGACAGTTAGATATGTGGGCAGAAATATGCTTTTGGCAGTTACCAGCAAAGAGCCCTTGGACTCAAGCCATGATTGGCAGACCCCATTTCCAAGAAAGGTTGGTATGGAGTTTCCTATGAGAGACAGAACCTGGATTATGCTGCTGCCAGAACTACCAGTGGCAAGTAAGGAATCATTTCCTGGGACAAACTCCTAGTGATACAAGAAAGCCAATTTAGGAGGCCTGGTATTGATAGAGAAAAGGATGCATGTGAAGGCCCTGTAGTCACAGGGGGAATTTTCCCTGTAGCTTAGGAATAATGTTTTATGGGTGGTTCTTCCCTTTCTTTCATGAAAGCTGATGTTAGTTATAGATATGAAATCTCATATGAGATCAATGAGTCCAATAGCAGATCATTGGTGATGAAGCCTCCATAAGTCCTCCTTCAAGCAATTCTGCCAACAGATTGGTTTCTTTCCTTCAATTAGACACCTACTTACCTGTTCCTTCACATGGAGATTTTAGGAAATCCCTTTGATTTTGCATTCAACCCTTTTTTTCAGTCATATACTCTTTAGGCTCTCCATGTCATTCAAAGGTCATTTCGAAAGATACAGCCTGTCTAGGTCAAAAAAAGATTTTTTATCTATCATTATTCAATACAATATCGTGTATACTCAATACAATATTCCCCCATTTGCCCATAAGAGAATCTCTTATTCTCCATTGAAAGTCTTGAGTGGATGATGAATTGAGTTTCGTTCCAACACAGACCTAGTAAATCTGGGGTGCCAGGGTACAGTTTTAACTTTGGTTATTGTTCTGGAAAAAACACATTCTGCCAACCATTCTGGGAAGAATCTAACAAGCCTGCAAAAAATTGTCTTTCACGGTGACATGATTCCCTGAATGTGACTTCAGCTAAATATAATTAAATTCAAGTCTATATCTTGATGTTTAAATAATAATAAAAAAAAGTGTTTGCCTTTTTTTTAAGGGCGGTAGTCAACAATAAATGGTCTTTACATCAGAAATCACGCAGCTGTGGGTCAGTGGTCCTTCCTCCCACTAGTGGTCCTGTTGCATCCTTGACAAACCACAAACTAGGAAAGACTTATTCTTAAGGTTTTTCCTTGACAGCAATGGGATCAGTAAAGCTGACAATAAGCTGTGTTTTTCCCTGGTGCTTTTGGTTTATAGGTTCCTGAAGTGTTTATCAAAGGAGCTGACTTTTTTAGCAATCCTCTTCAATTGGCTTGGAGGGATGCGGTGCATGCTCCTAAGGTAACTGAGTGTTTTGGCTCCTCCATATAAAAAACTTCTTGTTCTCACAGGATCCCCTGTTGCATTCAAACAGAAAAGCAGCACCGGGTGATTTTGAAAAGACAAAGGTGGTTGCAGCTAGACTGCTACGAATAGATGTTAAAAACCTATATCAATGCAAACTTCTTCTTTAGGTGTAGTGCTTGGGTTCAACAAACTGAGGTTAGGGTGCAGATGTCTCATTACTCACCGGGTACTGTTGGTCAATTCCTCATGGCAAAATTAATCCCTCAGGAAGCTGGATTGCTGGAACGGGTACCTATCTTGCTTGGTTTTGCTTGTTTCAGATGCATTCAGACCAGGGTCAAGATCCCACTAGGCCTGACGTTGCTGAAGGCAGATCTTTTTATGGCTGTCATTGCGAACAGATGAGTTTTAGAGAATATCTTGGGTGCCTAAGAGCCTTCTACCATCTTTTCTTTCTAGACAGGACAGTTTTGTTGCCCATGCTTGGCCTCAGCCCAAAGGTTGCATGTGTTACCCACATACTTCCAGTAGACGGTCAACAGACCCACAAAATTTACATTAGCAGTACTCTCCAAGAATACCTGAATGCCTTCACTCCTATTGTGTATGTCATTCAGAACAATTCCTTTTTTTCCCTTGGGTGCAACAAAAGAAAAAGAAGGCCTGGATTGTCTGAACCGTCTGCATAGTTATTCAGGAAAATTATTGGAATTCTTTTTAGGGGTCACAGCTCATTTATAGCATGTCCACCTAATGTAAGGTGGCAAACTAGTCTCCTGCTCACACATTATATAATTACTGCATTGAACTGGCAAATTAACTGCTGTTAGATTTGGTCAAAAAAGTTCTGTCTACTGGTTTCCTTGTGAGCTTTAGGTATTTTTGAACTTCCTTCCCTGGGTGTGCTAGTTATTTCTAAAGTAGTATATTATGTTTATTCATTTATTAGGAGGGCTAGTTACAGAACACTAGGGTATGGACCTCCTTGAATTTCATCTAGTTAGATCCTGAGGGTGGGAGTGGAAAGGGATCAAGTTTTGTGTGCTGACATGAAGTAAAAACATTTTTTGCTTCATGAATAAAATGCAGTTTCATCTTAGAAAAATGATGTATAAATGTATCCTATGAAAAAATAATAAATAAAAAATGGCTCTTACTGCTATACTCTTGACATTTTCTCCTCCAGACCCTCCCCCAGCCAATGATGTTATTCAGCTCGCATTTAAATGATGCCCAGCCTTGTTTTACTCACATTAAATCCCCGGAATGTGAATGCTCTCTCCCAGGAAGAGAAAATTCTTCAGGTGGCATTTTGACTATAAGAATTTTATCATATCAGAAACCAAGGATTGTTTTAAATTTGGATAGAGTAAAGAGGGATAAAAATCACTATTTGGTCTTTATTGCTGTCTGCAAAACAATCTTGGAGATTTACTCTTTGTTTACACTAATGTACTACTGTCAGCATGATAGAAGGTAAAATAAGGGAGTCACACCCACAAAAAAGGGCCTTTTGCTAATAAAAATGTTGGCCTTTAGATTAGTTTTTTTTTTTACCTTAAAGGAAGAGAACCATTGAAATCATAGAGCTGGTAAACCTGATTATAGCTCTAGTTTATGATATACTTGCTAACCAGTATTTATTAAAGTTTAAATTAAAAATTGTATGATATACACACAGTGTTAGACACACAATGAGGATCATTTGTAATACCCTCCTGCTCTGTAAAAGAGAGAAAATAAACAATAACTGTTATCAAGACTATGACAACTTTGTTCTTCCTTAAATTGGTGATCAGTGAAAAAAATTCCCCCTTATACTGGCAAGCTTTGTAACAATTAACCTTTACATTTGTGGCTTTTGAAAATAGAGATCAATAGAGGTCTAGAAAACTTGCTTTAATGCAATATATATTAATACATTGCAAGTGAATTAAGAAGTTTTTTCCCAACTGAAATACATGAACTGAAGATGACCATATATCATCCCATACTATAGCAAGTTCCTGAAAGGTATTAGGAGACTGAAAAATGATAGCCTAATTGGTATGTTCCTAGGCCAGATTTGACACAAAAGACTTTTTTTCCCCTGGATGCCTAATTATTAAAGATTACCCTGAAATTACTGTTATCTAAGCAGGCAATTAAAAAGTCACACTGTGTGATTTCCATGAAAGGACAGATTCTTTTTAGTCTTAAATAAAAAATCAATAAAATTAGGACTTCAAAGCAAGCACTGGCTTGTGAAGAAATGCGAGTTTCTGGGATCACGGAGTTCTAGTAAAGAAAGACTGTATTGCTCTGGAAAGCCAAGGAGTTTGTACAGTAATTTGTAATGTGGTGCTCATCCACAGATAAAAAAAAAAACAAAAACACAGGCTGCTATTGGAAAACAATAATTGCACACAAAAAGGGCTCAAAAGGGGAGAGGCAACAGTTCCATATATTCCTATATTTATATATAATAAAATATCAATAACAGTAATGATAATGGATCAGTTCACCCAAAATTGTTAGTTCAGTTTATGCACACATGCCAGAGAGGTTTACATTTTTTCTATTTCTATTTATTGTGTCTCTCATGGACCCTCTAGTATATCTAAACAGAAAAACTAACACATCTTTACGTTAAGAAAGTTACAAAATACCTGTAGCACTCACCCCCACAGGAGTGACTGTATGTTCACAGGTTTATATAAAATTTATTAAAACTGTAGGAGGCCCAAGCAATTTGCATCTAATAGCAGTACATCATAATCAACACTGAAGTATCTCTTAATGAAGTATCTCTCTGGTGAGGTATCCACCCTCCTATTACCAGCTCAGTTCCCCACACATTTATTCTGCTTTTAGTTCTCACCAAATATCACCATAGGTTTATCAGCCTAATTCCCCATGCTAGTAATTGGTTCCTACCTTCTTAAGGCCAGATGCTTCCCCTGCAACAGAAGGTGGTAAAGTTTTACTTCCTAGGCAGAAAATATTCTAGAACAATCTAGCAAAACTCATAGTTAACCTGTTACTCATTAAGTGCCTCTATACTAGAAGGGCACTACATATCTGTTGTTCATATCCTCATAGTTCTGTGTACTGTAACTGAAATCTTTAACAAACAATTTTTTAACTATCTCCAATAAACAACAAACAACTCCCCTCTATTTAATGGAGACAAAGGTGGGGATGTTTGTAGTAGAAAGAAAAGACAGCAGCCTAGACATTGCTGCTTTTTCATAGATGACTGTCAGGATTACTAGGTTAAAGTAAAATAGGATATAGATCCAAATGGTTCAAAGACAATGGGCCTTTGGAGGCCAATATCATTTTTATCAAGTTTTTTTTTAAAAACAAACATAAATCCTCAAGTTCTTATGTTCTCAGCTAAATGTCTCAAAACAGAGAACATTGTCAGATTGATAACTGACTTTACAAACAATCATGTTGAAGTCAGAAATATTTGTTAGAAATATTGGCCTCTTCCTACCTGCAATCCTAAGATTTCCAAGTTAGTAACCAATGAACCCAAAATTGTCTGTAGAAATTCTCCATCTTTGAACAATCAAATTGTTAGTAATTTTTCTACAAGTAGGAAAAGTTTTTAACAATTGGGGCACATCTCCTGTGCACAATGCAAATGGATCCCCATACCAGCTCTGGATTCAAATAGATTTAAACTATGAATGTTAATTTTAGGACATGTTATCTTATTACTTAAAATTCTACAGGCATTATTTATCTAGCAGCATGTTGTTGTCAACAACTTTACGTCAGAAAAACCAAGTGCCCTCTGTGCCGACATATATATTGTAAGATCGTCCGTAGCAACGGGGGTGTTTCAAACAGGAAACAGGGCCAGCAGGTTAAAAGTGCATCAAGGGTTTTATTCACTAATACTATTTTCACAAAAAAACAGGCAAAGTTAACAAACACCAAAAAAAAAGCCTGGCAACTTGGCCTTTAACCACCTGGGCATTACACTGAGGTCTAGATTTCTGTTCCAAAAGCGTTACAGTTTTTCATGAAATTTTTTTTTTAAATTGCAGACCTGTAACTTACAGAAATATGTCCGAACAGGGTTCTAGTAGATATCATGAATATAAAAAATGTTTGAAACACAGAATCATGTAAAAAAGAAAAAAAATACCATTAATAATAAATAAAAGACACAAAAAATCAGCTTAAACAAGAATACATAAATAAATGAAAAATACTGAAAATGCTATAATTCGGTATACTGTATAGTAATATAGTTTTCTAAAACACCTCCCTAGTGTCCGTCACATACCTATAGACAAAACCACATAAATATATTTTCTATTATTTTGGATTGGATTGGATGCAGGACTTTGTATTCAATCCAATACAAAATGAGAACAAAATTCAAACTCTCATTTTGTATTGGATTGAATACAAACTCCTGTATCCAATCCAATACAAAATGAGAGTTTGAATTTAACAATTACATACTTTGTATTTATTTTGAATTATTTTGTATTGGATTGGATACAGGAGTTTGTATTCAATCCAATACAAAATGTGTTTGAATGAGTTTCAGTTTGAATTTCCCGCACACACGCCGACGTCATTGTACACGCCGACGTACACGCACGGAGGGAGAAGAAGTCGGCCGGCTTAGAAGAAGAAGCCTAGCCAGTGATGTGATCTTTCTTCCACATCACTGGCTAGATGCAACTAGGGATGAGCGAGGTAATTTAATAAATTTGGTCTCGTGGCGAATTGGGCTGTTCTTGCTTACCAAACATGTAGGCGAGAACGGCCTTTGTACATTCGGCCGGCGAGACTGAATTTTTGGGACCTGAAAAACCAATCAGGGCCTGATTGCTCTTGCGTTCATTTATAAACTCACATTTGTGAATGGAGCTGTGAGAATCCTCCTCTCAGTGAGAGATCCCTCATTCTGACCTGTAGTGGCCAGAGATCACTCACTGACAGGGGGGTTCCCACGGCTGTATTTATGAATGCAGCCGCGGTAATCCTCCTACAGTGGTTTCCTGGATTTCCGATGGTTTCGGAAATTTTGCGGACCCATCGGAACTTCGAGGAAATTTTCGCGAAAATGCCAGAGTCCTCCAAAAAGTACACCTCCTAAAGAAGCCCCTCGAGGCGAAACGCATCGGGTTTATTTGTGCCTTTTATGGTTATTTATCACATTATAGACAGAAGCTGTTGTCTAGAATATAGCTTTTTTTCCAGTCTAGTGTCACACCAACTAGACTGGATATACACTTGTATGTATTTTTTAATTGGACAATTATGTATGAGAATGTGTTTGTGACAATACATAATTAATGATTTACACCATTACCTATTTGGAGCCAGAACCTCTTTCTTTTGTCTCTTTTTTCAAATTACCAGATGAGGTATACTCAACCACTACCTCTTATCTACATGATTGATTTTAATGTTTAATAACATAAATAGATTTTGTAAATTAATTTTTTAAGAAATAGTTGTATGTACATTTATAATTAGATGTGTGTGTATACGTATAGAGGTACCTGGAAAGTCCCAGAAAATGAATAATTTGTATTTGCAACTATCAATTAAGGGATGTGGTGCCAACCAATTGGACTTCCTATTCAAAAAGTGTGTTTCCTTTTGCCAGTTATTTGATAAATAAATTCAGGTGTGTGTCTTCAGGCTTTTTTCATATGTATTGTTGTGTATGCATATTATAGTAGTCTAGCTGGAGAAGAAGTAAATATATATAAAAAAAAGATGAAGGAAAGAGCACCAGGGGTATAAATATTTAATGTGGATTCACTTGGTTAAGAGTCACAATATGAGAAAACAATTAATTTTTTACAGAAGAATGATGAAAACAATTGACTAAATAAATAACTTTAACTAATTGCTGTGATTTCACTTGTTTAGCAGTCACAATATGAAAAAAAACTAAAGTTTTAAGCATCAATTGGAAAAAAATGTCTTTGTATATTGTTTTTTCACTTGGTTTACAGTATGAGAAAACAATACCTTTTTACGCAAGAACACAACAATGGGGAAAACAAAAAGCCAGTGTATGGCTTTAAATAATTGCTGCAATTTCACTTGCGTAAGAGTCACGCTGTTTCCAATCACTTTTTCACAAGCACGTTCCCCAAAGTACTTTCTCTCAAAGAACTTTCCCTCAAAAGTACCATACCTTACAGAGCTATACAAAAACAACATCACCCCCAATATGAAATTACCTTTGGTAAACTCTGTTAGCAAGAACTGACATTTTACTAGAAGAGGAACTTGTCCTTGCTGGTGAGGTACAACTGTGAATACCCAATACAGATTTCTACAAGATAAAACTGCATTCAGTATCCAAAAAATCATTAACAACCTCCAATGGTAAGATGCTATAAAACAGACGTTAAATACATAAACATATCAAATATACAAAATAAAAAATAAATGAGTGGGTGGTAGAAGGAAGAGCAACAAAAGAAAGAGTAATGAGAAGGATCATATTTCAAGAGGTGTGTCCCACTTAATGTACGTCAACTGGGTCACTGAGCTCAGTGAACCCAAAATAGAGTATGATAAATGTTCGAGTTTCAATCAATATGGGTCTAATCCAATAGTAATTTCTCATATTTATCTGCCAGAATCATAGCGAATTTCTCATTGATAAATAGATTGTACATGTGACGTTTCACTTTGCTCAGCCAGTGTTGAAGTTCTCCATGCATTAGCTATAGTTTGGTTAGCAGCACTAAAATATGGGGGATTCAAAAGCAGTATTGTCTTAAAATAGTCTCCAGTCCTTCCAATAGAAGTGCTTTCCATGCGTTAGGTTAAAAATTGAGATGTAATAGCAATTTAATATAACAATAGATTGTGGCCAAAAGCACTGGACATAAGAACATGACTAGAGGTGAGTGAATCGAAGCTGACAAAGTGGAATTCAAACCGAATTTCAGGAAAAATTTGATTCATTCTGAATCCAAATTTACTCGCGATTTGTGGTAACGAATCGAAATTTTTCCTGAAATAGCGGCTACACGTGTGAGGACTTTACAGATTCCACTACTATCTCTGGGCACTACAGGGGATGAATGGGGACTTGTCCCCATTCATCCCCTTTAGTGCCCTGTATTCTTAGATAGAGAAACTCTATCTAAGAATACCTAGTAGAAGCACAGCATGGCAACAGCGATTGCTGTTGCAGCGCTGTTCTATGTAATCTTAGATATTTTCACTTGTCCCCAATAATTCCCTTTAGTTCCCTGTATTCTTAGATAGAGAAACTCTATCTAAGAATACATAGTAGAAGTAATGCATGGCAACCGCGAAATAGCCGAAATTACTGTAAATAGCCGTTTACAGCCGTTTAAATAACGCGATTCGTGAATAAATTCAAATCGAAGCGAATCTTTTCGAAAAATTCAAGGAACCGGCTGAATCGAATTTTTCAAAAATTTGCTCATCTCTAAACATGACCACTAGGCATGAGCGAGCTAATTTTTTTAATTCAGTCTCGTGGCGAATTGGGACGTTCTCGCTTACCAAACATGTAGGCGAGAACAGCCTTTGTAAATTCATCTGGCAGGACCAAATGCGCTGTGAAGCCGAATTAAAAAAATTAGCTTGTTCATCCCTAGTGGTCATGTTTTTATGTACAGTGCTTTTCTGACCTGGTGCAATTACCAGTGGTGACTGAAATAGCTTTTTAAAACATGTACAAAAATCCAAAAATGACTGTTATTGGAATGTATTATATTCATCCAGATATCTTTATATTTTCTGGCTTTTGAATGAATATTATTGACAGAAATAGCTTTGTAACATCCAAATGTGTAAATCATTCTCAGTTCACAAAAATACACACTTTTGCTGAGACTAACTATACCCGCCACTGGCTTCTGACAGTCTGGTCTTGGAAGTTTATAATATGTTACCATGGTGATATAAACTGACCTTTAATAAACTTGAGCATATAAGGCTATACATTATTGGATATTGCCATGGAAACAAGTCTGTATACAAGAAATCCCACAGGGTTCCATCGGATTTGAGATCAAGTTTTAACTAAATTTTAACCTATTCAGTACTGTACCTACAGATTCTCACTACAAAAATGAGAACAAAGATACAGTTGTGATTATATACATATGTATATGTTTTTAAAAAAATGGGTAAAAATAATTGTTCATGTAAATATTCAATATATGAATATTAATTTATAAAATATGTAATATTAATATTATTTATTTTACAACAAATGTATTAGGAACATTTGAAAAATAAACTTCCATATTAGTTGTACTGAGTATATGTAAAATTGTTTAACTAATATTGGTAGCAATAATTAGGTTTTTATTAACCTTTTTATAATTATAGTACTTTTTAAAGTACCTGTACCTCCATCCCTCCAGTTTCCTTTGTCCCCCCACCCCACCTGTCAAAACTGTAAAGGCTTGTTCAGACATCCTTTTTTCTGCCACGCACTGAGAGACAGGACCACTAGGGGGTGCTACGGCTTGCATGGAGGTGGTGTGAGCCCTGAGAAGGGCCAAGGTGCAGAGTCTAAGCAGTAACCAGATCTTCTCCAGGGCCTCTGATGATGAGGATGTTGCGCCGCTGATTACTGCCAGGTTGGGGTCTTTGGGCACACTGAGGTGGGAAAAACACTGTACCAAATCACAAAGCAGAAGGAAGGCCAGGGTCAAGGCAGGCAGCAAGCAAGAGAGGTAAGGTCACATGTCGAGTCTCATGTACAACTCTAGTTCAACAGAAGGGGCTCGGCACAATGGAGATATGTTGCACGAATACTAAGTGCAGTATGTGAGCTAGCTAAATAGCCAGGGCAGATCAAGAGGCTATTTTCTGATTGACCAGCGAATTTGGACAGAATTGCTAAAGCTTGAAAACAGAGGCACGCCCAGCGTCAGAGCTGTCCGAATGCGCAGGAAAGATGAGTCTGCATTGAGTGTGACTATACTCCCCCCTTTTACAGGGCCTCCCCACCCACTGGGGTCCGGGTTTAAGGGGAAAACGAAGATGAAACCTCTTGGCAAGAAGAAATGCAGACACATCTGTAGCTGGAACCCATGATCTCCCCTTCGGACCAAAACCTTTCCAATCAAATAGCTACATTAGCTTTTTGGGAGAAAACCTCGAATTCAGAATTTGATAGACTTCATTTTCCTGAGAAGAATTGAGTGCAGGAGTAGCCAGTGGTGAGGGATGAGAAAAGCAGTTCAGGACCAAGGGCTTAAGCAGAGACACATGGAAGGCATTGGGCAGCTTGAGATGTGAGGGAAGACATAACTTGTAGCAAGCTGGGTTACCCTTGGCAGAAATGAGATAAGGCCCGATGAACCATGAAGCAAATTTTAGAGAAGGTACCTTGCAACGAATGTTCCTTGTGGAGAACCAGAGTTTATCTCCAGGTTGCAGAAGAGGCACCTTATGGCAATGCTGATCAGCGAAGTAGAAGACCAGATGCGGGTAAAGTCTTTCTGCAGGGCACTGAGTGCAGGTATTTTGGCTGAGCAGGGTAGAGGAGATGGAAGACAGGGATGTTTGCCATAGATAATGGTGCTAACATGGTTGTTGTGGGTGAACTCCGCCCATGGTCGCAGTGCTACCTAGTCATCATGGTGGGCAGAAACAAGGGCTCAGAGATATTGCTCAAGTTCTTGATTAACTCTCTCTGTCTGCCCATTAGTCTGCGGGTGATAGGCTGAGGAGAAGTCCGCAGAAATGTCCAAGGATCTACAAAGCCTTTCCTAAAACGGGAGGTAAATTGCACCCCACAATCAGAAACTATATGCATGGGCATACTGTGAAGCCTTGAAATTTCACAAATAAAGACTGGCACCAACGCAGCTGCTGATGGTAGGGAAGAAGCTGGAAGAGGTACAAAAGTGGCCATTTTGGAAAAGCGATCCACAACCACCAAATGACTGTTCAGCCGTCAGAGGGTGAAAGATCTGTAATAAAATCCATGGACAGGTGACACCAAGGCTCTTTAGGAATGGGCAGAGGAAGAAGGGGATCCTGCTAGGGCACAAGTAAATGACTTGGTTTGAGCAGATACAGCACAGGACTTGACATAGTCCTTCACATCTTTACGAAGGTTGGGCCACCAGTACAGATGGGAGAGAAGGTTGAAAGTTCTGTGAATTCCCAGGTGGCCAAACAGTTTAGAGTCATGTGCCCAATGTAATATTTTGGTGCGGAGTTGAGGAGGCACCAAGGTTTTACCTGGGGGAACAGCAGATTCCTGAACAGAGGTTAAGGCAAAGATATGGACCAGTGGGATAATAACTCTGGCTCAGCAGTGGTTTTAGAATCCTGAAGATCAAAGGAGTGGGACAGAGCGTCAGCTCGGGAGTTAGCGGAACCAGGTTTAAAGTTAATTAAAGAATCAAAACGGGAAAAGAACAAAGACCAGCGAGCCTGCCAAGGGTTGAGGCGACAAGTCGGCTGTAGGTATTGGAGGTTTTTTTAGAGTCAGCATCCTTTCCGGTCAGTGCAGTGATGGGCGCTACCAGCGTGAAGTAATTTTGGATAAACCGCCAGTAGTAGTTAGTAAAACCCAGAAAACGCTGGGTACCTATCTAGCTGCAGGGTAGTGGCCAGTTAGAGATAGCTGTAACCTTCTCAGGATCCATAGATCCTTAGAAACAATGTAACCCAGAAAGGTCACCTGGGGATATTTGAACAGGCACTTCTCTGCTTTAGCGAAAAGTCAGTTACCTCTGTAAGAAAATAGGGACATGCTGTCTGTGGGTAGGAAAGTCAGGAGAGAAAATCGAAATGTAATCCAAATAGACAACAACACGGATGTATAGAAGGTCAGAAAATACTTAATTGACAAAATGTTGGAAGACAACTGGGGCATTACAGAGACCGAAGGGCATCACTAGATATTAAAATGCCCATCCCTGGTAATAAATGCTGTCTTCCATCTGTCCTCCTAATTGATCTGAATTAGGTTGTAGGCCCCTCAGAGGTCCAGTTTGGTTAAGATCTGAGCACTGCAGAGACAATCAAACAGCTCAGGGATAAGCAGCAGTGGTTAGTGGTTTTTAATAGTGATGACATTCAAACCACGGTAATCAATACAAGGACGAAGACTCTGATCCCTCTTTTAAACAAATAAGAACCCTGTGCCAGTAGGGGAAGAGGACTTATGTAAATATCTTCTATGCAGATTTTCCTGGATGTATTCACTCAAAGCCTTTGTCTCTGGGAAGACTGAGGGGGTCTACCTGAGGAGGAGGTGTGGAATTAGGTACGAGGTCTATCGCACAGTCATATGAGCAATGGGGAAGAAGTTGCTTAGCCTGGCATTTGGAGAAGACATCTTGGAAGTCCTGGTACTGGATTGGAATAGATGGAACTGTATGCTGGGTCTCCAGCTGCATGCTGAGTCTCCAGCAACAGATCTCCCTACACGCTGAGTCTCCAGCTGCTGTCCTGCACATCTCTCCAGGAGCTGTTTGTAACATACTTACAAATTCTCTATCTGATACTCAGAATACACCTAGGATCAAACATTGTATATGGTCAACAATAAATAAGTTGATAGCGGTTATATGTCTAGTGAAAAAATCACTTTGTCTGTGGTTGAACCCCAAGGGTAATAAGGTGGTTCAAACCAACCTTTATTTACTGTTTATTGTATTAAGTAATCATATGACTTCAATGAATATACCTGACCACTAGTTGTGTACAGTGGTATTTTTTAATGTACAAACCCTATTACAAATTTTGTTAATGCATGTTGAATACATCGTTTGTGCCGAAAAACCCTGCTTAAATCTCTGTCTTTGTTGTTTTTTTATCTATAGATGGAACCAACTCCGACGTGGAGACGGCAAGAGGCTTGAGGTTTTGAGGCAGATGAGGTCTGGGGAAGTACAAGGAAGGTTATGGTCTCCTGATGTAACACACTTACCATCATTTGCATGGGCAAGGTTTAGAAGAGAATGGTACCATCCACAGCACGGATTCGCAGGGGTTGAGTCGGTGGCTCTATAGGCCAGGCGCACTCCTTGACTAGAGTAGCTGAGATGAAATCGCCTGCTGCCCCAAAGTCAATAAAAGCCTTGTTATTGAGGGACACTGAGTGGTGAGGAGAGAAGAATGACCTAGCATGCCTCCCTCAGAGCATACTAGGTGCTGAAGTTTCCTAGCCTCTGTGGGCGGAGTTTAATAAAGTGACTTTTTAATCCACAGTACATGCAGAGACCTGAGGATAGGCTCCGGGATCTCTCTTCTGGAGATAGACGTGAGTGAACCAGTTGCATAGGGTCTGCTTCTGATGAAGGAGAAACGGGGGACTGGAGGTTCCAGAGGCCACTGGAAGGATGGAACTAGTCATGGGGAGAAGGCCTTGTGGGAGTGAGATTTCTCCTGGAAACGCTCCTGGAAACGTATATCAATCTGGGTAGCCAGGGAGATCATGTCATCCAGAGCAGTGGGAATTTATCAACCAGCCTTCCTCGACCAGATCATCCTTAATGCTATCAGAAAGGCCCTGCCAGAAGGTAGCATGCAGAGCCTCGTTGTTCCAGGTGAGCTCTGCCGCCAAAGTGCGAAACTTAACAGCGAACTGGCCCACGGTGACTCTTGGTGGAAATGCAGGGAAGAGCTGGCTGCTGGGAGGCCTGAGCAGGTTCATTAAAAGCCCTCCTAAAAAGGCTTAGGAAACCTTCAATGCTACAGGTGACCAGATCATTCCTTTCCCAGAGCAGAGACGCCCATGCCAAGGCTTCTCCAGAAAGCCAGGATATCACGTACGCTACTTTAGCCCGGTCAGTGGGGAGACTTTGTGCCTGAAACTCAAAATGTATATTGCACGGGTTGATGAAGCCACGGCAGGTCTTGGGATCCCCAGAAAATCATTGTGGGGTGGTAGGTGAAGTTGGCTGATAACAAACAGACTGGACAATGAGGGGTTAATGCAAAAGCTGGACAAAGGAAACCCTGAATTAAGCACCAGGTTAACAGGAACTAGCTCAACAGAACTAGGGGCCTGGCACAATGGAGACACGTTGCACGAACACTAAGTGCAGTGTGTGAGCTAGGTAAATAGCCAGGGCTGATCAAGAGGCTATTTTCTGATTAGATTAGGCATCGGATTGGACAGAATTTAAAAAGCACACCCAGCCTCAGAATTGCCCTCATGCACAGAAGAGAGGGGTATGCACTTGAGGAAGAAGTAAGTGTGGCATTTTCAGGTTTCTGTTAGCGTTTTTACAGCCTGCAAACTCTTACAAAAGCCTTGTAAAAAAAAAGTTTAAATGAAAGAGAATGAGTCTGTTTTTGTGCATGCTTTCGAAGGCTTTAAGCTTTTGGAAATGTTTGCTCAGAAGCTCCATGTAGCTTCCAGGAGCATTTACCATCAGTTTACCAAGTCTGAACATAACCCAACTGCCTACAAACCTTTAAAAAACAAACAAAAACAAAGCAGTGTGAGGCCTTTCCTGTAACAGAAAAAGCAGACCTTGTAACGAGCTTTGAATAGAAAATGGAGAAACTAGTGTGTGTGCCATCTTTCCTATACATAACAGATCCGCCAAAATCTGGTTTGCCAAAAAATGAAAAAAGAGACCATCCCTGCCCCCACTGGTGGCAAAGATTATTGTTAGAGGAGAGGTCCTCGTCTCCACAAGATGACCTCTGTGTTGCTTGGGATCTATTCTGCACATGAGAAATTAGGCACCACATAATGCATAGGGATTTAACAACATGTAAATGACCAAGAGCCCAATGTGAAAAGCAAAATCAGTGCCAGAATATTTACATTTTCACATCACTGTCTAATGTCATTCATGATGGCATGGTGACATCAAGTGCCACCATAAACATCAAACTGGAAAGGAGAATATTGTGATGTGGGACATGAGAGAAGGCAATGGAACGAAGAATGATATGCAAACTACTTGGGATCAGATGGGTTGGGAAACCACATACACAGAGTGAGGGAAGAATAAATAAAAAATGTTAAATAAATAAATAAATAACAGGTGCAAATACCTCCTAAATTACATGAAGGTGGGAGTGCAGTTAAAGAACATGGCTTACAAGTGGAGAATGGGGATTAGAGTGGAATTTGATCAAGAATTTTTTTCAGTCAGATGCAGTACAGGGCACTGAGGTGTGTGGGCTTGCTATTAAATGTATTAAAAAGCAGATGTGGGAGCGGAAGAAAGACAGGAACACAGATAAGCTACAAGTGATGTTCCCTATTTAGGGGTTGAGGCTAAAGCTGGCGTCTTGGGATTTTGAATATTCAGAATGTGTGCAAACTCACAAGTTTTTTTTTAACAGTTGTGCCCTCTTTTCATGCTTGTAAAATCATTCCATAAAATTCCTCAAAGAATTCTTTCACTTGGTGCAATTAAATCAATTGATAACAATCTGAGTTGTGTAAGATCTTTATATTGATTTACATTCAGAACTTCAACATTTTCGCTCTTGTCCAACGGTTTAATATTTATATTTTTGTTTCCTTGTAAGTTTTGTAGGGCTTTGGATAGATTTCTATTTCCTTCCATGCACTGATCTAATTCCTTAACTGCTTGCATGGCCTGTTGGACAAAGGCTAAAATGATGGGATTCTGAAGTAAATATGGTAAACGTTTTAACTTTAAAGTAGCACTCAACTGATTAAGTATTTTGTTCTCAACTATCTTTCTCTAAGATTTCCTACTATTTATAGGCTAGTATGTCTAGCATGACTGCTGATGTTTTTTATGACTTTCTTAGAATGTATCC
The DNA here is from genome assembly GCF_032062135.1 of Pyxicephalus adspersus. Lineage (NCBI taxonomy): Eukaryota > Metazoa > Chordata > Amphibia > Anura > Pyxicephalidae > Pyxicephalus > Pyxicephalus adspersus. Next base: position 74,567,797 of record NC_092871.1, read on the forward strand.
CAGCCTTTATATTTTTTTTTGCCTCATCATGCTCAAGACTTTGCTTCATAAACTTCAAATTTTAAAGCATCACAAGTTCTAACACGTTTGTCTAAGCCACAACTGGTCAGAAATCTTTCCTCATCTCTAATTTGCAGCTTAGGCTATGGAATATTCCTGCTTTAGTAGGTATCTGTTCACATGTTGTCCTTATACCATATAAGCTCATGCTGATTTTTTTTGTTTGAAGATGAGCATATTTTTTTTTTTTAGTGAGTTGCAACCTACTTTAACAGGAAGGACTATTGGATTTTAGACATTGGGAACTAAGAGAGGCTTGTACAGTAGCTAGTGGTACTCTAATGACTAAACACACTGGAAACAAATGTCTTTATAAGTAATGCAAAAAAGAATATTAAGCAGTAAAATGCCAACTGGCTGCTAACTGACTATTGCCATAAATGAGCCTTCCATGTTATTAGATTTTTGTAAACCTTCATTCCAATGCACAACATTCAGTATTATTCCGCTACAAAATAGTTTGTGCACTCACATTACGATAACCTTTTTTGCAACACTTCTTCATTGGCCTACCTCTTCTGAGTACACCTGTTTACAGGGAGCTTGCCTTCACTACATGTATGCAAGTTATTATGTAGACTAGTATCCAGTGCTGAATTATTTGATACATAAATGCACCAGATAATCAAGGGAGCAACTGTTCTTTAAGTAATTTCAGGATCGCCATGTGCTTTCACCCACATATTCTGTAGCCCAAACTGTAGGCTTCAATGAAAAGACTTCACATATTAAAAACTTTACACCATCCCACATTTACTGCATTCAATATCTCAATTTGCACTGACCTACTGCAAACAAAAGGCATCTTTTCAATGCATAGAAAGCCAGCAGTGCTTCAATCTCAATCCCTGCACTGCTATTGGCTGCTGGGGTTTTAAAGCCTCAATGGTCCCAGTAACCTGTGCCCGTTGTAGCGTTAGACTAGGTTGACTTGCTGCTGATGTAAAATTTTGTTTGATTTACTGTTGCTGACTTTGCCTGTTCCTGACCCTTGGATTGTACACTGCTTGGACCAACCTTGTCCCTGTAATCCAGACTCTGCTTTGTGTTTCCTCTTGGATACTTCATCTAGTGAGCCGATCATCTGTGTTTGACCTTTGGTTGCATTTGCCTTTGTAAGGACCTTGTAATGCTTTATCTGTGGGCTCCTTGTCCTTTGCCAGCCCTTCCCCAGAGGTCATCCCTTGCACACTAAGTCCTGGGAGCATCCACGTGCTGGGAGACGCAACTAGTTTACCGAGGCTGAGCGGGGGCTTACTATATGTGAAGACTGTGGTGTTGAATTGGGGGACTCGCAACTGGTGAGTACTGGTGCTGGTCCAGGCCCTTACAATCTAAAATTCAAATTTCTTAAATAAACTGGCTTCCAAGGGCCATGGCCACACTCTTTATTGACTGCCCTCACTAACCCTAAAAACTGTGGAAAACCTAACACCTGCACACTCAAACTTTTTGGATGCCATCAACAAGAAGGTGGCTGAGACTCTACCTCCTCATCAGCCTTAAAATTGCCCAGCCCATCTGCCTTATGATTTTGCTGGAGCTTGAGTTGAAAGCCAAGAAACAGTATATTGACCAAAACAGAGCACTGAAGAAGAAAGGAGAAAGACAGGCTTTTGTTGGCACTAGAATTTTTGTTCAACATGTGATTTCTATATCATGAAATACATATTCTACACATATGAATTACATGAATTTAAGAGATAAACCATACAGGTGATATAAACAAAATAAAAATTAAAAAATGTTGTACTCAAAGAGTCATATTGTCTCAGGAGATAGAGAGACTCGAGAGGGTATAAACTAAATTAAAAAACAAAATAGAGCACAAACTTACATAAACGTTTTTAGGCCAAATAGGTAAATATATGTGTCAAATAAAAATGTCCAAAATTCCTAAAATAATCCAACTTGTATAATCAGTGTAATATCGAGAAAGAGTTTTAAAGACAGTTATTACGATAAAGAGGGTACACATATATAGACAGTCATATTCTTATACCAACGTATACATTTCTGATTAATAAATGGTTTCCCGAAATATGATACTCAGATATCAGTTCCATAGAGTCAACTAGAGGGTTTGCTGTAAAAAAAGAAAAAGTTTATTAAGGACTTGCTGTGGTTAGAAGAATCTACGGTGTAGAGGTGAAAATGTTGTACAATGACAGTTAAGATGGCAAAATAAAGATGGCACTGGTGATAACACTACTATTAAAATAAAAGACCTGCAAAAAGTATAGTGTAATCATTATGTGCGTTTGTATAAAAATGAAAGGTACACTGCAAGAACAGGTTTGTGATGTGTATTGTGTAAAAACACTTACAATATACTGATTACTGAGTACACTTGTTAGTATGGTAGTTCTCCTATCACCCTAATGTTTTGGACATACAAAGCACTTGTGATGCATTCACTATAAGGTATATAAATAGCCAATATTATCAAATCCTGACGTTTGCCAAGGGGAAACTAATTACGATATATGGTTGGGAAGTAATTAAAGGGATAAATGGTTCCCTTACCTTCTAAAAAAACAGAAAGAATGGATCATTGAGCTGTGATGAATCCTTGAATAATTATAGGAGAATATGTGTGTAAGGTTAATAGGAAAAAATACCAGTATATTTAAGAGTGTCAGCAGACAACAACTAATAGGTCACATACCTCCTAAACAAAATTGAGAGTTGAAAGCATATCCAAACCTACTTGATAATTTTATATGTTGTTGAGGGTCTTAAGAAATGGAAAAATGAATAAATAATTAGAGGTATTAGAATGAGGGGGAATTTTTAGGGTATAAATTACTTACACATAAAAATGAGCAGTTTAACAGAATAGTAACACTTACTGATTGTTTAGTATCCAATTGATGATCTTGAGGAGACCAATTGTCACCAAAGGAATGAGTAGTTTATCAATATAGGTCATGGGCAGCCCCTTTAAGGTTGATAAGTATCTAAAGATGGGGTTAATTAGATTTAGATACTGGTAGGATTAAGACTTACAATAGGTATTTGTTATTGAAGATATTATTTAGTATAAAAAAATTTACTAGGTTAGTTGCCCGCTGGTATTGTTGAAGTTGTATGCCAGTATTAATAAATAGGAAACTTTGTTCTAAAATAGACAAATATGAGCATTATAAGTCTTGCAATGAATAATTTGGTAACTGTAAAGTATGATAGAGCATAAAAAGACTCACTTGTTCCCCTTGGTGATTATGTATGGTATGTATAGTATCTGCAGCCAGCCACCAGGGCACTCATGGATACCAAGTTTTTATATAGGGATTTATTGTTCAATATTTCTTTATTGATAGTTTTTGAAAATTACAATACAAAAATAAAAAGGAAACAGTAAGAAAAAGAATATAAAAATATCAATACAGTAATAACAAAACAACCACAGCAACAACAACAACAAGGAAGCCTGCCTATACCTAACGCAGGGAGATCCCGTTTCCTCTAAGGACAGAGAAGCAGGAGAATCCGGAGTTGCTGAGGGAGAGGGAGGCCTCGATCCCACGCCATCTTGAGAGTCTGTCACGTCCTGCGACTTGAAAAAACTGGTGAGTTTCCGTGGCTCCGGTTTTGTCTTCTTTCTTTTTGTCATGCTTTCCCAGCTCCGAAGGGCAAGGGCCACCAGAAGGTACAATAAATTCCAGAGATAAGAGGATAAAAGACGCTGAAATAGTAGATAATGACTCCTACATGTATAGAGCAAAGAGATCAAGCGGCCATCCTGCAGCCGGCCAGACACGCCCCCCTTATATAGGGATTTAAATATGTAAGTTAAAGGGTACTGCGGCTGCGGACGCTGTGTGCGTAGCCGCCCTAGTGTTATTGAGGTGGAAAGTAACAAATGACTTCTACCCTCAATGTGCCTGAACTATTAATAATCACTGTGCGTGCATGAAAAATCACGCACACACAGTGTAAGCTGAATAGGGAGATATGGAAGCCAGATGTCCATCTTCTCCTGCCTGCCTGTGATTCGTCCTCTCCCCAAATGTTGATCTCACCAGATCGCAAAGGGAGAGATTTCCCCTCTGCACGGGTCCTGGGCACCTGGATTCCCTGTATGACCTGCGGTTTAAGTTATAGGTACTAACAATGGTCACCTCCTCTAGGGTTTGGCGATACCTTTTCTAGTGCCATGAACGAGATGCACTTACTATTAAAGTTGTGTTTTGTGCCAATATGATGGCTAATTGGTGTTAAAAGTTTGCCAGTGTTAAAGGTGTATAAGTGCTCATAAATCCTTTTGCGAAAAGTCCTTTTGGTCTTTTCTACATAGTCTTATCCATATTCACAAATCATTTGGTAAATAATACCTGTGGATGAACAATCTACATGTTGTTTAGGTTGAAATTTGATTTTATTGGGGAGTCATTTCATTTGCTTATCCATGATCCATGGGCATTGGTTGTATTTACCACACTTGTAGGTTCCTGCGGCCATTTATGTAATAGTTTTTGTGTGTTCGTCTTTAAGATAGCTAGAGACCAGGGAGTCCTTTAAGGAGGGGGCCTTTCTGTAGATGATGCTTGGACTGTAACAATATGAATAAAATAGGCGACAGAGGGCAGCTCTGTCAGGTGCCTTGCGGAATTGGGAATGGTGCCGATGCAAATCCCAAATATTTGACTGTGGCAGAAGGGGAAGCATGCAGAGCAGATATCCAACAAAGGAATTCGTCTCAAAACCCCCACTTTATTAGCGCATAAAACATGTGTTGCCATAATAGCAAATCAAAGGCCTTCCGCAGGTCCAACGAGAGAATCATGCATTCAATCGGTTTGGAGTGGGCTAGATGCAAAAGTTGTAATACTCTTCTAACATTGTCACCTGCTTGTCGTTTAGGGACAAAGCCAACTTGATTACTATGAATCAAGTCTCCTAAAACCCGGTTAAGTCTAGAGGCCCAGGAGCTAGGGTCATTTAATGGCTTCTGTATCATGGCAATAGATGCTTTCAGGGATTCAGCACTTGCATCTCTCAAGGTACGAGGGTTGCAAAGAGGGTAATTGAACATTAGCAAAAAACTGGTCCGCTTGTGTATCACACATCTCCCAGGAAGCAGTATATAAATCCGCTAACGAGGAGTGAAATTCTTGCACAATATCCAATGGATTACTAGTTAGGCGTTTGGATGCGGTGCACAAAGAAATAGGGGGTAAACTTCGGAGTCAAATTGTGTAACGGTTTAGCTAAAAGCGTACCAGGTTTATTGCCACATTGATAGTATTTTTGCCTAGTCCACTGTAATTGACTTTCTACGGTGTGGGACAGACACAAATTTACCTTGGTACTCGCCTTGCATAAGGCAACACCAGTACCTGCAGTAGGGTTCAATTTATGTAGTTGAACCTGCCCTGGAGTATTCAGCTTCCAAACATATTTTGGCTTGGGTACAGTCCCATTTCTTAGCAGAAGCCAATTGAATAGGATGGCCTTGTAACATTGACTTTTAAGCCTCCCATAGTGTCACTTGAGGAGATACGGAGCCAACATTCAAAGTAACAAAATCGTTGGAGGGCAAATAATTTTTGGCCCACATCAGGATTTGACAAAAGAGAGTCTTTAAGCGACCACAAACAGGCGATAACCTACAGGTGATAACCATTGGGTCATGGTCTGACCATGACACCGCGGGTAAGTGGGCTTTCAGGACGTCCAGTAAAAAGGATTAGGGCACCCAGATGTGGTCGATCCAAGAAAAGGAATCATGGGGGGGGGGGGGCTGAATAATGACTTTCCTATCTAGGGAAGGGTGCTGGAGGATTTAGAACATCTGTACAACTTACTATTGAAGGCTATATTTAAATTACCACAGCAAAATACCACGTAAATGCAATCAAGTCTCATCCAGCATCTTCTTAAAAAAAGAGGCTGGGGGAGAATTTGGTGCATAATACACTAAAAAACCTCTGTGTTTTGGGGGGTACCACATAAATATAAGTATCGACCATCAGGATCAGCGACCTGATGCATACAAACAAATGGCAGCTTCCTGTGGAACACAATCAGAACACCCTTGTGTTTTGTAGCTGCTGAAGTATAGTAAACTTGTGGGTATTGTACATGCATAAACCTTGGGCAGGAGGAAACAGAGAAGTGGGTTTCTTGGATATAAGCTACAAAAACACCTGAGAAATGGAAATAATTAAACATTTTCTTTCTTTTTACTGGAGAATTCAATCCCTGTGCATTAAAAGACAACTTACAGAGGGTCATGTTTGGACCGGGAAAGAGAGAAAAAGCTAACAGCTAGCCAAAACATCCAAGGTTTTCCCCAAAAACCTACATCTGATCACAAAAATAGAGAACACACAGAGAAAAGAAAAAAAGATTAAAGCATAAAAAATACAAATAAAACAGGAAAACCCATAATTTGAGAGCGATGCATAGGGCTGCATTGGGAGGGGCTCAGGATGCATTGGGAGGGGCTCAGGGGAGCCGTGGAAGCTAATAGTTGAGTAGTAGATGGTAGTTGACTGGAGGGCAATGTTGCAGATGATGGTTTCATTAAGCCTTGTGGAACATAAGCTTAAAGGGGTAAACCCATCTGTATTTGTACCCATTCCCCGACAACACAGAGAGATATGGGCGATGAGCCCTGCGTTGAACCAAGGTAGAAGGGGCAAAATCAGCATACAAACTGTATTCCATGCCTTGGAAGAGCAGTTGAAGAGCATTACAAGCCCACATTAAAAGAAAATCTTTTGTGCGAAGAAAATGAAATTTAGCGATGATGTCTCTAGGTGGGCCATCTTGCTTTTTAGGACCTACAAACAGTAAACTCAACTGGAATCTCCAGTGTGAGCTCTTGAAATGGGGCCATAATGAACCCCATGAACATCAACAACAGTTTTGGGCATACCTCTTATCCTAAGGTTATTCCAGCAGGAATGATTCTCAAAGTCTTCCAATTGGTCCTTCAGCAAAAAAAATCTCCTTATGAGCTGCATCCAAATCATGGTCTAAGCTCTCCAACACAGTGGAGTCATCCATGCGAGATTCCAGAGACGCGGTATGCTGGCATATATCGCCGAGGTTGCGGTGTAGCTCAGCTGTAATGGCAGCTGAGGCCTGTGAAAGCTCCCCACAGATCATGGCACGCAGGTGTTCCATGAATGCCGTGTCATCTTCGGGAGCTGTTTCTTGTAGCTGATGTGGAACTGAATCTTTGCTATCCTCTGATGCTGGCAGTGAGGAGGAGGCTGAGAATACATGTAGTGGAGGCTGCGCCGCGGGACAAGCACACCTCGGACTGGTTTCGCTTTGTTTTAGCCATGTGTTGTCCCAAGAGGCATCCATCCAGTCACGCCGCGTGCATGCGCCCCCCTCTTATGGCTTTTTTAACATCAGCTGTGGGCCACATAGGTTTTAATTTTAGCCTTTTAAACTTATTTCCCATTGGAATATATTTTTAGTGTGCTTTTGTAGAGCAGACCTAAAACATCCCATTTCTGTTCTGTGTTCGTTGAGGACAATATTGTCTACCAGTCCAAGTCACAGGGAGCCGCCCTTAATGTACAATTTGCTCTCTTAAAATCAAATGTTTTTATCTTTCCTGTTTTTGCTTTCTGTTTAAAACTTGCATTAAATGAAATCATAATATAGTCACTGCTACCCAGATTCTCTTTTCGTTTGACTCTCTCTTTACAAAAGAGAGTATAACTAGGAATATTGACAGCCCAGTCATATGAAGAACAAAGCCAGGTTTCAGCAAGGCTTCCAACTCCCTTTTTTTGTTTGCTAGACTTATAGCATTGATGAACAGACTCTTTAAAACATTGCTGCATTTGCCAGCACTGTTTGCCAAATCTTTTTGTTTTTCTCTACAACTAGTACTGCACAATCCAATGTTTGTTTGTAACATGGTTTCCATACATTTACTCAGAACCTTCCCCCTAACTATCCCCAATCCACCCTCCACTAGTGGCTGACCCCCCTGACTAACCCTTCTGCCACCTTATTAAACTGTCCCACCCCCCTCTGTCCTAGTTTAAATATCAGATCAGGTCATGCCCAGCCCCTCCCAGTAATTTGTCCACTTGGTCCACCACATGCCAAACCCTGGCCCCAGGAAGACAGCAAATCATTCGGTTGAAGGGATAGGGACAAACTATTCTATCAGTTCTCCTGATCATAGAATCCCCTATGACAACCAATTGTCTTTTCCTTCCTAAATTTCCCTCCCCACTCATATTAGATAGGCTGCTCTCCCAACTGTTAGGGGTAGCAGTAACATTTAGAGTTGCCACCACTGGGTCTGCCACCTGCACATTTTCAAAAAACTTTGCAAATATGTTAGGGTACTCAAACACAGGGCTGGCCTTCCTTTTCCTGGTGCCCCTACCACTCCCTCTAACTACAGTAACCCAACTCCCTATATGTTCATCCTGATTAACCTCTCCACCCTCCACATCTAAGCTATTAACTACCTGCTCAGTGAGACCCCTCTCAAGGTGATCGACTGATTTCAGTGTTGCAATGCACTTCTTCAGCTCTTCAATGAGATATACCAGAAGGGTGACTTGCTCACATCTGTCACAGAGGTATTCACCTAGGAATTGCTCCATTTGTGCATACATATGGCAGACTGTGCACTGAACTTACACCTTGCTACCACTCATTTTACTTACAGTTTGTGGTTACTATAAGAATTTAACTCCTGTGTTTTCAAACTTCATTTGATTCCAAGTCACTTGTTTCACCAGCCTAGAGTGATCAAGCTCAAGGGGAGTCTGCCAAGAACTTAAATCACCTGTGAAACATTGACCACTCCCCCTTAGAGGTCAGCATGAAAAAAGGGAAAAAAAACTATTGAAAACAAAACTGACAGTCAAGGAGACACAACCCAACAATCAAACAGACACAACTCTCAAATGCACAATATCAGAAAACTGTGTTTTCTAACTCCACTTGATTCCAAGCCACTTGTTTCACCAGCCAAGAGTGAGCCAAATTTGCTGTACCCACATGCACAAAACTCTTCATCAAACATGGGATCATGGAAGGTTGGAGAAATGCGTTTTTGAAACTGTTAGTCTACAAAATATTCCCATGGGTATGTGTACCATTATAAATATTATGGTTAACAATGACCAGTCAAAATCTGGTGGTAGGTAGTTTGCAGGCTGAAGGTTTAGGAGGGCTACTTTGTTAGTCTTGAATAAGACCTTCTTAAATAAATTTTCTGAAACATTTAGAGAAATAGTCAGGAGCAAATTTAGCTATTTGAGATGACGTAAGATACCATCGGCGTTTGTATGAATTTTCCAGTACATTGATACTGATTGAAGAGTTAGCAGTGTTCGTCCACAAATCCTTCCAAGTATCATCATCCAAAAAAAATTGAAATTGCCTTGGCAAACATTCCTTCCAACACTAAACGCATCACAGTACTTGAGCAGTGATCAAGTTCTGGAGTCGCAAGGTAAATCAAATGTACAGGCCGCCTTAATTTTGTCTATCGACATCCCTGAGAATGACAAGTCCGGATATACTAAAATTGCTAACAATGAACATTATGCTGGCTTTAAATCTACAGCCACTTACCTTCTGAGCTTTTTGAAAAAGTTCATCACATGTCTTTCGATGGGGAGCCAAATACTAACTAATTTTGATCGGTCATGGCCAGATTTTTACACTATGCAGATAAAGAAGTTCTTACTGCCTATCATAAACAAAGAGAGCTAAAAGTTGGGGATTTAAAGATTTTGGCATTCCAGGATTTTTCTGCCTCGGTGGCTCAGAAACTAAAACAATTTGTTCTAGTGTGCCAACAATTGGTTAAACTGGGAGCAAGGTTTGCGCTAATGTATCCTGCTAAGCTGCGTGTTACTTGGGATGGAGAAATTGAAGTTTTTGAAGACCCACAATTGGCATTAAGTTTTTTAAACCAATCTGGATAAGTCTCTCTGTGACTTCAATGTTTGTTGGTGGCCTATTCATTGGAGTTTATAATCATATGTTCTTTGCTGTTCTTTCCTTCACAAACTTCTATTATAACTCCCTCTTTCAAGGTGCCTATGCAAAATGTACAAATATGACTTTACTTCAGAATTAAACGTTTATTTACATGCTATTGTTTTAACCCCCTCAGCGGTAATCCCGAGTGGGACTCGGGGTGGAATCCACTTGCAAAAAGCAGTAACCCTAAGTCACACTCGAGGTAACTTTAGAAGCCCCTCTTACCTGTGAACCGAGCTCCAGCGGTGAGCGGATGATCCCGCTGTGATGCCAGGGCGATTGTCCACCAGGGGTGTGGCTGGGCAGGCAATTTAAAAGCAGATTACAGAGCAGGTCACAGCAGGATTTCTGCATGGTGTATCACACCTAACTGCTGATTCGAGCAGCAATAGTAAAATCTGGGAGTGATGCCAGCGTCGATTTCCTGCTGGAATCACGCCCAAATTTACTATAGCTGCTCGCATCACCCGGAAGATGTGATGCTCGCGTCCTCTTGGTGATGCGAGCAGCATCGTTGGTGGATTCAGGGGGGTGAGCAGGGCGGGGACATCCCCATCTCATCACCCGGCAAGATGTGACATTTTCCGGATGATGCAGTGGAGTGATGGATTCTCGGAGCGGGAAATTTAAAAGCAGATTGCTATGTAATCTGCTTTCAAATTTTTTTTTACAGTAAAAAAACACCAAAAAACACAAAATAAAAGTATAAATACACATTTTAGTGCACCAGGCATCATTGCCCAGTGCCCTGACCTTGATCTGACTTTTTGATGACTTATAAATCACTTCCTGAATGTATCATTTCATCACTTTGTCTTTGACCTCGATTGTTCCTGACTGATTGCTGGAGACCACATGGCATCCAAAAGGCATCCCGCCGGTGCAAGCGCTGTTTTGGAGGAATTTGAAAGCAGTAATAGCGATCTGGAGTCCCTTGTGGAATCGAGCGATAGTGATTCACCAGGAAATTTGTCATCAGACGGTGAAAATAAACTGAGCGACGATTCTGAACCCGAAGTCAGTGCTGTGCGCACATGGCGCTCCATTGACCTTGATGTGGACCAGACAGCACCACTAAGATTTCCATTCACCGGCACACCTGGGATGAAAATTGAGGCTGAATGTGACGACCCCCTGGCATACCTGAAGCAGTTTTTGACTGATGAAATTATCGAAAAAATTGTTGCAGAGACAAACAGGTAAGCCGCTCTGTGTTTGCTAACTTTTTGAAATTGTTTTCTAATTTTTTTTATGCAAATATGTATGCTGCTCTGTTTGCTAACTTTTTGAATTTTTTTGCTAATTTTTTTATGCAAAATGTGTGCTGCTCTGTGTTTGCTAACTTTTTAATTTTTTATGCAAACATGTATTCTGCTCTGTGTTTGCCAACTTTTTGAATTTTTTTTGCTATTTTTTTTTGTATGCAAACATATATGCTGCTTTGTGTTTGCTAACATATTACTTGCAACCTTCACCACACTGAAGGAACATATCCTAAAATACCTTTTTTATTTTGTTTTATGCAGGTACGCTGGACAACAACAAGGTGCTCCACACCTGAGGTTTGCAAGAAGCAGAAAGTGGGAACCTGTGACCAAGGATGACATTTGGCTGTTTTTGGGATTGGTGATCCTGCAGGGAGTTGTGGGCAAACCTGTGCAGAAGTAGTACTGGTTCAAAAACAAAATGGTTGACACTCTATTCTTTTGCACAGTCATGCCAGAATACCAATAATAGACTACCCATTCTGCACCAAAACTGAAGAAAATTTGGGAAGTGTCTCAGATGATTCTACAAAATTTCAAGTAAACCTATGTGCCAGAAAGAGATGTCAGCATTGATGAAAGTCTAATGGCTTACAATTGAAGGCTCAGCTGGGTGCAGTACATTGTGTCAAAGAGGGCACAATTTGGCGTGAAAACGTTTATGCTGTGGGAATCCTCATCTGGCTACATTTGAAATACAGTACTGTACACTGGAAAAGGGACACAGTTCAACCCCAGATACAGCCAATATGGATTGGCAACATCTTCAGTGCTTTCCCTCATTGAGCCATTGCTAGGTCAGGACTATTGTGTCATAGCTGACAATTTCTACACATCTCCTGAGCTTTATGAGTTCCTTCTGCAACACAGAACAGATGCCTATGAAACAGTTAGGGCTAACCGGCGCAACCTGCCATCAATGTTTGCAAAAGGGAAGCTGAAGACAGGAAAAATTGTTGCCTGGCAGAAAGGAAAGATGATAACCCTGAGATGGCGTGACAAGAAAGATGTGTGCCTGATGAGTACTGTTCGTGATGCCTCCATCGTTCTGGTAGTATGAAGCCACAGGTGGTGAATGACTACAACACCATGGGAGGTGTGGACAGAGCTGACCAAGCCATGACATTCTACCCTGCCAAGGAAACACCAAAGGAAGTACTACAAAAAGATTTTCAGGCATCTAGTTGAGCAGTGCCTATGGAATGCCTACTTTCTGTACAGAAAAAATAGTCAGAAGCCTGTGAATCATTCAGGCCTCATTTTGCAAGCTTTGCTTCTTAAAGATCTATGACAGAGAAATGAAAAAACGCAAAGAAACCAGGTTCTACTGTCCTGACTGTGATGTTGGACTTTGTGCAGCACCCTGCTTCAAAATCTACCACACTTAGGACGCCTACTAAAAATGTAATTTTTTTTTCTAAAATCTGCATTTAATTAATATTATTATTTATCAATAGTATTGCACCCCTGTTTGAAAAATTTCTGTGAGAAATTTTTGATAAATTACATTGTTGTGGTCTATTTCATTTTTTTTATTATTATGATTTAAAATTATTTATTTTATTATAATTTATGATTATAATATAAAAAATAAATATAATTAATATACCCAGAAGTTAATTTAAAAAATTACAGGCCCACAATATAAACAAAAATTTCAATGCAAAAAAAATAGGATCACTTTTTGCATAAAAAAACTGACAGAATTAGAACACTAGGGTGGTTATTAGTGTACTATTGCATCTTAATCGGTTTGTCATTTTGGGTATTGGATTTTTGTCATTTGATAATTTAGTCCCTTGGCTTGGCTTCAGAGGCAGGGGGCTTAACAAGTTAGTAGGAAAAGGAGTCTTTGTTTTATATGGTTCAGTTGAGGATTATTGTACTTGTTCAAGTATGTGAGTTGAAGAAATATTTCAAGTGGTGCTAATCGGTAAGCATAGTAAGGGGTCGTTTTGTTGTCATTGTTTATTCTGAGACTAGTTGCAGCTTGCTATGACCATGGCTGTTTGGTGTTGTTCGGGAACTGCAATGTATTAGGTGAACTCTTCACAATTTTACACACAACTGTTGCAGAAATTATTTTTTTTTTTTTTAGAACTGACTACTTCCTGGTGGGGGAGTCCCACTTTTTCATGGTTTCTCAATCATCCACAATGGAATTTACCCTTTTTGATCATGTGCCTGTACTGCTGACACTAGGACTCTCCAAACCATTCAAAAATACTGGGATTACAATCGTACAATTAAAGCAGTCATGAGGGAATACATTATGGAGAATACCTATTGGAAGGGAAAATCTTATTACTGCCTATGCACAGAATAACAGGCTAAAGCAGTGACAGCATACAGGGCATATCTTGAACAGGGAACAACCTCACTAAAACAGGAATGGCCAGAAGCAGTTAGGAGGCTAAATGCAAATGTAGCAATCAGAGTAGAGTCTAAAATTTATTTTGATAAAAACACAAATTTTACAGATTTCTAATGAAACCCCCGGGGTCCAAACGATACATTGGTAGTGTCAAGGACCCTCACCTCGCTGCATTCCAGACTGCTTAGGATAGAATTAAAAAAACTTTTGAAACTTATTACTAACAAATTTATACGGCACAGCCATCTAGACCTGATATATAACATGAACCTGTGCCTAAGGCCAAAGCAATTAAATTATCTTCTGAGCAGTGTGATGTTTTAAATGGTCTAGTAACTGTTAAGGAAGTTTTGCAAATGGGGGGCAATAGATATTACCAAATGTGCCACATCCCTAATTAAACATTGCAGAAAACACAGGAACAATGAGGATGCATAAAAACAGTCCTCAGGGACTTTTAAGGCATTTTCAAATAAAATCCATTGCTACACAATTTATGTTAACCATAAAACATTGATTAAAATACTCAAAAACATATTATCAATTGTATCATGTGTTAGGTCTCTATTGTATCGAGGTTAAGCACATGTTCTATGCGTTTATCGGAACATAGTCCGCTTTATCAGGAAAGTAGAGACCTATAAAAGCAATTTTTAAATATCACACATTTTACATAAATCCAGAAAAGATACATAAATATTAACATAACATATTTATAACCAATATTATCATTATTATTTACATCATATTATATAGTGCAGCCAAAGACCACAGCAGAAGAAGCTAAGTACTCTTAATATACAAAAAAAAATACTAATATGTGACATAGATATAAATATATATACATTTTTTTCACTTTTGGTGTTTATGTCTATATTACACTTCTGATCTTTAGCCCTTATCAACCAATTCCTGAGATCCTCCAGGGTGATAATCATATGTATCAACAAATAGTGTTCCTCATTTTAATTGCCATATGCAATAATATACCAATTTCACTTTAAATATATTCAATACCAATCACCTATAATTAACCCAACTTCATAAAATACTCTTGATATTTATCTCAGACCAGAACAATTTACTGACTAATAAATAAATTAATTTAATCAAAACAATCCAAACCATCTAAGCAGTAAGACGGATTCAAGGAGGTACTCCATTGCATTGTGAATTTCAAATTGAAGGATTTATATAACAAAGTAATAAATATATTGATGGGAATCTAAACACTCTATGCATACCCCCTGGTATAATGTACAATGATATTTAATTTTGTACTAGACTTTTTGGAATGTGAAATTGCTGCATAGTTGGTTGCATAGGTTAGCAATGGCTCCTTTTCATTGTTTCTGTATGCTGAAGCAGTAATCTTGTGCTGGTAGGGGGCACCAAGCCCCATGCAGCATTTTCAATGTGTTGGGGCTTATATTGTCCTCTGTGGGGGCGGAGGCTTGGGCGCTGAGCCTCCTGTCTTGTCTGTTAAAGAATATGACAGCAAGTGGGTGTCCTATTGGTTCGGGATGGCTCCGCCTTTGCCTGTGACAGATTGTGCTCCCTCTAGATTATGTCTCAAGGAAACCACATCATTCCAATAGAAGTCCGAACTGCGATAGCAGCCACAATAGTGGCGTTGAAGCCTAATGCTCCCAAAATTATGGTGCTAGGATTGAATGCTAAAAATGGCATTCGATAGGATGGAATGGCCCTTACTAAATGCTATTTTCAGCCAACAGGCATTTGAGGAAACCTTTACATCATTTATTCAATATATTTATTGGTCCCCAGTAACAAAGCTTTTTCTTTATGGTACCCTGTCTTTACCAATACTTATGACTAAAGGCACTCGTCAGGTTTGTCCACTCTCCACAATACTGTTTCATTTAGCCCTGATCCTCTATTGCATTTATTGGAGTCTTCCACAAAGTTTGAGGGGATTCCCATAGGAAATAAAAAATTTAAATTACTGCTTTTGTGGATGACTTGCTCCTGTACAGAGCAAAGCCAAAACCCATCTTACCAGCTGTTTTACAACTCTTGTGCTGATATGGATCCATCCCGGGGTATGCTATTATTCTAGAAAAATCCAAGGCTTTATGTCAGACCAGCCTGGAGTCACCAATACCCTTTTGTATTGTGCAAGGAACAATTGAAACATCTAGGAGTTATGATCCCTAAAAATTATGATAAACTATACTGTCTTCATATTCTCCCACTATGGTCTTTTGTTAAGCATCAATGACAAAAATGGAAAAACCTTATTCTTTGATATCCTGGGAGGGTTAGTTTAGGTAAAATTATTCTATAACCAAAAAATCTATATATACTACAAATGCTATCTATAGCGGTAGCATCATCAGATCTACAAAATATCTATAGATCTTTTATTATTTTATTTGGGCAGAAAAGAGGTCCTGTTCGGCTATGTATATCTTGCCACAACCAGTAAAAAATGGAGGACTTAATTTTCCAAACATAGAATATATATATAACTGGGCAGCAATCACCAGTTTTGTTAAAGATTGGATCCATGGCACTTCTTGTTATGCTGATTCCTCCCTAGATCAACAGTCTGTATCTGAAATAAACGTATCCTATATTTTACACATGCAACATGAGTTGCTGACAACTGAGATTCTGAAGAACCCCCTTAGTCATTCTTGCAGGTATGTTTGGCATAAAGTTAGGACATGTTTCAATCTTAATTCCTCCCTATTTTAGATGGTACGTGAGCCAACAGAGGCAGGTGTATCCTAAATAAAGATACATTTTTTAACATTTTGTATGTAACATGTAACATTTGGATACATTTTTTTTAATCAAAAATTTGCCTGTTCCTGTATCATCACATGATAGACAAGTTAAAGGTGAAACTTGTTACAGTCAAAAACACGTCAGATCCTGATTATGCAGTCGAAGAAGATTCAGAACCAAAGATTTTTACACAAACAGAGCTGAATCATCTCGCCATTTAAATCTATCCAAAGACAAAGCAGGACTTTTCTAGGCTTAAGCAAAAGCACTTGCTTGCAAAGGGTGTTACAGTTACCCACTACTGAACATGAAATCATAACTTGACAACTCTCTTCACTGATGACAGCTCATTGTGCTATTGCCATGACATCAATGAACTTTATTCCTCACAAAAAAGGCTTAAACCAAGTGTACTGATTTCCTATTGCATTAATCTAAAGGAGTCCTGTGACAACATTGCTCCAAGCAATGCAGTATAAAAAAAAAATGTGGAACACATGAGATGTTTTAACAGTCATTGACATGTTGAAGGGGATACAAGCAGGAATTACAAAATACTGCTGTTTCCTGTGCCTCTGGATTAGCCCAGCTATTATAGTACATTATGTCAAGCGTGTCTGGCAGCCAAGAGATACCTATGAGCCAGGAAGAAGCAGTATACAATTTCTGCCTCAGATCCACATTTCTGCCACCTCTCAATATTAGGTTATACCTAATGAAGAACCTTGTGAAGTCCATGGTTAAGGCAAACTCACAGACTTTTCAGTACCTTGTAAAAAAAACTTCAAAACATAAGCACTGCAAAAATGATTTTCCAGGATGAAGGTTTGTAACAATCCTTTTCAGCAGGCCAGCTAGAAGCTTGGGAAGCATTGAAGTGATTCTGAAAACACTTTCTGGGTAGCCATAAGTCTCCTACATACAAGGAAGGAGTCCAGAGTCTGCAAGTCACTGGAAATACATTTCTTGCAGTACCATCTAGAGTTTTTCCAGAAAATCTAGTCATGGTGAGTAACGATCAGGGAGAACATTTTCATTGGGACGTTTTCAGTAGATGGAACATGGCTATTAAATAGGAGTATGATGGCTGACTACTGCTAAATGCTGTACTTAGTAGACTTACTACTTTATTTCAAAACACATGCAAGCACACTGTAAACTAACATTACTCATAACTCAAAAAGTTGATGAGATTGGAAAAAACTGAAAGCAGACAAGAAACTAGTGTGAAAATGTATTTAGAAAAATTGCGGTGTCTGATGATTACAAAAAATCTTTGTTGTTACCTTGTGTAATTGGAGTAATATAACAATAGGCCCACCACCAGTGCTAAAGGAGGCCTGAATCCGGAAAGAATATTCCCACCCTCAATCCTCAGGATTGGTGGAGGGGTATGGGACTGGTGGGTTATGGGGGGGGGCAGCTTGAGGGTGGTAGTTCTTGTCATGTATTAGGTGGATGTGGATTAGCTGTCTTGGGGTAAAAAGATGCAAATAAGAACTGGTGAGTGATATTCATTCTTGAGAGTGCAGTTGGGAACAATAATAGGGATTTAAAGAACTAGCAGACCTCAGGGTGTTTATGGTTATTGGTGGAGAGGCTCTGAGAACAAGCAGTTTGGGACTTTGGGGGGGGTTTAGGATAATGTTATTGTTTGGAGTGTGAATCGCTGTTATGGAAAATAATTTTAACGCATAATAAATTGTAATAAATGGCTGTTTAAACTATTAAACCACTCAGTGTTGTGTATTATATTAACTTAAAGAGGTACAAAAGGGGGAGTACTGGTTTGGGGGTCTAAGTGGAGCTGTGGGGAAGTGGAGTGGTGAGGCGAGGCTCTGAGCTACCTTAGTCAGGATACGTTAAAGAATCAACTACTTAAACAGATAGAAAGGGGTGTACAAGCTGGGACAGTGGTAGTGATGGGCAATTTTAATTACAATAACAATGACTGATGTAATGACATAGCTGGTATGGCATGAAAATGTATAAATTAACTACAGGTTGATAATCAAAAATCCGGCAACCTCTGGACCTGAGGAGTTCCGGATTTTTGAAAATTCCAATTTTTTTTATGTATATACTTACCTTTACACACAGGGCAGCCTTCCTCTCGTAGCATCTGGCACAGTTCCAAGAAGCAGGCAGCAGGGATGTCTCAACGTGTTTTAAGTGTAGCAAGCAAGACCTAACAGCTGTTTCTGCAGAACAGCGCCAGCAAATATTAGTGGCCAAACAATGTACTGCAGTCCCTGTATTGAAAATGCGATCCGATATTCATGCAGGGAAGCTGAAGGATTCAGATTTTCGATTGTCAACTAGTACAAGAAAATCTAATAGTACAGTTTAATAAAACCTCAAATAGAAATGAAACTCCACTGGGTCTAGTTTTTTTAAATGATGCAGTGCCTTCAGCAAATGTACATATAAAAGAAAATCTGTGTAGCAGTGACCATATTACAATTTAATTCACCATACATTGTAAAAGAGAAGAAAAAACAGCAAAAACACTAAATTTTAACACAGCAAATTTCTCGTTGTAAAGGCTGCTTAGAATATAACAAAAAAGATGTAAAAGGGAAATCAAGTGTGTAAAAATTAAAAAAGAAAGACAGATTGCAAAGAAAAGCAAAGCAAATCCTCTAAAATATTCAAGTACAGTGGTACCTAGGTTTGATGATTTCATTGGTTCCAAAAAACATTTCTTAATCCGTAACTGTGTAACTGGAATCAAATTTTTCCATAAGAAATAAAGAAAATAGAAATAATCCGTTCTCATAACCAAAAAAAAATTAACACTTATTTTAAATACTGTACTGTACTATATAATGCATAGAAAATATTGTTACATAGAGAAATCAAGAAAAACTTTAACTTTAATGAGGACTCTTTTTGGTCTATAGTATACCAGCACACACAGTATACAGAACACACAAAACATTTAGCAAAAAAAAAAACAAAAAAAAACACAATCGCAATAAAGCACAGCAATCACTCAAAACGCAGTCAAAACGCTGTTTACTAGCTTACTGCGACTGTGGTAGCCTGAGTGATACAAGACAAGACAAGGAGAGATGAGCCAAGAAAAGGCAAGAGGAGAAAAGAGAAGAGAAAGAGCAGAGTGTGATAGAGAGTATTGGGGGAGAGAGAGGAAGAAGGGGGCAAAACGAGGAATGTAAAGAAAATACTACTATTAGCCAGTAATTATATAGCCCCGACAAATTACGGAGCATTTTACAGAGTCCACTGTCAAGGGAGCAAGGGAGGGAGAGAGAAGAAGAGGGAGAATGGAATAGAGAAAGAGGAGTGATTCCTTTAATACTAATGTCACCCTGCACAGATCTTTGCACCGTATAGATTCCAGTACTCATGGTGCCGTAGACCACAGTCTAGGTCAGCGGTCACCAACCAGTGGTCTACAGACAACTGGGGGTTTGTGAGAAAATTTTGGTGGTCAGGAAAAGGTCCTCGCTGAGAGGATGCTACAGCCAGAGCTGCGAACCATGTCCCTCATACGGATTGCAGGCTGTGGGCGGTGGGCGAGTTGTGTCTCTGGACACAACCTACCCACTCTCCCATTGCGGGCTCAGACCTGTGATGGGAGAGTGGGCAGGTTTTGGCATCATGACGTCACTATGGAGGAAATTTCTTCCCCTTTGAGTGACACTGCATGCAAGGCCTGGAGCTGGTAAATTTAGTGGTCTATGAGTCCAAAAAGGTTGGCCACCACTGGTCTAGGTGGCCTTGTGAGAAATCCAACCCTACCTATATGCTAAAACACCTGCCTTCTATGTGTTTTCTTTTGGCCTTTTTTTTACGAACCTGTTGGAAATGATCAGAGGCAGCAGCAGGAACATCTGAAAAGGAAGGGACAAGAGGAAGAAGCCTGGGATAAAGACCTGAGACAAAGAAGAAGGGAGTCAGACCCGTGGATTCACTGGCACGATTATTGTGGGCACGTTCAGTCCACAGCAGGAGTTCCGACCAGGACCAGTCATCTTGCTGAGAGTTGGTATAGAAATGCAGATATTGGTCCAGAGACTGATTAATTCTCTCAGTTTTCCCATTTGACTGAGGGTGATAGGCTGAAGAGAAGTCAAACTTGATCTCTAGAAGGCGACAGAGAGCCCTCCAGGAGTAAGAAGTAAATTGCACTCCACAATCTGAAACAATGCGGGAAGGCAAACGATTTCCTTAAGAAAGATCTTCGCCAAGGTTTAGGCAGACAGAAGAGCAGGTAGAGGGACGAAATGGGCCATTTTGGAAAATCGATTAACCACAACCCAAATCATGGAGAAACCGTTAGAGGAGGGGAGATCGGTAACAATGTCCATAGAGATGTGCGACCAGGCTTGTTCCGGAGTGGGAAGTGGAAGTGGAGGACCTGATGGAAGCTTCCGTGGTAGCTTGTGTAGGGCACATTTGGTACATTTAGCTACAAAGTCCACCAAGTCTTCCGATGCTCGTGATACCCAGCAAATTTGGAGGCATGCTGCCCCTGAAGGGTTAGAGAGTGCTGGCCCTTTCGAACAAAGTTTTCCTGGAGGAAATCGATCCAGCTGGACTGGGGCTGTGGGCACGATTCAAGTCGGGTCTGTGATGAAGGCTGGTTCAGCTTTAGGATTCTCCTTCTCAAAGTAATGAGAAAGGGCATCTGCCTTTATATTTCTGGAACTGGGTCGATGGATGAGTGGGAAGTTAAATCTGGAGAAAAAGAGTGCCCAGCAGGCTTGGCGGAGGTTTGAGCTTTGTGTTGTTTGAAGATATTGCAGGTTCTTGTGATCAGTGTAAATGGTCACTGGGTGGTGAGCTCCCTGCAGCAAATGGTGCCATTCCTAAAGGGCAAGCTTGACAGCAAGCAGCTACTGGTTTCCTATAGCATAATTTTTCTCGGCATGAGAGAATTTTTTTGAAAAGAATCCGCAGGTCCTGAGCTTGCCGGAAGAGTTCATCTGAGAAAGATCAGCACCAACTCCAACAGAAGATGCATCCACTTCTAAGAAAATAGGCTGAGAAGTGTCTGGAAGAATCAAAGCAGGAGCAGAAGCAAAGGGTTTCTTCAGTAGTTGAAAGGCTTGGAGAGCCTCCGGCAACTAAGCTTTACAATTTCTCCCCTTCTTGGTCATAGATGTAATGGTCGCAACGAGCGGGAAATAATCATAGATGAACTGCTGGTAGTAGTTGGCAAAGCCAAGCCAAACCTCTGTAATTGGTTTAAGACTGAGGAGTTGTGGCCAGTCTAATACAGCCGTAGGTTTGGCAGGGTCTATCTGCAAACCCTCAGCAGACACAATTCAGGGTGCTCAAAGAGGCATTTCTCAGCTTTAGTGTATAGTCAGCTATAGTGTATAGCGTTGTGCCAAAGTTGCTGCAGAACCATTTTAACATGGTCTCGATGAGATAGTAGATCCCTAGAGTACACCAGAATTTTGTCCAAATAGACAATCACATAGACATATAGCAGGTCCCAGAAGACATCATTTATAAAATCCTGAAATACTGCAGGGGCATTACAAAGCCCAAACGGCATAACCAGGTATTCATAGTGGCCGTTTCAGTTATTGAAAGCTGCCTTCCATTCATCACTATCACGGATGCAAATAAATTGTAGGCATCCCACAAATCAAGATAGATGCTTCTTGGAGACGATCAAACAATTCATAGGTCAGAGGCAAGGGATACTTGTTTTTGACAGTGATCTTGTTTATCAATGCAGGGATGCAGGGAACCATCCTTTTTCTGTACAAAGAAGAATCATGTCCCTGCTGGGAAAGAGGACTTACCCTGGCCAATTTCTCTTGGATGGTTTCTGACATGGTTTTAGTTTCTGGAATAGAGAGAGGATTAACTCTGCCACAAGGAGAACCAGAGATGAGGTCAATAGCACAATCGTAAGGGCAATGTGGTGGTAAAGTCTCAGCCTGTTTTATTACAGAAAACATCCACTTATTTACAGTATTTTGTGGGTAACCCAGGGACAGGACATGTGGCTGAGCAGCAAACTTGCCAGATAGGAAAGATTCTAGAAAAACACTTCTGAAAGCATTTGCTGCTTCACGAAAGTATGGCTCCAGTGCTCCAATCAATGACGGGTGCATGTTTGCATACCCACCGCAACCCCAACCAAACTGGGTGGATAATCTTGGGAAACACCGAGAAGGAAATGGTCTCAGTGTGCAAGGCTCCAAGCTCCATGGAGAGTGGCACAGTGGCAGGCTGGATACAGTCAGGTAGGGCAGTGCCATTAACCACAGAGACCACCTAAGGTTTATATAGGGGAACCACAGGGATGTTATACTCATACACCAGTTGTTGATTGATGAAATTTCCAGCAGCACCAGAGTCCAAAAAGGCTTGGGTCCAGAAATAGTATTCCTTGTATGAGATATGGACAGGAACAGTTATCTTAGGCGGTGGAGAGGTAATTGGTTTGCCTAGGAAACCCTCTCCCAATTCCCTAGGCACTGACGTTTGGGCAGTTTTGCATGTAATGGCCTTCCCCAGCATAGTACAAACAGAGGTTTTGGTGCCTGCGGCGGGCCTGCTCCTCAGGAGTAAATCAAGCATAGGCTTAACTGTAGGAAGAGGGGGCTTTTGAAAAGTTGGAGCACATTTAATGGGATGCCAGAATTTCTGGATTTCCCGAGCTCGCTTCTGGAAGCAAATGTCTATCCGGACACAGAGAGACACCAGGTCATCAAGAGTAGAAGCAATTTCATATTTTATATAACTTGCGACCCCCTGCCAGAAGACTGCCACCAGGGTGTCATTGTTCCAATTTATTTCAGATGCCAAGGTTCGGAATCTCACTGCATACTAGCCTACCAAGAGGTAGGCTTGACGTAGGCCCAAGATTTCTGAGGCTGCAGAAAAGGCCCGGCCAGGTTCACCAAAGACCTTGTGGAAGGTCTGTAGAAAAGCATTAAAGTCTCGCTCTTTTCCCAGAGGGAAGCCAATCAAAGGCCTCCCCTGACAACAAGGAACTGAAAAAAGCCACCTTGGTTCGTTCTGTAGGAAAGTTCCAAGGCTGCAATTTAAACTAAATTTTGCATTGATTAAAAAATCCATGACAGAGCTTGGGGTCACTGCAGTAGTTGGGAGAAGTAGGAATTCAGACTAAGTAAGGTGGCATGGAGGCTGGAACTGTAGCGGGTATTGGAGTCTCAGGTACAGAGGCTGGAGTCGCAGAAGTAGGAGGCTGATTAATGGCAGAGTGGAGCTCATTAAGACCTTCATCACACCTCCAGAGGAAGTCCACAACTTTAATTTGAAGAGACTTCTGTTTTTGTATCCACTCTTTCAGGTCCTGCATTAGGTCAAGCAGCAGAATGTCAGTGGGGTCAATGGCCTGGACAATATGTCATGGATCCTCAGGGCAGTGTGGTGGACCCACTGTGTCACCAGCCCAATGGGTGGAGACGTGCACGGGGTGCAAAGTCCAAGCAACAGCTCCGTCTTCTCCAGAGCCTCTAGAGATGATGATTTTGTGTGGTGAGCTGCTACCAGGTTGCGGCTCCCGTGCCCACCAAGGCAGATGACTGCTAACCAGCAGAAACAAAGCGAGGTTTTGGAGTGAGAGCCAGGGAATGGTTAGACAAGCCAAAGGTCAGAGCAGGCAGCGATCAAGAATAGTCAGGAGACAAGCTGGGGTCGGTACACGAATAGGTCAGGAACAGGAGGCACAAACTGGAACAGTGGAAGCCTAGGAGCAGAACAAAAAGGAACTCCTTGTCCAGGCAACTTCCTGTTGCCGACCACTTCCTTAAAAAGGGGATGTAATGTGATGAAAAAGAGTCATGTGAGCCACAGACTCGTATGACTCCTATTCATCACATTGAAGAGACATTCTCAGAAGTTGTTCACATGCATGCCAGCAGATGGAGTGCATCTGTGGAACACTCTAATCCTCTAAGGTAAAGAAGCAGCTGATCCAGAGTCAAATGACCTGGGCCAGGAAGTGATTGGAGACTTGGATCATGAAGCAGAGTTGGTGCAAGGATCTGTGACATCACCTTTGCATTTTTAGCATGTCTGTCCCCAACCTAGTTTTGTTCCTTCTTCGCAGCTGTTTCTGTTTCAAACCCAGTTTGGGTCACACTACATGTGCCATTTATGGTTAGTACAGATATATTAGCTCAAAAAAGGGTTCAGCTATGTGACTGTATATGATTTTTGACTGAAAAATGGTCTATTACTATTTCTTTCTTCAAGAACATTTAAACATAGTTCTAAGTTTCTTCTTTTGCAAAAAAAAAAAAAAATGTTTTAAAGTCGTTTAAAGTCCTAAACGTGTTTCTGTTAGCCACACCAATGCCAAAAGACAAATATAATGACAACCATATTTTAGTGAAATATCTATAGTTCTTACTAAAACTAAAACATTAAACACCACTGGACAGTTATACATAGCTACAAAAATTACAATAAAGCAAATATGTAGGGTCTGTATATTGTTACATGAGTACATATGAGTGCATGGTTTGTTACTATTTTTTTTGTAAATTACCATTGTCTGTAAATGGGATAGCTTTTTGCTTAAAAAGGCCTCCAAGATTTATTACAGTAGTTTCATTCCCCTTGAAAATGAAATGGGTCACACAGGGAAAATTACTCACTGGCTGTGTTGTGTGACAGCATCCATCTTCTTGTTAGAGTTAGCCACACAAGTGCAAAGTTGCATAGTTCAACCAGAGGGAAAAGACAAGATCACAGAGAATTGCTCAACTTGACAGATAAGCCTGTAAAGTTTTATCAGTTCTACTCCTGCAGGAAATGTTTGTATTACCTGCTAGGGAAGACAGCAATCTATATACTGTCTTTGCAGCTTGATTGTATTATCCACACATTAACTATATAACATATTTCTTGTGTTTTTGCATGAGAATATATTATTTGTCCAGAAGAACCATGATTTGAAAAACACCCTCCAATTACCAGTTGAAGCAAAACTGTTATGGGAGAGAAAAGTAGTCTGTCTAAGCAGACTGTTTCTTGGAATCCCAAATATTGATATACAGATCAGGAAACTTAAAGCTTAAAGCTGGGCACAAAAACTTACATTTACTATATTCCTCATTATCCACAAAAGATATAAATCCACTTATTATGTACCTAATTTCATCACAGCACTGCTCATGGTCTGTGCAGAAAGCAGAGCTGACTACTAAAAAGGACAGGGGCAAAGGGGGAAGATATGAGATCAGTCACCCTGCACAAGGAAAGATAAGGATAATCAGTGACAGGTTTTTATTACAGGAAGCTAAACGTTTAATGTTGGGTTACCATGCAGATCTAAAGTACACAAAGCAAAAAGATTCTAGCAAGAATACAGATGTTTCTTTTATTTAGACAATATTTGCAAATCATGAAATTCAACTTTACGGGTGACTAAATTTTCTACATAATTCCTCCCAGCCATTGGATTACAAAATAATAAATCCAGAGACTGCCAACTTTGAGGTTAACCCACTTGATATTTTATCCTTTAAAGTCTCCCTCTTATCATTTCATCCCAAGCATTTTTTTATAAAGAAGAAATACCAAACTTTGAAAGTATCAGAAAAATTACCTGTGTGCATGAACCTTAGCCATCAACAAAATATATCTATTCATTTTCCAACCACTGAAGGCCTAGGGCCACAAGGTCATTTTTATTTCAAACATACTCGGTGCACAACAGACCAGAGAGAGTATTTGCAAAAAAAGAAGTAGCAATAGCAGCCTTCATGTTCAAATCAGTAAAAGTTCCACATGCACAGATAACAGGGATACATGAATGCAACAGAAGTGTATGCTGTTACTTTAGGAATGTTTTCTCTAGTGTTTGTCTTTACTATTAACACTTCATAACTAACCCCATCACCTATTTTTTATAATTATAAAAATATTTAATTACAATATTACATCATTATAGGGATGCACAGATGGCCCAGTGAATTACCAAATAGCTTATAAGTAATTTTGCTTAAACATTTTCCAATCTAAATAGGGCTATACACAACAATATTTTATGTAGCTCACAACTAGTCACCTGTCTTTCTATTATGTCTGCATCATATAATTTTAAAATATATTTTCTTTATTTTTTATGATTAGGATTGATCATTGCTTGGTATTCTGTAAAGCATACTATCATTGTTATTTAGGATTACTACACAACACATGTATCTTCCTTTCTTGTCTATAAACTGCCATTTACTAAAATGGGGATTATGTTTCCCAATGTCCATACAGAAATTTATGGTAGGGTTAGTTGAAGAGAGTAGCACAATAATATCAGGAGAAATTCAAGGGCTGTTTTAGGCACTAAATCAGAATTTAGTATCTGCTCAAAAAAAAGGAGAAGTGGGAGACCAATTATATTCTGGAGTGTACATGCTGTTGGAAAATTTTAAGATTAATTCGACAGTCATCATGAGATCATTAGATTGGTAAGCGGACATAGGGGCTAAAGTTCTAACAAAACTGTACATGCTCTAGTGAAGGGTTATGAGATAAATATCTAGTTACAGATGAGCAGAGTAGGGCTGAGCAAGCAAATTTATTAAATTCGGTCTCGCTGCGAATTGGGCTGTTCTCGCTTACCAAACATGTAGGCGAGAACGGTCTTTGTAAATTCTGCCGGCGAGACCAAATTTTTGAGACCTGCAAGACTAATCAGGGGAGTGGAGCTGACAGTATGTTGTATGTGTTCCTGGATAGAGTTTCTCTATCCAAGAACACAGGAGTACTGGGCTACAGGACTACAGGGCGCTCCTCTGATTGCTGTTGCAGTCCTGTACTATGTGTTCCTGGATAGAGTTTCTCTATCCAGGATCACAGTGTGAGTCTCATGGCTGGCTGCTCATAAATGAATGCAGCGGTTCATTCATAAACGCAAGCCGTATGACTCACTCTGAGAGGAGGAGCCTTCCTCAGCCAATCAGAGAGCACTAGGGGTTTTGAATGGAGGCAACCTCTAGTGCCTTAAAAAAAAAATTGGTAGAACTGTTGTGTACTGTTTTCAAATTACCAAGGAACTGTTTTCTGCTCGCTGAGAACAGAAGAACCTGCTGACATTGTAATATAAGTATCTCTTACTTTGTAACACATTTTTCTCACAGTGGATCGCATCACAGTGGAAAAATTGTGAAAAATTTGCAGATATAAAGAGAATCATTGAGTTGTTTCAATATCACCAACACAATTGGGTTATCTGTGTAGATAACCTAGCATTCTAATTCTGTCAGTTTTTTTATGCAAAAAATGATCCTAATTTTTTGCATAGAAAGTTTATATTGTGGGCCTGTAATTCTTAGGATTAACTTCCGGGTATAATAATTATATTTATTCATGATATTATAATCATAAATTATAATATAATACATAATTATAAATATTAATTTTACAAAATAATGAAATAATAGACAACAATGAAATTTAAAATAAAATAAAAAATTAAAAATGTACTTTTATTTTTACTGTATGTTGTATAGTGTTTTTTTACTGTAAAATCCATTTAAAAGCAGATTACATTGTAATCTGCTTTTAAATTTCCCGCCCGGCCACACCCCTCGAACACCACCCCTCGAACACAAGATGTCACATTCTCCCGGGTGATGCGAGTGGGGATGTCCCGCCCTGCCTCACCCCGACGCTGCTGCTGCTGCTCTACATCTCCAGCGAGATGCAAAGCACAATGCAGACCTTCTGCATTGATAACCCTGTTATCTGTGCATGTGGGACAGCACAGCTTGTGAGAGGCATTGGGTGGAAAGAAATTGGCCTCCAAAATCTGCCCTAAAATCAGGTGATCCAAATATTCTACATGAGCCACTTGTTGATAGAAAGAATATTATACTCCCGCCTCTGCACATGAAATTGGGTCTGATGAAGCAGTTCGTTAAAGCTTTGCTAACTGAAGCAGACCTAATTTTGGCATTTCCTAGCCTGTCATTTAAAAAAATAAAGGCCACTGTGTTTGATGGTCCACAGATTCGGCAGCTCATCAAAGATGAACTTCAGGACAATGTCAAAAGTCGATAATAATGCTTGGGTATCATTCAAAGCCATTGTCAAGGACTTTCTTGGGGAAACACGAGAAAATAATTACACAGAAATTGTCCAAAAACGCTTGGAGAGCTACAAAATGTTTGGTTGCAATATGAGCATCAAGGTGCATTTTCTGCATAGCTATCTTTCTAACTTCCTGGAAAACCTTGGTGCAGTCAGTGATAAGCAAGGTGAATGATTCCACCAAGATTTGAAGGTCATGGAAGGATGGTATCAGGGTGGATGGGATGTACATATGATGGCTGACTATTGTTGGAGCATCTGGCGAGATTGTCCTAACACTGAACACTCCAGGAAAAGCTATAAGCGTGAATTTTTACCTTTTCCATTTACCCAATTTATTTTCAAATGTTTTACTGTAAAAAAATGTCATAGAGTAACAATAAATATTTTGTTTGAACAAAATAAAGTTTAATAAACAGTACATTCAATATATTATTTCATTATTTTTTCATTGTATGTAAAATTTGTATGTTTTTTGACAAAAATGGACAGTACCCTGTATCATAAAACCTGGTTGTGATAGCAAAAAACTGGGGTCATTTCTGGATTCACCACCCAAAAATTAGTAAAAAACAAGTGTAAGATCTAACTTAACAAAAAATGCATTCCCCAGTGTAATTATTGTATCTAATGACTGAAGAAGTACAGTTAGGTGCTTCTCTATATTACCAAGATTTTTAGACATTGAGCAACCGTATTACAGGGCAAGACACTTATTTTCATGTCAAATGGGAGAAAATATCCCACTGGTGAAGCAATTATGTATTTGTTGCATTGCTTAAGAAGCAGCCGAAGCCTGAAACAATAGTTATATCAAGACACTTGAATATCAGGGTATATGGCATTTCAGAAAATTCTGAGGATACCTCTCCTGAAGACTTTCTTAAAAATCCACTTATATCTCTGTTAGGCTGGCCCACCATACACCTCCAAATTTTTTTATAATAAGGAGAAGACCTAAAATTGAACCTGAAGAGTAGTTGCCTCACTGCCAATCTGACATTTAATGCTGAAAGCCTACAACTGTCCTAACCCCCTTGTCCCAGATGTTTGTGTATTGGACATTGTCAGAAACTTACCACTTCAAATTGTACCCTTTTACATGAATTGTTAATTTTGGCTAGGTAAACTGTAGTGCTTGAGTGGACGATTCCCCAATCTCCTACTTTTCCTTCCTGGATAGCCTTAGTGAATGCTTTCTTGCTATACAAAAATGTTTTTACACTCACAGGGGCTCTCCAGCAAAAACTGAAAATATATGGATTATTTGGTTTGAGCATGGTTCCTCTCCTTCTCTTTCCTCTTTAGTAGCCAAACAATTATATGGCAAATGTGTTGATTGTTTTATCTTTTTCCTATTTTGATTCTTGTTTTCATGTTCACTTTTTTTTTTGCTTGGGTGCAGTCTATTATTTATATGTATGAGCCTCTGATCTTAGTTTTAGTTAATTTGTCTTATTAATAAAACAAAAAAAAAATGCTGTAAACATTATGTTTTGCTGCCATGGTCAGCTGAATCTTCAAACCACAAAGGGGTCACCAAGCCTTGAAGTATCATTTGCAGTATTAGATAATTATTTGATAATTATTAATGCAGTGATCTAGTTCTGTTCAGATCCAGACAGGAAACTCCCATGTATAGATTTGTACATCACATCAATTAATAAAATACTGTCTTAGGTACATTTACAATAAATTGATGCAAACAGACTTCAATGAAAAGAATGACCTGTATTTCCATTTCTGTTTCTTATAACTGCCCCTGCTCTCATACAAAAAAACTGTAGTACTATAATAGAAATACATCCACTGATCACTGCCCTGAGACATCTATGCTTTGATATTCCAGCAGTGCATCTGATTTGAATTAAAGCCTGTCTCTAGTGAACTTCCCTTATGGTGACCTTATAATGTTACCAACCTCTCCAGTAATTCTGAAAGGGTTTACATTTGTCTGTATTATATCTAAGAGTTAATACCACCATTTTTTTTTAAACTTAACCCTTAAATTACTGAATATCACTAATTTGTACAAACAACAGAATGAAGAAACCTGTATGTATTATTTTTTAAAAGTTAATGAACAACTGCAACTTTGTAAAAAAAATGAATGTATTGAAAAAAGAATATTTAAATTTGCTGCCTGGACCATTTTGTAATATAAATAAAAAAAAGAAAAAATATATAAATATTTTGTTGCCAGTTATGATTTTTTAAAACATTCATTTAAAAAAAATGTAAATGATGTGATTATGTGAATGGTAATTCTCTGTAGCCCCTGCAACAATACTCTTTGTATAGGGCTTTAAACAAATATGACTCTCTACTGTTTACTCTTTATGTACTTGGCCCAATGTTTTTTGTTGTTTGTTTGTTTGTTTTTTTTAGAAATCACTCAAGCTTGATAGGAAATGCCAGACATCCTCATTAGTTTTCATAGGTCAGTGCATTTCCTTTTGTCTTTGGTGAGATACTTGCATATTGGGTTCTTGCACATTTGAAGAGATGCCTGGAGAACAGTGGTAGGTCAATTATGTGATTGTAGTGAGCAGACCTTTGTACTTTTACTTAAAGTATTTTATATTTACTGAAATAGTCTAAAGTTCTTGCCATGGACATGATTGACCCTAAAAAAAGTGCAGATTAAATTAGCATTACATGTTTTATGAAGTTGTAAATAATCCAGCTATTGAAAGTACAACTGCTGGCAAAAAAAAATGAAATCACTAATCTCAGAGAAGGCTTATTTAGCTGCTTTAAAGCCATTGTAAAACCCACCTCCAAAAAAACTAAATTACATTGGGCCTGGTTTATTATTGCTCTCCAAGACTAGAGAAAATATATTATCATGGGAGAACCTAGGTGACCCAGCAAACCTGGAATTGATCTGGTCCAGAATTGAATCATTTGCCAAATATTGGAAACATATTTTTAAGAAATTCATTCCAGGTTTGCTGGTCTGATTTGTTTTTGTTTTCTTTTTGTTTTGTTTACAAAGTAAAACAGCTGAATGATCATTCTTCAACAGTAGTAATTATAAGTAGTTTTTACCTTTTCCATCTAGATAAATATTTAGAATGTACAGAGAAAAGGGACTTTAGAAGCACATAAATACCATCATTCATAATTTCTTATATTTTAAAACCAAACAGTAAAAACAGGTTTTTGCAATTGTCTATACATAAGACAATGCAATTCCAACATCCACATAGCTAGTATCTCAAAATTTTAAGTACTGAACTTCAACAAAAAAAAAATTGATCTCAGTAGTTTTAAGTTCAAACAGATCTGAGGATAATATATCTGCATATTTACTGAAAAAATTGTCTAATTTTATATCTATTTTACAAATTTCCTTATTATAATATTTTATCAATAGTTCCATCTTCTGTACTGAACATGATTTCAAAACATTCTCCCATTCCGTTTTTTATGCCCAAATTATCCCTCACATTCCGAAAAATCTGGACATAAGGGCCCATTCAACTTGTTAAAAACAAACAAGTTAAAAGTATGTAAATTACTCTCTCTACCAATATCCTCTATCTACTAGTTGCTGGCACACATTTCTAAATTTCTTGACTAACATTTATAAACCAAAAGATTTGTATGGCTCATCAACCATATTTGCATTCTGAAATTGTTTTCTTTTTAACAGATTTTATAATTAGGTGGTGCTGGAAAAAATATGTAAAAATTTGTTAAAGTATCCCATTTTTACAGGACAGTCCCTCAATTTGCTTATTAAACTTTTAACCTCATGGTCAAAAGAATGGTGTGCTAGGCAGGGAGCAGTATACACATATGTTACAGAATCACATGGCATGTAAAGTTTAGTGCTTTTTTTTATAATCAAATAAAAAAAAGGTTCTTCAAGAATTTCACAAGTATGTTAAGCCACCTGCCTAAAAGTTGCCTACCATATGTTTTTATCAGTTAAAAGTTGCTAAAAGCATAATTCCGCATGCAACATTTGATTTATGGTAAGTTTAAATGGGCACATGCAAGCTCTGTCTACCTTTGTCTGTGCTCACGTAAGCATAAATAAAAATTACAAAAATACTACTTCCCTCTACCTTTAGAGCCAAGTAAGTCTTAATAAATATAATTAAATAAAATAAAAATTAAATAATTAAATAAAATAAAAATTATTTAAATAAATATTTAAATAAAAATAAGTATAATTCCTGAACTGTACATTGTTACGCAAAGATTTTGTCAATAAAAGCATTAGAATTAGGAGATATTTTCCCCTATGCTTAAATAGACAACATCATAAAAGACACAGTTCAGGAACACTACTCTCATTACTCAATAAATTCTAAATGCAGAAGAGTAAGGGTGATACTGGCTACCCTGAACAAAGAGAGCTGAAATAAATTCAAGCACATTGAAAATACCCATTTACGCCTTATCATGTCAGATGACAGATGATTCTCATAGATACATGTCAGATGATTCTCATAGAGTTTTCCTACATGCTTCGAAGAACTATTCCATATATCAACTTGTAAAAAAGTCCCCACTATTTATACCACAAAGCCTTTTAAACATTTAAAACAATGCTAACACATATAAATAGAGCTTTATAGGTATTCAATGTATAAAAAATACTTATTATTAAATGAAAAATGGCAATAGGACAACAATAAAACATGCAATCATGACAAACAATATTAAAAGTTGTGACCATGGGAAACAATATAATATCATAATAATCAATATCTTCTATGTTTCAAACCTACTGCTTTATCAGGAGAAACACCAAATTGTATCTGCAACATACACACCTTCATTTTAGCAAGATCAAAAAACAACGTTTTACCATGTAATAGGAATGATCAAATGTAAAACTCATAAAAAAAATATGAACATGAACTCAAATTTTACAATATTAATTGTCTATCCTTGGTCACAATTAGTTTTAGTTCGAACTTCATTAAAGTCAATAGGGGAAAACTTCAGGTTGTTTTTCGAGACTGTGCATAGCTTCTACAGCCTATAAATACATTTAAAAAGACATGTCAAGACACCCCCAGCTCTGTACAACACTGTACAAGCAAAAAAAAAAAAAAGGAAGGCTTTTTTATGTTGCTGGCAAGGCCATTTTATGACGCGGTCAAGGGAACATGCCAGATTTTATACGGGCCTCCAAGTAGAGGCAGAGAGGACCCCGAAGGGGTTGCTCTGGTCCAAAAATTAGCCACCAGGTTTCACCGCTCCGTTACAAGCCATACACAGGCTTCAGAGTAGAGGCAGAAGGCTCTGAGGGGGGTCTTTGAGTCAAAAAATGATCCAGTTACAAACCTCTGTTACAAGTTATATAGGCCTCACAGGAGTGGGGACCACGTTGGTAACTGGAATCTTGAGCTGGGTGTAGTGCATCATCAATGCCACCTAGAAGTCTGTAATACCATTTTTAGGAATAGAGTACTGACAGTTGGCAGCAGCAACAGCAGGAGAAGGAGGCAGTGGGCCCTGAGACAAAGCGTGGACAGCATTGTTATCTGGCATCTAGAGCTGGGTACTGCGCAGGCGGCAACAGTAACAGCAGGAGGAGGAGGCGGTGGGCCCTGAGACAGCGCAAGGACGACATTGGAGGTTGAGACCATCACGTATATGGACAGTGAAAAAGCTGTAGCTAATATTATTAATATTGTTATTAAACAGGATTTATATAGCGCCAACATATTACGCAGCGCTGTACATTAAATAGGGATTGCAAATGACAGACTAATACATATAGTGTTATAGGAGGAGAGGTCCCTTGCCCTGAAGAGCTTACAATCTAGGTGGGGGAATTTCACACACAATAGGATGGGCGATATGCAGTGGTGGGAAGTAGTGGTGGGAAGTAGTGGTGGTTTCAAAAAACAGAAGAAGACGGGTAGGCAAGTTTGTAAAAATGGGTTTTGAGCGCTCTTTTAAATGAGCAGAAAGTAGGAGCAAGCCGAATAGGATGAGGAAGACCATTCCAGAGAGTCGGGGCAGCTCTAGAGAAGTCGTGTATCCGTGCGTGCGATGAGTTTATGAGTGAGGAAGTCATTAGTAGGTCATTGGAGAAGCGGAGAGAGCGGCAGGGGGAGTATTTTTTTACCAAGTCAGAAATGTAAGTGGGACAATAACTGTGTAGGGATTTGAAGGCAAAGCA
>NC_092871.1:74603291-74611247 GCF_032062135.1 Pyxicephalus adspersus
TAAAACCAGACTGGAGGGGGTCAAGGAGAGAGTTGGTGCTCAGGTAATAGGTGAGTCTTTTGTAGACAAGGCGTTCAAGAAGTTTGGAGACATATGGGAGAAGGAGATAGGACGGTAGTTGGAGGGTAGGGAGGGGTCCAGTGAGGGTTTCTTTAGGATAGGGAAAATTATGGCATGTTTAAAGGCTGAGGGGCATTGACCAGTGGAAAGGGAGAGGTTGAATAGTTCGGTTAGGGCAGGGGCCAGGGTGGAGGAATGGGCACGGAGTAGGTCAGAGGGAATTGGGTCAAGTGTAGATGGAGATGATGAGAGAAGAGTTAAGACTTCGTCCACAGTAACAGGGCAGAGGGAGGCCAGTGATGATTTACAGGTGGAAGGGGAGGGTATAGTTGGAGTGGTTCGGTGGGCAGAGACATCATGTCTGATTTTGTCTATTTTATCTCTAAAGTAGGTGGCAATGTCTTGGGCAGAGAAGGATGTTGTGGGGGGAGCAGGTGTGGGGTTTAGGAGGGAGTCAATTGTAAAGAAGAGGTTGCGTGGGTTGGAGGCTTGGGAGGAAATGACACCAAATCTTGGTGACAGTGAGCTCTGTGTTAAAGCTTTGTAGCTTGGCTTTGTAGTGCATGAAGTCAGCGCTAAGGCCAGATTTCCTCCACTTGTGCTCAGCTGCACGAACAGACCTTTGTAGCTGTTTGGTGAGGTTGTTGAACCAGGGTCGGGAGTTGGCAGGGCGGGGGTAGCGGAAGGTGGCAGGAGCAACATTATCCAAAGCCAGGGAAAGAGAGTGGTTTAACATGGTGGCAGCTTCATCTGGGGAGGTGATTTTGGAGAGGGAGGGGGTTAGGGACGCAAGGCAGTTTGAGAAAAGGTTGTGGTCAAGGTTATGGATATCTATCTGCCATTGACCAGGTCTGGGATATGGTAAGGGAGGGCAAGGGTTTGATAGGTTGAAAGTGATAAGGTTATGATCAGAGAGGGGAAATGGTGAATTGTCAAGGAGGGTGAGGTTGCAGAGTTTAGAAAATACCAGGTCTAAAGTGTGTCCGGCTATGTGTGTGGGGCCATTGATGTGCTGTGTGAGTCCAAAAGAGGAGGTAATTGAGAGCAGTTTGGCTGAGGAGGAAAGGTTGTGCTCATCCATTGCAACATTAAAATCACCAAGGATAAGGGTGGGCAGGTCATGGGAAAGAATGTGTGGGAGCCAGGACGCAAAGTTATCCACAAATTGTGATACTGGGCCAGGGGGGCGATAGACAACAGCAACAATGAGGGGTAAGGGGCTAAAGAGTCGGACAGAGTGGACTTCAAATGAAGTGAAAATGAGAGAGGGTGGGGTAGAAAGGACTCTGTATGTACAGTTAGGTGAGAGAAGGAGACCCACACCACCCCCTACTTTGTTGCCAGGTCTAGGGGTATGTGTAAAGTGCAGGCCTCCATAGGAGAGAGCAGCAGCAGAGGCAGAGTCAGAGGAGGAAAGCCAAGTTTCAGTGAGAGCCAGAAAGTTCAGAGACTTAGAAAGGAGAACGTTATGTATGGATATTAATTTGTTGCCAACAGATCTGGCATTTCATAGACTGCCAGAGAGAGGGGGTAAGGACTTATGGGTAGGGTGAATGGGGATGAGGTTAGGAGAAGGAAATGTCTTACTGAGAGTGTATGGAAAGTAGAGGCTGAGTGGGGGACCAGGGTTGGGTGAGATGTCACCAGAGAGTATCAGTAAAGTTAAAAGGTGCAGGAGCACAGACAGAGAAATAAGGAGAGTGAAGAGACAATGAGTTATCAGACTGGGGAGTACAGGGAGTAGTGCCAACAAAGAGGATGAATAATACATTTTTACAGATAATTGGGAACCATATGCGTACAATAAACAATGTGGCAGAAAGTCCAAAAGAGAAGCAGTCCAATAATATAGGTTCAAGTGAGGCTTGTCAACTTGTTCCAGGAGTGCAGGATGATGATTCAGTCAAAGAGATGGTTTGATGTAATACCAGTTTAGAATGGTGGTAGCAGCAGCAGCAGCAGAGAATGTGTTGGAGTCCAGGTGGATAAATCAGTCCAAAGGCAGGAGGTAGAAGTAGTAGAGTAAATTAGTATGTCCAAATCTGTTCCAATTCCTGTGTTAATTCCCTGGATTAATTCCCATTGCACTTATAATTTGGGCACTTGAGATTTGGGCACGTGACCAGGGTCCCAACGTGACCTTGCCTGTTGTTTAAATAGAAGTGCTTTGGGTTCTGATTATGGATGGACTGATCAGAGTAACAAGGAATTTGGAATATCAGTTGAACCTGGGGAGGGGAGGGGTTGGTAGGGCAATAAATATCAATGTGCAATCAGCTGGAACTAAGGGATAGTGAACAGATAAATCTATGAGTAGATTAAAGTTGGTGCAATACATTCATCTACAATGGGAGACGTACCATATACAATATCAGATGAGGGTTGCAGGGGAAAACAGTTGCATACACAGGGCTGAGATTTGGCAGAATGGGAGACGTACCATATACAATATCAGATGAGGGTTGCAGGGGAAAACAATTGCAGACATTGCTATTGGAGACATTGCTGTCTAGGGGACTGCCTTTTCCTACCTGCTAGCTGTAATTTTGTAAAATGTGGAATTATTATCTGGCATCTTGAGTTGGGTACTAGGCAGGCAGCAGCAGTAACAGCAGGAGAAGGAGGCATGGGCTCTGAGATGAAGTGTGCACGGCATTAGTGTCTGACATCTAAAGTTGAGTACTGGGAAGGCAGCAGCAGTAACAGCATGATTAGCAGACAGTGGGCCCTGGGACGGAGTGTGGACGACATTAGTAACTGGCATCTAAAGTTGAGTACTGGGCAGGTAGCAGCAGTAACAGCATCTAGAGCTGGGTATTGGGCAGGCAGCAGCAGTAACCTGAGACAGAGCAAGGGCGGCATTAGTGGTTGAGGCCATCACCTATATGGATAGAGTAGAAGCTATAGCTATTTGAGACATTGCTGTGAAGGGGACTGCCTTTTCCTATCTGTTAGCTGTAAAATGCAGCATGAAACCCATTGGTAACTGGCATAACACAAAAATTCAGTCCGATAAAGCATGGTACCGATGGATGAAGCAGAAGACATGGCCTTCTATGTTCAGAATACAGTAACAGCATGAAGAGGAGGAGGTAAGCCCTGAGACGGATCAAGGACGGCATTAAAGATTGAGGCCATCACCTAAATGGACAGTGTAGAAGCAACTGGTTACATTGCTGTGTAGGGGACTGCCTTTTCCTATCTGCTAGCTGTAACTTTGTAAAATGCAGCATTGACAGCATTGGTAACTTGTATCTGCAGCTGGGTACTGGGAGGAGGAGGCAGTGGGCCCTGAGACGGAGCAAGAATGGCATTAGTGATTGAGGCCATCACCTGTATGGACAGTGTAGAAGCTGTAGCTATAGGAGACATTAATGTGTAGGGGACTGCCTTTTCATATCTGCTAACTGTAACATTGTAAACTGAGGCATGGACAGCATTGTTAACTGGCATCTACAGCTGGGTACTGGGAAGCGGCAGCAGCAGTAACAGCAGGAGGAAGAAGTGGTGGGCCCTGAGACGGAGTGTGGACAGCATTTGTAACTGACACATAGAGCTGGGTACTGGGCAGGCAACAGCAGTATTACCATGAGGAGGAGGGGGTAAGCCCTTTGTAAATTTTGGTGGGGACAGCATTGGTAACTTGTATCTACAGCTGGGTACTCGGCAGGCAGCAGCAGAAAAAGCATGAGAAGAAGGCGGTAGGCCCTGAGACGGAGTGTGGATGGCATTAGTAACTGGCATCTAGAGCTGGGTACTGGGCAGGCAGAAGCAATAACAGCATGAGGAGGAGGAGGAGGTAAGCCCTGAGACGGATCAAGGGCGGCATTAAAGGATGAGGCCATCACCTACATGGACAATGTAGAAGCTGTGGCTACTGGTTACATTGCTGTGTAGGGGACTGCCTTTTCATTTCTGCTAGCTGTAACTTTGTAAAATGCGGCATGGACAGCATTGGTAACTTACTTCTACAGCTGGGTACTGGGCAGGCAGCAGCAGTAAAAGCATAAGGAGAAAGAGGTAGGCCCTGAGACGTAGTGTGGATGGCATTAGTAACTGGCATCTAGAGCTGGGTACTTGGCAGGCAGCAGCAGTAACACCATGAGGAGGAGGGGGGAAGCCCTGAGACGGATCAAGGATTGCATTAAAGATTGAGGCCATTAGCTACATGGACAGTGTGAAAGCTGTAGCAACTGGAGACATTGCTGTGTAGGGGACTGCCTTTTCCTATGTGCTAGCGGTAACTTTGTAAAATGCCGTATGGGCAGAATTGGTAACTTGTATCTACAGCTGGGTACTGGACAGGCAGCAGCAGAAACAGCATGATTAGCAGACAGTGGGCTCTGAGATGGTATGTGGACGACATTAGAAACTGGCATCTAGATTTGGGTACTGGGCAGGCAGCATGAGTAACAGCAGGAGGAGGAGGCCGTGGGCTCTGACACGAAGTGTGGACGGCAGTAGTAACTGGCATCTGGAGTTGGGTACTAGGCTGGCAGCAGCAGTAACAGCAGGAGAAGGAGGCATTAGGCCCTGAAACAGAGTGTGGATAACATTATCTAGAGTTGGGTACTGGGCAGGCACCAGCAGTAACAGCAGGAGGAGGAGGCGGTAGGCTCTGAGACGAAGTGTGGATGGCATTAATAACTGGCATCTAGAGCTGGGTACTGGGAAGGCAACAGAAGTAACAGCAGGAGGAGGATGCAGTGGGCTCTGAGACCAAGTGTGGACGGCATTAGTATCTGTCATCTAGAGTTGGGTACTGGGCAGGCAACAGAAGTAACAGCAGGAGGAGGAGGCGGTGGGCTCTGGGACCAAGTGTGGACAGCATTAGTATCTGGCATCTAGAGTTGGGTACTGGGCAGGCAGCAGCAGTAACAGAATGAGGAGGAGGTGGTGGGCTCATTGACCAAGTGTCGACGGCATTGGTAACCGGCATTTAGAGCTGGGTACTGGGCAGGCAGCAGCAGTAACAGCATGAGGAGGAGGCGGTGGGCCCTGAGACGAAGCATGGACGGCATTGGTAATCAGCATCTAGAACTGGGTACTAGGCAGGCAGCAGCAGTAACAGCAGGAAGAGGAGGCGATTGTTCCCTGGGGTTTAGCAAGGACGGCATTAGAGGTTGAGACCATTACCTTTATGGACAGTGTAGAAGCTGTAGCTATTGGAGATATGAATGGATGAACGAGATTTACACTGTCCATACCTACTATCTAGTGAAACCACATAACAGGGAACGGGCTTGGTAGAATCAGTGGGGAAATACACAATTTTTTCTTGATTTGTGAATTTCTAGCAGGTACAATCACATAAATTTTTCTGGCTTTTTGGGGATATATAGCAAAGTGGGATCAGAATAAAATATCTGTATCTTTTGGAGCGAAATATTGATTTTTTTCAGCCTTTTGGATAGATACCAATTGCTATCAGAACTAAACATCTGTATTTTTTGGAGAGAAATACGGAAATTTTTATGGCTTTGGGGATATAAAGCAAAGTGGGATCAGAATAAAATATCTGTATTTTTGGAAAGAAATACCGAAATTTTTATGGGTTTTAGAATAGATACCAAGTGCTATCATAATTAAGTATCTGTATTTTTTATCGATAAATACCAACATTTTTATGGTTTTTGTGATAGATAGCAAGAGGTATCCTAAATTAAGATACCTCTTGCAATCTATCACAAAGCCAAAAAAAAATTCTGTATAAAAAATACAGATACTTAATTCTGATAGCACATGGTATCTGTCCAAAAGGCCATAAAAATTCTATAATAAATATATATATATAATATATATATAGTCTGTATTTCTCAAAAAAAAAATACAAATAATTAGTTCTAATCCTTCCTGCTATCTATTAAAATAGCCAGAAAAAGTTCTGAATTTCTCTGCAAAAATAAATATTTAACTGTAATAGCACTTGCTATATATACACAAAGCCAGAAAAAATTCTGTATTTCTCTAAAAAAAATACAGATATTTCATTCTGATACCTCTTGCTTTTTTCAAAAAAGCAGATAAATTTCTGTATTTCTTTACAAAAAACACAGATCATGGTTTCCTAAACCTCTAGCAATTTAAGCAATTTATCACAAAAGGCAGAAAATCTATATTTATTTATTTATATCTATATTTATATTTATCTATAAAAAATACAGATATTTTATTGTTATCCCACTTGCTATCTATCAAAAAAAACAGAAACATTTCTGTATTTCTCTAAAAAAAAAAAAAATACAGATATTTCATTCTGATCCCACTTGCTATCTATCAAAAAAGTCATTAAAATGTCTTTATTTCTCTAAAAGAAATGCAGATATTTCTTTCTGATCTCACTTGCTATCTTTCAAAAAAGAAAGAAAAATTTCTGTATTTCTTTCCAAAACATACAGTTGTTTAAATATAATACCTCTTGCAATCTATCACAAAAGCTAGAAAATTTCTGTATTTATATATTACAAATACAGATATTTTATTCTGATCCCAGTTGCTATCTATCGAAAAATCCAGAAAAATGTCTGTATTTCTCTAAGAAAACTACAGATATTTAATTTCGATTCCTCTTGCAATCTATCACAAAAGCCAGAAACATTTCTGTATTTATCTATAAAATACACAGATATTTCATTCTGATACTACTTGCTATCAAAAAGGCAGATAAATGTCTGTTTTTCTCTACAAAAAATACAGATCTTTAATTCTGATACCTCTTGCAATATATCACAAAAGCCAGAAAAATTTCTGTATTTATCTATAAAAAAATACAGATATTTCATTCTGATCCCACTTGCTAGCTCCTAAAAAGGGCAAAAAAATGTATGTATTTATCTCCAAAAATAATATTTTATTGTGATCCCACTTGCTATCAAAAAAAAAAAACGAGAAATTTCTGTATTTCTGTCCGAAAAATACAAATAAATCATTCTGATCCCATTTGCTATCTATCAAAAAAGTCATAAAAATTTCTGTATTTCTCTCCAAATAATAAACATATTTAATTATGATACCTCTTGCAATCTATCACAAAAGCCAGAAAACTTTTTGTAATTATCTAAAAAATACATATATTTCATTCTGATCCCACTTGCTATCTATCAAAAAGGGCAGAAAAATTTCTGTATTTCTCTCCAAAAAAATACAGATATTTATTAATAGTGTTGTTCGAATTCGGGTGGTCCTAATGTTCGATCCAAATATGGCCGTTTGAATTCAGGTCAACCTGACCCGAATTTTGCTGGATTCGATGCCCCGAATTGGGCCCTCCCACAATGCCTACGGACCTTCCTCATAATGTCTAGGGCTTCAATACCAGCAGGGATGCTCTCCTCCATGTTTGTTGTGGCAGGCAGCCGATTGGCTGTCTGTCACTGCATGCCACACAGGCAGCCATTGGCCTATATAAGGCCAGGGCAAGCCTGCATTTACCACTCCTGACAGAGATTTGCTAGCATCACAACCTTTCTGTGCTTCTTGCCTTGCTTTGTCAAAGTAAAAATAGGTGCTTTACTTAGACTGTTTCACACTCACACTATTAGTCAGATTGTTGGATTGTACTGTATTGGTGCAGTCCTGAAATCTACTGTACTCAGATAGGTGGAGTGTTTCACTGTTAGCTAGCTAGCTAGATAGATAGATAGATACATAGATAGATAGATAGATACATACATACATACATACATTGATAGATAGATAGTCAGTCAGTGTGTTACATACACACAGCCAGAGGCAGGGTCCCCTCGCTGACTGCGTGCACAGTATCACACTTGTACTAAGAGGCAGACACTCAGACGCAGTGTATACTGCAGTATATAGTTTGTATACTGTGGTGCATTACAAGTGTTACCACTGAAGGAAAGTGCTGCATACAACACACACAGAAAACTTGCATTT
>NC_092871.1:74611354-74626000 GCF_032062135.1 Pyxicephalus adspersus
CAAAGTATTTTGCAGAGTTTCAAGCCATACAAAAAAATTCTACAATGTCTGGCCAAAGAGGAAGGGGCACCTTTGGCAGGGGTGGCAAGCAAAGCAGTATGAGTTTGTTTGTTGGTGGTGGGCGTCCATTATTACCACAGCATGAACAAGTGGCAGTAAAGTACATGACCCAGCCTGGGTCTAGTGATTGTACCCCCTGTTCATTCCAGTCCCAGACACAAGCCTCACAGGTGTCCCAAACAGTCCATGATACACCTGTTCCCCCTAGTTCTTCATCCTCGGCTGGAAAGTCTCGTGTACAGCAGTATGTAGAGAAGTCCCACTGAGGGGTTGGAGAGGCAGAGCTACAAGCATTTCTTCAAGATGTTCAGTTGTTTTACTCATCTGATGAAGAGAGTCAGTTCACAGGCTTTCCCCCCACTTACTTTTCACCCAAACACTCTGAGCCAATTCAAACTGGCTCCAAAAGGCTGCTGTTTCCTTTTGGCACACACAGGGAAACTGTCTCTTCTGATGGTGATGATGTCCATGATCTGACATGGAGCGAACAAGGAGATCATCAAAGCAGGAAGAAGAGGAGGAGGAAGAAGAGGAGGAGGAGAATGCTCAAAGGGGGAGAGGGAGGAAGAGGGTAAAAGTTGCTTACACTCAGCAGTCTTCACGTACCAGTGAGGCAAGTCATAGTCATCCATCATTGGAAGCTGTCACCACAGCTATGCCTTAACAATCGCAGGCCGCCACCACGAGCACCAGCTCCAGAGCACCTTTCGGCCCAGTTAGATGTTCGCCCGTGTGGGCATTTTTTAATGTCTATAGTGATAATGACACTGTGGTCATCTCCAAACTGTGTGCTCAAAAAC
Organism: Pyxicephalus adspersus; assembly: GCF_032062135.1. Classification (NCBI taxonomy): domain Eukaryota; kingdom Metazoa; phylum Chordata; class Amphibia; order Anura; family Pyxicephalidae; genus Pyxicephalus; species Pyxicephalus adspersus. Next base: position 74,612,215 of record NC_092871.1, read on the forward strand.
CCAAACAAACTTGGAACAAGTTGCATGAGCACACATTTAAAAAGTCACCACTGGGTAACCTGGCAGGAACTCCTGGTCAAAGCACAGAGCTCTGTGCGACCACCTCCGCCCAAGAAGCAAGCTCAAACTGCTAGATCTTCCTCCGCTGCATTTCCTCTTTCTGACACCAAAGTTACCCGTGCTGCTGCCAGCAATTTGAGTGGGGCAATGCTCGGTAGTCGAGCATTACCTTTTTCAGGTTTCAAAAGCAGTGAGCAGGAGTTCCAACGCAGATCGTCTGCTGTTTGTCGCATTGCTACCAGTCAAGACCAGGCATCATTTCCATCCCCCACACCTTCTACCCCATCGTCCAATCTTTCTGTGGTTAGCATTAGCAGCATCCAAGCTTCCATCCCCCAGATGCTGGAGCGCAAGAGGATATATGGCCCAAACGACCCCAGAACAAAGTTAATCAATGCGGCAATTGCACAGCTGATTGGGTTAGAGCTCCTCCCTTACTGTCTGGTGGACTCTAATGCGTTCTTTTACGCATTCCTCTGCGTGAACCCAGAATACGTTATGCCTAAGGGACAGTATTTTGCAGAAAAATGTGTTCCTGCGTTGCAGGAACACATGCAGAGAAATGTGTCCATGGCCCTGCAGCACTTAATTTCTGGCAAGGTGCACCTGACAACCAACAGGCAAGGTCGTGTATGACAACGGGGCCAATCTGCTGGCAGCCCTGCCTTGTGGGAAACTCACACAACTACCTTGCCTGGCTCACGTAATGAACCTGATAGTAAGCGCTTCCTTAGGTATTACCCAGGCCTCCAGCCACTGTTGCTAAAGGCCAGAAAGTTGTCAGCGCATTTCCCCCAGTCGTACACAGCCAGTGCCAGATTGGTGGATTTACAGCAAAAGCTCAACCTGCCAGTGCACCGGTTAATTTGTGATGTGGCCACATGTTAGAATCCCACCTCTTACATGCTGCAGCAACTGGCTGAACAACAGAAAGCGGTGGTGGATCACGTGGCAGAGTCTGTTAGTTTCAGACCATCCTCATCATATGTCTGCTGGAACAGATGATTTTGGAGCTTGGACACGACACAGAGCAGACGTTGCAGGAAGAGATGACGTTTCAAACATCATCTCGGACATGCGTGCCTACTAGGCATAGTGCACCACAAATCCAGGAAGAGGAGGAGCTGGAAGAGGATGAGGAGGACATTGCAGACATTGGAGAATGGGAGGAAGGGGCAGAGGAAAATATTGAGGGTACATGGCATCCATCCTCCCAAACACAAAGCGACATGTTCCGTGGATGGCAAGACCAGGCGGAGAAGGAGGACGACCCTGTGTTGCTGTTCGATCCACAGGAGTGTGGGTCCAGAATTACTTCAGCTGTGGGAAGTTTGCAGAGTAAACTGATTAGTCGTCAACTGCTCCACAGCCTGCTGACACCTTGATGGGAAGAGCATGTTCACAGCCTTCAGAATCTCCTTCTACTCCTCCCCCTCGTGGCCCTCTACCTCTACTCTGTCTCTGAGGCCACTGTAGCTTTGTAATTTGCAAATTTGAGGCCTATATCCATTGTAACGGAGCTGTGATAATTAAATATTTGTATTTTTAGTAGAGAAATACATAAAAGTTTCTGTCCTTTTGGATAGATAGCAAGTGGTATCAAAAATAAATATCTGAATTTTTTTTACAGAAATACAGTTTTTTAAAGTTTTTCTGGCTTTTTTGATAGATAATTAAATATCTGTATTTTTTTAAGGAAATGTAATGAAACTGAAAATGTAATGTATATTTTGATAGCAAGTGGTATCAGAAATAAATATCTGTATTTTTTTTTACAGAAATACAGAAATGTTTCTGTTTAATTTGATAGATTGCAAGTGGTATCAGAATGAAATATCTGTATTTTTTTTTTTTACAGAAATACAGAATTTTTTATGGCAATTTTGATAGATAGCAAGTGGTATCAGAATTAAATATCTGTATTTTTTTTTTACAGAAATACAGAATTGTTTCTGTTTATTTTGAGAGATTGCAAGTGGTATCCGAATTTAATATCTGTATTTTTTTTACAGAAATAATGACATTTTTCTGTTTATTTTGATAGATTGTAAGAGTTATCATAGTTAAATAACTGTATTTTTGGTGAGAAACACAGAAATTTTTATGACTTTTTTTTTGAAAGATAGCAAGTGGGTTTAAAATTAAATATCTGTATTTTTTTACAGAAATCAAGAAAATTTTATGGGTTTTTGAAAGGAAACTAAGTGCTATAAGAATGAAATATCTGTATTTTGTATGGATAAATATAGACATTTTTCTGTCTTTTGTGATATTTTACAAGAGGTATCATAATTTAAGATACCTTTTGTCATCTATCATAAAAACATAAAAATGTCTGTATTTATAGAACAAAGTACAGCTATTTTATTGATAGCACTTAGTATCTATCCTAAAACTCTTAAAAATGTCTGTATTTCTCTCCAAAAAGTACAGATATTTCTTTCTGATCCCACTTTGCTATAGATCTCCAAAGCCATAAAAATTTCTGTATTTCTCCCCCAAGGATCGAGATATTTAATTCTTATAGCAACTGGTATCGATCCAAAAGACCATAAAAAATATCTATTTTTCTCTATAAAATACAGATATTTATCTGATCCCACATTGCCATATATCCCTAAAGCCATAAAAATGGATGTATTTCTCTATAAACAATACAGATATTTAGTTCTGACTTGGTATCTTGGTATCTATCCAAAAGGCCATAAAAAGTTATATATTTCTCTCCAAAAAATACAGATATTTGATAGCACTTGGTATGTATCTTAAAACCCATAAAAATGTATGTATTTATGTGAAACAAGTACAGATATTTAACTGTGATAGCTAAATATCCACAAATGATAAAAAATATTTGTATTTCCCCCCAGATTCAACCAAGCCCGTTAACTTTTATGTGGTTTAACTGGATAGTAGGTATGGATAGTGTGAATTTTGTTCATCCATTCATGTCTCAAATGGCTACAGCCTCTACACTGTCAATATAGGTGATGGCCTCAACAACTAATGAGGTCCTTGCTCCGTCACAGGGCCCACCACCTCCTCCTCGTGCTGTAACTGATGCTGCCGCCTGCCTAGTACCCGACTCTAGATGCCAGATACTAATGCCATCCACACTCCTTCTCAGAGCCCACTGCCTCCTCCTGCTGTAACTGATGCTGCCGCCTGCCCAGTACCCGACTCTAGATGCCAGATACTAATGCCGTCCAGATGCAGTCTCAGAGCCCGCCGCCATCTCCTCCTCCTGCTGTAACTGATGCTGCCCCCTGCTCAGTACCAAACCCTAGATACCAGATACTAATGCTACAGCTTCTACACTGTCAATAGAGGTGATGGCCTCAACAGCTAATGAGGTCCTTGCTCCGTCACAGGGCCCACCACCTCCTCCTTGTGCTGTAACTGAAGCTGCCTCCTGCCCAGTACCCGACTCTAGATGCCAGATACTAATGCCGTCCACACTCCGTCTCGGAGCCCACCGCCTCCTCCTCCTCCTGCTGTAACTGATGCGGACGCCTGCCCAGTACCCTACTCTAGATGCCAGATACTAATGCCGTCCACACTCCATCTCAGAGCCCACCGCCTCCTCCTCCTGCTGTAACTGATGCTGCTGCCTGCCCAGTACCCGACTCTAGATGCCAGATACTAATGCCATCAACACTCCGTCTCGGAGCCCACCACCTCCTCCTGCTGCAACTGGTGCTGCTGCCTGCACAAAACCAAACGCTAGATGCCAGATACTAATGCCGTCCACGCTCCGTCTCAGAGCCTGTCACCTTCTCCTCCTCCTGCTGTAACTTATGCTGCCACCTCCCCAGTACCCGACTCTAGATGCCAGATAATAATCCCATCCACACGCCGTCTCAGAGCCCACTGCCTCCTCCTACTGCTGTAACTGATGCTGCCACCTGCCCAGTGCCCAACTCTGAATGTAAGATACAAATGCTGTCCACACTCTGTCTCAGAGCCCACCGCCTGCTCCTGCTGTAACTGATGCTGCCACCTGCCCAATACCAAACTCCAGATGCAAGATACTAATGCCGTCCACGCTCAGTCTCAAAGCCTACCGCCTCCTCCTGCTGTAACTGATGCTGGTGCCTGCCCAGTACCCGACTCTAGATGCCAGATACCAATACCGTCCACACTCCGTCTCAGAGCCCACTGCCTCCTCCTACTGCTGTAACTGATGCTGCCACCTGCCCAGTACCAAACTCTAGATGCCAGATACTAATGCTGTCCACACTCCATCTCAGAGCCCACAGCCTCCTCCTCCTGCTGTAACTGATGCTGCCGCCTGCCCAGTACCAAACTCTAGATGCCAGATACTAATTCCATCCACGCTCCATCCCAGAGCCCACCGCCTTCTCCTCCTCCTGCTTTAACTGATACTGCCCCCTTCCCAGTACCAAACTCTAGATGCAAGATACTAATGCCGTCCATGCTCCATCTCAGAGCCCACCCCCTCATTCTCCTCCTGCTGTAACTGCTTCTTCCTGTCCAGTTCCCAGCTATAGATGTGGCCACTTACAAATGCTGTCCACACTCCGTCTCAGGGCGTAACACCTCCTCCTCATGCTGTTTTTGTTGCTGCCTTCACAGTATCCAGTACTCAGCTGTAGATGCCAGTTAATAATGCTGTCCATGCTGCATTTTACAAAGTTACAGCTACCAGATAGGAAATGGCAGTCCCCTACAGAGCAATGCCTCCTCCAGTAGCTACAGCTTCTACACTGTCCATGAAGGTGATGGCCTCAATATTTAATGCTGTCCTTGGTCCATCTCAGGCTTACCTCCTCCTCCTCATGCTGGTACAGCTGCTGCCTGCCCAGTACCCAGCTATAGATGCTGCCACTTACAAATGCTCTCCACACTCCGTCTCAGGGCCCAACGCCTCCTCCTCATGCTGTTACTGCTGCGGCCTTCCCAGTACCCAGTACCCAGCTGTAGATGCCAGTTAACAATGCGGTCCATGCCGCAATTTATAAAGTTACAGCTACCAGATAGGAAATGGCAGTCCCCTACAGAGCAATGCCTCCTCCAGTAGCTACAGCTTCTACACTGTCCATATAGGTGATGGCCTTAACCACTAATGCCGTCCTACCTCCATCTCAGGGCCCACCGCCTCCTTTTCCCAGTACCCAGCTAGATGCCAGTTAACAATGCCATCCACACTTCTCAGGGCCCACCGCCTTCCCTTCCTTCTGTTGTTACTGATGCTGCTGCCTGCCCAGTACCCAACTCTGGATGCCAGTTACTAATGCCGTCCACACTTTGTCTCAGAGCCCAGCGCCTCCTCCTCCTCCTGCTGTAATAGATGCTGCCGCCTGCCCAGTATCCGACTCTAGATCCCAGTAACAAATGCCGCCCATACTTTGTGCCAGAGCCCACCACATCTTCCTCCTGCTGTTACTGCTGCCGCCTGCCCAGTACCCAGTACCCAGCTGTAGATGCCAAGTAACAATGCTGTCCATGCCGCATTTTACAAAGTTATAGCTAGCAGATAGGTAAAGGCAGTCCCCTACACAGCTATCTCTCCAGTAGCTACAGCTTCTACACTGTCCAGATGGCCTCAACCACTAATGCTGTCCCTGCCCCATCTAAGGGCCCACCACCTCCTCTTCCCAGTACCCAGCCCTAGATGACAGTTAACAATGCCATCCACACTTCTCAGGGCCCACCGCCTTCTCCTCCTGCTGTAACTGATGCTTCCTGCCCAGTACCCAACTCTTGATGCCAGATACTAATGCCATCCACACTTGGTCTCAGAGCCCGCTGCCTCCTCCTTTTGCTGTTACTGCTGCTGCCTGCCCAGTAACCAAATCTGGATGCCAGTTACTAATGTCGTCCACACTTCGTCTCAGGGGTCACAGCCTCATCCCCCTGCTGTTCCAGTAGCTACAGCTTCTACACTGTCCATATAGGTGATGGCCTCAACCACTAATGCCGTCCTTGCTCCGTCTCAGAGCCTACCCCCTCCTCCTCCCGGTACCCAGCTCTAGATGCCAGTTAACAATGCCATTCACACTTTTCAGGGGTCACCGCCTACTCTGCCTGCTCTTACTGCTGCCGCATGACCACTGCCCAGTACCCAGCTCTATATGCCACACTAGACTCAAGCTCAACAGGGTCTTCTTTCCCCACTTTCACTAGATAGCAGGCCCTGAGATGGGGTGTGGAAGGCATTAGTAACTGGCATCTAGAGCTGGGTGTAGTGCATCTTTATTAACACCCTGAAGTGTGTAATGCAAGTGTGTATTCTGAAATTTGTGATTGGATGTAGAAGGCCACGTCTTCTGCTTCATCCATCGGTACCATGCTTTATCGGACTGAATTTCTGTGTATGTTACCCAGGAACAAGGAAGTGGGACAGCAGTCCCTTTGTACACGTCGGGCTGATGAGATGGGAGACACCGGTATGTGTAACGGGAACTGTGAAGGTACTGGATGACCACATTGAGCCATGAAATTATTCAGCTCAGCAGACGTCCAGAGACTTCTCCACAACAAGTATGTGGCCTTTCTGGGAGACTCCATTCAAAGATCCGTCAACAAAGATCTTGTGAAAATACTGCAGATTGTTGAGTCTCAGACTGAGAACCAGCTGATCGGGAAGGGTAAGATGTCATTTGCAAACGACACGTTGGGGGATCTCTGGTTGAAATGCACAATGGCATAATTTACCATGAAGTGCTTCATTACAGAACTGACCACCACCTTGCACGGTTCCATTTCCTGACCAGTGTCTCTTCGGAATACATAGAGAGTGTGCTGGTCGACTTTGAACATGGACGTCTGCCCAACGTTGTCATCATCAACTGTATAAAGGATGTAATCAGGTATCATGAGCAATCACTGGAATTGTACAAAACAAACCTCGACCACCTGTTTATTCAGCTTAGCGAGGTGCTGAGTCCCAAATGTCTGGTGATATGCAACATGGCCATGCCTGTTGCATTCAAAGCTGGTGAAGTGCTAGAGTACTCAATTCCTAATGTACACAGGGACATCATAGAGGGAAATTTATACTGCGCCACTCTGGCAGATTTGCACCAGTTTGATGTGATTGACATGCACTTCCACTTCCGCTTCAAGCTGCACTCCAGGGTTAAAGATGCCACCCACTCGAGTCGGCTGGCTCAGCGGAAGTATACCTGCATCCTGATGGCTCACATTGATCAAGCGGGGGTGTGCAGCAGGAACAGCAGGAAGAACAGGCAGTGGGCTCTGAGATGGAGCATGTACAGCATTGGTAACTGGCCTCTATAGCATGGGTACTGGGCAGGTGGCAGCAGTAACAGCATGAGGAGGAAGCTTTGGGCCCCGAGACGGAGCATGGACGGCATTAGAGGTTGAGGCCATCATCCTTTGAAACTGTAGAAGGTGTAGCTATTGGGTGGAGAGACGTTGGGTGGAGAGACGCTTGAGTTCATGTCCAGTGACGAACCTATGCAGTTGGGGGGAGCTACCTCTGAACCTGGGAATAGGAACTTTGGGCATATCGGGTCCATATCGGGTCTCCCTAGCTGAGACCAAGTTGCGTGGCTTGCAGCAGGGAAAGCGTTCTGCAGAGACCTATTGCTCTGAATTTAGGAGGTGGGCTACGGATACTGAGTGGAATGATCCTGCTCTCCGTAGTCACTTCTGTCAAGGGCTATCTGAGAGCCTGAAGGACGCATTGGCATTTCACGAATATCCTGGGTCATTGGAAGCCGCTATGTCCCTTGCTGTACGTATGGATAGACGCCTGAGGGAGAGATCTAAGGTTCCTCAATCCCAGGACGTACAATCATAGATGGCGGCCTCCTCTGACACATTGGGTGGAGAGACGCTTGAGTTCATGCGCAGTGACAAACCTATGCAGTTGGGGCGAGCTACATAACAAAAAAAAATGGGCATAAAAAAAATGTGTGTTTAACCCTCATCTCTCACTTGGTGGTCTGTATGGGGAATCAGAGAATTTACTTTTGTCATTTACCGGTAGTACTCGATTTCTCCTGTCTGCTGAGGTGGCGCTAAACCCCAAAACTGTGGGAATTGAAGTGTTTATTGACAGCGGGGCAGGGGTTAACTTAATTGATAGACTTTTAATGCAACCTCGCCAGTGTAAAACTGCCAGGGATGCGCGGCTCCAGCAGTGAGCTCATTTCTGTTACTAATTTCCGTGGGAATATGCCAGCGCCTGAAATTTAGTTGGTGAATGGAGCGAAGGCTTTTAATTTTTGGTCGCGAATACGAATGCACGACCAAGCCTCCGATTTTGCTTAGTGAATCAGGGCCATTGACCAAATAGTCATAAAAGGCAAAGTGAGGATAACCGCGTTTTGCCGTACGTGTTTCGCCACAAAGGGCTTCCTCTGGGATAGAATATTGTACAGGTGTAGCGGTCTAAATACATATATTTAAAGAATAAATATACATAGAGATGACAATCAAAATCACATTTACAATATATGTGGGCAATGAGTGCATGACATTCATAAACAGTAACATATTATCAAAATATCAAAAAATACTCTCTCAGAATGAATTCCTAACTCTAAATTCAATATTAAGATGGTACTAGTACCATATTTTTGAATATGACATCCAAAAAGAAAAAAGATCTACATTATGTATTATTTAAGATATGTACTTACATTTGAGTGTTGAATAACGCATTCTCCCAACATGACTGTCAGCCAATCATGCTGAGAGTGTTCCCTGAATCACTCACAGCACACATAGTAAAATCACATATACGTACACAACACAAACACAATGTAAACAAATGTTATATTGCAGTCTGATTGTCATACATTGTATGACAATCGGATTACAACTGAAAGGAAATACTCACCCAGTGTCTTTATGACTGTGATGTTGGTTTTTAATGCACATAAAATATTTTAGGACACTATTTGTTTCAGAATCTTTTTTTTCTTCATTTCCCTTCTCTAAAAAACTGGTGCGTCTTATGGTCCAGTGCGTCTTATGGTCCGAAAAATACGGTAGTATATATAAAGAAAATATGTATAATAGGAAGTTACCTGATGAGCAGTGTCAATACATGCTGGCTCATCTAGTCCAGGTTGATAATGGGAATAGAATAGTCCTGTGACCATGAAGTGTTATGGGCTTTCACTTTAAGATTAGACTGTCTGTTTAGGGAAATAAAACGCCATACTGAGCATAAGGAACTTGAGATAAAGATCTAAACAATAAGTATCTAGGAAGTTTATGAAGGAATAATGAAGGCGTCTGCTAACGTTTTACTGCGGTTCCATAAAAAGTACAGTTGTCTCCCAGGTAGGATGAATCCAGCTGGATGGGCTGTGTATGCTGGAAGCGTGTCTATTTATGGCACGCTTCCAGTGTTTTTTTCCGGGTTCGTGGTTGTGAAGTGCGGGCGCATCCTCGCGGGCGCGCGCCTGTGTCCACTCCTACCTTTGATGCAGATTCCCCCGGGCGTCAGCAGGGCTCCTGCACATGAACCGAGAGAGCCGACAACAAGCTGTCGGCTTCCCTGGGGATGAACTTGTGATCCCCCCAAAAGGGACAGTTCATACGGGGGAGAGGAGGTGGCCGGGGCATGGGAATGCCTGTGAGCCATCGATTCGCTAAATAGCGGCCTCTCATCCTCCGTAAGTCCCATTGAGGAAAAAGGGGGAATCAAAAAGAAAGATGAATGGGTGATACTTGTAGTATAGTGGTAAACATGGAGAGATTTTATATGTGTGTGATGTTGGGTAATGAGGTCAAGATATAACATATGTAGTAGATATATACCATGTACACATACATAATTTTTACATAGTGTTTCCCAGCATACATAGTATTTCCAAGGTATTACACATCTAAGTACATGACATAAACACCATATAAAGTACATCTAAATATAAGATATATTGGCAATATAACTCAACCTTTTTATAGATTTAGAAGTGTGATGAAGTAAACTGTCTATGGATACTCAAATTCAATCACATTATGTTGATGATAGTAGTGTTAATAATAGCTAGGAGGGTGAAATAGGAGAAGATAGGAGGAAAAAAGGAGGGCGGAGGATAGAGAGGGGGGGGGGGGGGGGGGGGGGGGGGGGGGGGGGGGGGGGGGGGGGGGGGGGGGATGTGTGTGTCTCCTGTGCTTCTATTAATAATTCACTTTAGCTATTGAGCTTGTATATAGGTATAATTGTTTACAAGAATGATTTGAAACTCAATGTGTCATTTAAACCAGGTGGTAATGTTGCTCTTAGGTTTACTATCTATTTGGTTTTAGTTTGTAGCAGACGTTTGTCAAGGTCAACGCCTCTTTGATTTGGGGATAAGTGTTCTAAGCCATAAAACTGAAGGACCTTGGGGTCACATTTGTGCTTCGTGCCCACATGGTGGCATATGGGTTGTAAGGAATACAATTTTACTGAGTTTTGAATTTAAGTTGTTTTTGTGTTTTTTGCTATGTTTTGCAGATAATTGAGTTGTGTCAAAACTAGTTATATCCTCCTTATCAGTAGGTCAATATTTGCTCCATCCTTACCTTGAAACATCTTGCTCAGCGAAGTTGTTAAGTTTCTTGTTACTGACTAACTACTAAGTGTCTTCCACCTTGTTGTCTGACTATATAAACTGCGATGTGATAAAAAAAGTTTTGAGACGTGATATAACTAAATGCTTAAGCTGCGTGTGTGTTAATCACTGCTCCCAAAGCGTTGAAAACAGAGGCCATGATAGAGAGGGAAATATTGATCTGGGATCAATAGGAAAGCGCCTTAACAGTTTGGTGTCAGAAGTGGGATATCTACCTTAAAAAGACCAGAATCGGGTAAGTAGAAATTTTTTTTTCTACCTCTGCCCTCCCCTGGGTCCCTGTAGATATTTTACGAACCTAAGCACTGTGGCAGTGTAGACTCCCTCATAGAAGGACTAGGTCCTTAGTTAGGAAGGTTTGGGAAATCTTTTATTGAATTTGTGCACACTCGTGTTGGTCGAATAGCTCACTATTCGATTCGGCAGCTATTCGCTCGAATATAACAAAAAAATTCGGGTGGTCGAACATCGAATTCGAACACCATTAAAGTCAATGGGAGAAAAATTCGGGTTTGTTTCAGCACTGTGTAGAGCTTCTACAGCCTCCAACCAGATGTAAAAAGATACATTGTAAAAGGATACATAAAATTATACATTGTAAAAAGATACATTGTAAAAGGATACATTGTAAAAGGATACATAAAAAGATACATTATAAAAAGATACATAACACTATTACATACCCCTGTACCTCACATGAAGGTTAAAGAGCACATGTCAAATCTATTTTAGGCTAAATAGGTTTGTGTTCTAATCTGGTTGCCAAGGTGAGGTTGGGTCAATCCTCACTGCTGTGGTTGCCTCGGGCAAGCAGTACTGTGACCTAAGCTGCGTTTTGGTAAGCGGTCCTGGGAACAGGACGTCAGCAAGCACTGCAGCTACCTGCTGAACTAACTGAATTAACAATTACTGTGTATAACCATCTGATATTATACTGTAATTTATACTGCAACTATGGGAAATTTCCAAGGTAAGGGGAATACCCAGAGGAACCTAAATATCCCTAAAAGAAGCATGTAAAAACAACATATAAAAGTGTGCTAGAAACCTGACAACAGGGATGCCCCCTATAATGTTAACTGTAGAGCAGGAGGTTATTACACTGACCCCTTTACATTACACCTGAAAATGGAACGAAGAACATAAAATGTCCCAATCCATCCCAACTCCTGCACAAACAAATGTAAATAATTATCCCTTTATAACTGAAGCACACTATAAAACGTTATGGGAAGAGTTACACACTGAGTTTTTAAGATTACACGAAGATAGGAAATCCATGGCTACTGCATTAGCATGCAAGCAAAAGCCAGGAGAAACTATAAGTGATTATGCTAGAAGGTTTAGGAAAGTGTGGAAGGAAGAAGGAGGTTTAGGATTAGGAGGAGATTTGAGTATAGTATTTACTCAGTCACTGAATAATGGAATGATTCCTGAACATGGGCGCACTGCCAAAATGATTATTGACACCTGGAGCACTTTAGATGCCCCAAACATTTTTGCCTAGTTATTACCAAAGGATGCTGCAGGATGTTTTGAGCTGCCTAAATCGTCCAAACCCCATGTACAGGTACTCCACCACCACTTTGTTACAGATCTCTGACCAGGCTGATGAAAACCCTATAAACACTTTAGAAGTAGGACGATTACTGAAACTTCTTAGTAGACACAGGAGCGATGTGTTCTGGCCTTGGATCCTGGTCAGGTCCATCTACACCTGGTGGGCCCTCTGTGGGAATAAACGGAGTCATCACCCCTACAAGACGCACACCTCACATTCCCATATGTACAGTACATGTAGAATACATTACACATCTCTCATTCAAGGTATTACCTAGTTGTCCAGTTAACCTGTTAGAAAGGGACCTGATGGGATCTCTGGGAATGTCACTGGTTGTTGACCCAAAGGGAGGGATTAATGTCAATACAACCTTGCAACTGCCCTTATTAACCTTGCAACTGCCCTTATTGGATTTTCCAGTTCCTGACAGCACATGGTCCACAGCACCATATGACGTGGGATTCCTGGACTGCACCCCATATACAGCACTTACAAAACCACATACACCAATATACCAAAAGCATTATCCTTTAACTAAAGACAAGTAAGATTCCTTAGCACCCATGATTTAATCTTTCTGCCAGCAAGGCATACTTAAGAAAACCTGCTCTCCCTACAGTACTCCAGTAAATCCTGTCAAAAAGCCAGATGGCTCATACCGGTTTACACAGGAATTCAGAGCCATCAATGAGCTGGTTACGCCTCTGATACCAGTCATGTCAGATCTTAGTACCATCCTTACAGCAGTACCACCCGAGACCCAATTTTACAATGTTATCAATTTGGCCAATGCATTTTTCTCCATACCATTATCGCCTGAGACTCAGCCCCTTATGGCTTTTATTTTCAAGGGACAACAATATACCTGGTGCCACTTGCCCCAAGGCTTTATTGACTCACCGGCAGTCTTCGCAATTTCTCTCCAGCAGGTGGTTGCCAATTGGCAGTCGCAGCATGGTTCCACTTTATTGTTATGTACAGTAGCCCCTCTGAGGAGGCATGTCAGAGGGACACGGTGTCATTGTTGTGTTTTCTGGAAAAGGGAGACAAAGGGTGTCGCAGAAAAGGTTCAGTTTTTTCTGCAGCAGGTCACATTCCTGGGAATGATTTTAACCCCAGGATCCCAGCTGCTAGCCCCCAGCCGTGTACATGCCATTACCAGTCTGCCTTGCCCACATACAAAGAAACAGCTGCTAAGCTTTCTTGGCATGATCACTTTTTGCAGACACTGGATTCTTGACTGCTCGTATTGGGACCCACAGCTCCGTACCAGTACCACCCCCAGTGCCCCTAATAACTTTCAATGATCTGATGAAATGACTAAAGCATATTTGATGTTCAAAGAATCCCTGACCTCTGCCCCTGCATTGGGAATGCCGAATTTCAATGTACAATTTGTATTGTATGCAAGAGAGTATTGTAAAACCATGGCTGCTGTGTTTGCTCAGATGCATGGAGGTAAATTGAGGCCTGTGGCGTATGTCTCTAAGACACTGCCTGTTACTGTGCAAGGCATGCCAGCCTGTCTGCGTGTGCTGGCAGTGTGTGCAATGGCTGTAGAAAGTGTCTCACTTCTAACTTTGGGTCACGAGACGATACTTTA
>NC_092871.1:74626664-74684145 GCF_032062135.1 Pyxicephalus adspersus
GGTAGAAGCTTTTGTAGTCAGGAAAGAAAATGCAAGGACAGTAGCTAAGATACTATGCAAGGAGATCATCCCCAGATTTGGATGCCCAGTAAGAATAAGCTCAGACAATGGCACTCCATTCACTTCTAAAGTCACCCAGGAGATTTCAAAAATGATGAACAAAGAATTGACGTTCCACACCCCATATCACCCCCAGAGTCCTGGAGTAGTAGAAAGGACAAATAGGACACTGAAAGACAAAGACAAACTTAGGAAATTAACTAGAGGGACATTCCATAAGTGGGACCAATAACTACCAGCCATACTAGCAGAAATAAGAATGACACCCAACCTAGTTATAAAGCTGTCACCTTTTGAAATTTTAATGGGAAGACCTTTTCCCACCCCCTGGACTAAGGACCCTTTAATTTTAATACCCGGGGATCTCCAACAAATCCAAGACCAATATGTAGCTAAACTAAACTTATTGAAAACTGAACAGCAACTACGGAGATATCTCTCTCTCTTTTCCTTTCCCTACAGATCAACAGACGCACCCATTCAAGCCCGGAGACGTAGTGTTGGTTAAAGCTCTGCACAAGCACAAATCCTTGGATCCATCCTTCGGACCTCCTGTCACCGTGCAAGCCATCACTAGAACAGCCGTGCTGACCAGTGGAGGACCCACCTGGATACACGCTTCAAGAGTGAAAAAGGCACCACGATCCAGCAATCCAGCGCCAGGATGATGCTTCTTGATCCACGAGTACCAGCCCGGATGCTTGTCTGCAGTTTTGGAGCCCTGGTTATCATATTCTGTCTTGTATGAGTCACAACAATTTGCCACTATCACCCTCAAGACTTGCCCTTTGTCCCCAAACAAGCCATAACCTAAAGAATTACTCTACCGTGTCTATGCACCGGTGATTACTTAAGTATAGTGATTGGACTGATTTCCAGAGTAACATATGAGAACGTCTTGCCAAAGAAATATATATTAGTTCTAGTTTTTGCCTATCTGATATGCATGGTACTCAAGATATGTTAACTTCTTGTTTGATTGCTGTCTCTACTCCAATCAGCATGCTGCTTATAGTCTTTAGCAATATCTATAATGACACTGAGGTTATTGAAAGTGATATACGTTTATCTCATACCCCGTATAACTTTTGTAATAACTGTCAAACCTATGACTCCCTGAAATTGTTATTGTCAATATGCAAATCAAGAATCATTCAGCTTCCTCAAGTTATGTATGCTGAAGAACCTGAGGCTGTTTATTTGCATGTAAAGGAACAAAAGTATGAAGTCAAGTATTTAACCTTTGTTCAAGGATAAAAGGAAGGGAATGTAAAGAATATATATTTACAGAGTTTTGAATTTAAGCTGTTTTTGTGTTTTTTGTTATATTTTGCAGATAATTGAGTTGTGTCAAAACTAGTTATATCCTCTTTATCAGTAGGTCAATATTTGCTCCTTCCTTACCTTGAAGCTTCTTAAGCTGCGTACACACGGCAAATTTTTCTCGCCCGATAATCGGTATCGGCCAATTATCGGGCGAAAATCTGCCGTGTGTACAGTCGGTCGTCGTCCATCGTCCGACGACCGTCCTGGTGGATCCATGGACGATGGACGACAACCAATCCTAATGAAAGGGAAGGGGAGAGCGCGCAGCAGGGTGCCGCTCCGTCGCTCTCCCCCTCCCCTCTCCATAGAGCATGAACGGTGCTGTATGTACAGCATCGTTCATGCATCGTGCAGTCTTTTCTCGTTGGAAAGGATCGTGAAAGATCCTTTCCAACGAGAAAAATTGCAGGTGTGTACGCAGCTTTACCTTGAAACATCTTGCTCAGCGAAGTTGTTAATTAGGTTTCTTGTTATTGACTAACTACTAAGTGTCTTCCACCTTGTTGTTTGACTATATAAACTGCGATGTGATAATAAAGTTTTGAGACATGATATAACTATATGCTTAAGCTGCGTGTGTGTTATTCACTGCTCCCAACGCATTGAAAACAGAGGTCTAGATAGAGAGAGAAATATTGATCTGGGATCAATAGAAAATCGCCTTAACATGGGTGTAATACATTTACCTATTTCTATGGAATGTATATGTTCTTAGATCCTTTGTTTAAATTGTACCTTTGTTTTTCCAATATAGAAGGAGCCACATACACATATGATCATGTATATGACCCCTTCTGTTTTGCAATTGATGTGGGCATTTGGTCTATGGTTTTCGACCATTAGGTAATGTAATCACGAGGGCTTCCTTGACCCATTGACACTGATTGCACCATCCACATTTGAAGGACCTTCTGTCTGTCTGAGGGATTTCTATTTTTCTGAAAATTACTTGATACAAGGTGGTCTTTTAGTGATTGTGATTTTCTGAAGATAATTTGGGGTTTCTTCCCAATGAACTTACTGATCTTGGGATCTGAGGTTAGGATGTGCCAGTTATGGCTTTGAATATTGTATATAAAGTTGTGGTTGTCATTGTATCTAGTGATTAATCTTACAGGGGCAGTGGTGTCCGTTGTGTCCTTTGCTGTTTTGAAAATAGGTTCTTCTCAACATTTGTTACTTTACTGGGGTAACCTCTTTCAAGCAGTCTCTCTTGGAGAAGTTTGGCTTCTTTCTTAAAATCTGACTTGTTTGTACAATTCCTTTTAAGTCTGAGATATTGACTGTAAGGTATACTGTTGACAAGGGATTTAGGATGGGCGCTTCTGGCGTGAAGGATAGTGTTCCCAGACGCACTTTTCCTAAAAAGTGTGGTTGTAATTGTAAAGTCATAATTAATCCTAATGAAAAGGTCCAGGAGGGGGAGTTGGATTTTACTTTGCTCCATGGTGAATTTCAAGTTAAATTCATTCTGTTGGATGTTATTGAAGAATTTTTTAAGAAGAGATTCTGGGCCTGCCAAAAAAGGAGTTTATCACCAATGTATCTTTTCCAGCATATGATGAAGGATTTAAATTGATTAGTGAGGGGGTTTGAGAACAGATCTTCCTCCCACTTCCCTAAATAAAGGTTAGCGTAGGAGGGAGCACACCTTGTTCCCATTGCGACTCCCTGTTGCTGTAGGTAAGTGTTACCACCAAAGGTGAAAGTATTCTTGGTGAGAATAAAGGATGGTAAGGTTGTGATGAAGTTATTTTGATCTGTCGCCTGGGGATAGGCGTTTTGTAAACATTGAAAGATGGTTTGTACACCTAGTTTGTGTGGTATGCTGGTATACAGTGATTCTATGTCAATTGTTACAATCCAAGTGTTAGGCTGAACTTTCATTTGGTCTGTGAGCTTAAGAACATCTATTGTGTTTTTTAGGTAGAAAGGTAGTTCAGTGACTAGTGGTCATAAATATTTATCTACGAGGTCACTCGCATTAGCTGTAAGGGATCCTAATCCCGGTATCCTCGGACGGCCTGTTGGGCGGAGCAGGTTTTTGTGTATTTTGGGTAGGGCATAAAGCTTGTTGTCGGCTTTCTCGGTTCATGAGCAGGAGCCCCGCTGACATTAGGGGGAATCTGAGAGAGGACACAGGCGTGTGCCCGCAAGGACAGGCCTGCACTCCACAACCATGAGCCCGGAAGTAATCACTGGAAGCGTGCTATAAATAGACACGCTTCAAGCATACACAGCCTGTCCGGCTGGATTCATCCTACCTAGGAGACAACTGTACTATTTTTGGAACCGCAGTAAGTCATTAGCTGACGCCTACATTATTCCTCCGTAGACTTCTTAGATACTTATTGTTTAGATCTTTATCTTAAATTCCTTATGCTCAGTATGGCGTTTTATTTCCCTAAACAGACAGTCTAATCTTAAAGTGAAAGCCTATAACACTTTATGGTCACAGGACTATTCTATTCCCATTATCAACCTGGACTAGATGAGCCAGCATGTATTGACACTGCTCATCAGGTAACTTCTTATTATACATATTTTCTTTATATATACTATAATACTGTATTTGGCTACAAAAGACCTTAAAATTTCATATTTCAGAGCTGCAGGAACATTTCAGCAAACACCTTCATTCAACCTTGAACAAACACTAATCTTCATATATATTGTATTTACATACAGACACATCAGTAATTTGAACCTTCAAACCTCTTTTCTCTAACCTTTCCTTCCTCTTCATTCATATTTAACTAGAGGTGGCTCCAACCATATTATATGAATTTATTAATAGGAAAGAATATACAACAAAAACCTCCACTTCTCCTCTTTATTCATTCTGATAAATGTGCTGACTGCTGACAATTTAACAAAAGTAACTAGCTATGTGTGGCACTACAAGTAGCAGCAACCACAACTGTACCTTCAGTGCATGTGCAGTTAGTGAACAGTACCTAAGAGTGTAATACTGTAAGCCCTGCGGGTTGTGCCGGCGCCGCTGCTCCGAATAGCAGGCACGGGCGCCGGGTCCTATCTTTTAGTTAGAGTAACCCTAGTACCTGTGTTCCATGCCAGAGTTTCCTTCCTGCTGGAGACTTGCACTGGTGTTTGAGCTGGCGTGGGTGTGTCTCTCTTCATCTATGGGGCAAAACATACACGCCCTCTGTTTCTACAGCCTATGGCTGGATCTCTGGTGGTATTTAAAGGCACTTCCTACTACAGGAAGTTGCCTGAGCAATTTCATGGTTTTAGCTTGTCTTCTAACTCCTAGTGCAAAGGTGCTTCTTTTGTCTGCTTTGCTGTGTACCAGACCTTGTTTACTGAACCCTTGGACTTGCCTGTGTGCTGCCTGACCTCGGATTACGTTTATGGACTTTTGCCTGATTGCCGCCTGACCCTGACCTCGGATCTTGTTTTGGACTTTGTCTGATTGCCACCTCCCTCTTGGCCACGCAAGCCCCCTCGGTGCTTGCACCGAGTACCCTGACCCCTCTGGTCAGCTGCCACTGACCAGGGGATCGCTCTGGAGTGGCACCTGGCAGCTACCCTGCAACCCAAGCCTATCCTCACCATCAGAGGCTCTAGTGAAGGCAAGGTAGCGGCTTAGTTACACCCCTCCGGAGCATACCCAGTCAGTGGCACAGTGGGTCCACACCCGCGTGCATTACAAATTCACACAATATAAGTTACACTAAATGTGCTGACTGCTGAAAATTTAACAAGACTGAGTAGCTAGTAGCTCATGTAAAAGTAAAGAAATCTGCCTAACCTATTCTACATACACAATATCCTATACTAAACAGTCCTACCTACTATATGCCCTATAAAACACAGAACTTTGCAGCTAGCAAATAACTAAGTAGGCTCCTACACTGTCCCTGTCACAACACACCTCTATCCCTGCGTCTATCCTATACACAGAACACAAGATTGAGTGACTAACCCTTCCCTACTTCCCTGTAGATATATACCTATGCTTAGATGTTTCCTGATTGGCTGATGGGCCTTGCTTTGCATCCTGGGAGCCAAAGTTTCTCGGACTGCCCCCTGCTTTTTCCCTTGTTCATTCGGCGAGAACACGACCTCCTGGCGAATCACAAGGCTGTTCTCGCTTACATGTTTGGTAAGCGAGAAAGGCCTGATTAGCCGCGAGATCGAAGTTACAAATTTCGCTTGCTCATCCCTATTATGAATGTTACAAGGGATGTTAGAGTTAGGCAGGTGGTACCTGAGGGGTTCTGTTTTAGGGATACTAGACGCCTGGTTATGTTTGAGTTGCTGATGTAGTTGGGCTGTGTGGGGGCTGTTTGTGTTTCAGACTAGGAGGTACTTGTTTCAGGTATCATTTATTTTATCGTTTGACAGAGCGTTGCCTGTAGAGTGTAACGTGGCCTTTCTAGCTTACTGAATATGTAAATATAATAGAGAAGAGAAAAAAGCCATGATATTTGTTTGTTGTGGCAAAATATTTAGTCATAATGTTCACTGTTGTTCCCTAGCTCGAGGAACTTAAATATAGTAACGGTATATAAATGAAAATACAAAAAATTATATTTTACAAACAATACATCATATGTACAGTCAAAACTGCCCTACTGTGTCCCAATAACTGAGGGTGGTTTTTGATCTCTAATCTGGACAAGATAATGCTAATAATGTTATGAAGGAAAGTCCAGTTGGGTTCCAATGCGTTTCGCCTTTTGGATTCCTCAGGGGACCAATAAAGACAATAGTATATCTAAACATAAAAAAAAATCAAAATCACAATTCTGCATCTACATATAATCAATGGCAAGTTATGCATAGATGCTGACAAGAGGACATTTACTTACACTTAGAGTAATGCTGTACAAATTTAATGGGAGAGGGCTGAAGCAGTTCATCCCTAAAGTTCAACCTACATTAATTTCTGAAATACACATTAATAGTTAGTATAGGTATAGAAGTTGATTTGGTAATTTGAGAATTTAGTGGACAAAATGACTCACCATGAGGTCTGGCTGTAATATGTGAAAGAACCAGCGCAAAAAAGGATTGTTTGAATCAGCTATCTTGAGTCTAGGATATAGGTAATTAAAGTTATAATGGTTGTTCAACTGTCACATGTCCAAGATTATTTATTAGTGGGTATAAACCCAGAGTATAGTTGTACTCACAATTACGCAGATTTCTTCTCACGTTGCAACAGCGCCTGCCCCAATAGAAGCATAGGGGGCTTGGTATACCCCCTAAGGCTGAAGCAGGCTGGCCTCTTACTATTTAAAACCTTAAGAGAGGCAGGAAATGGCCTGAGGATCCACCAAACTGAGTCTGGAACTGGAACTGAACGCCAGCCAACAGCCAATGGCAGAAAAGAACTGAACAATCTGTAGATTGGCTGCAGCACCTACTCCAGGATCCCCTTCAGCTGTGCATAACCTCAATTTCTGTGCAGGGGATGCAGAGAATGGTGAAAAATGCAAGGCTACAGGGATGCAGGCGATGCTGCAGCTTGCTGAGCAGATGATCTGCGGGTGGGTGTAGAGGTAACAGAAAGAGGCTAAGGTCAGGGTAGGCAGCAGTCGTAAATGGTCAGGACAGAGTAAGGATCAAAAATCTGGCAGACAAGCAACAGTATCAATATGTTAAACAAGGGCATAGACAAAGATAATCAGGATGAAGCTGGGATCTGGAATCAAAGACACACTAGAGCCTGGAATACAGAGACTGGAGCCTCCTTTTTTAGGCAACATACTATTGCCTGTCTCCTCTTTATATATGGAAAATCACTGGGAAATTACTGGGAGGAAGATGTTGGGCCTGATTTATCAATAAAATGCGCGCAGGTCGGCAAGTTCCATTACCGTGCGTCCGGGCTGAGTTTTAGTGATTTTGCCTGCCGGTTTCCTGCAAAAAGGAGAAAAGATCTTGAATACACCAATTAAGGAGAATAATTTTCAGCTGCGCGATTCAGGAGGAGAAGTTAAACTCCTGGCTAAACTGGTGAGGTGATAGCCATTGATTAGTGCGCACTTGCCCCCTGTTCTGTACGCATCTCCAGTCCATTTTACAGGTCAGTTTGAATCTTTAAGCTAGGTACACACTTCCAATAATTATCGTTAGAAAACGAACGATTACGACCGATCAACGATTATGCACGAATATACTTGAACAATCATATTGTGCACAATTCTGTACATGCTGTAACAATACAATTGTTCAAATATAATCCACCAACAGTGTCCACACACTGGATACAATGGTTTGAATGATGTAGGGAGTGACATGTAAAGGAGAAAGTGTACCGCAGAAACATGCACGATCACTGAACGACCGTACACACGATAGATAGTGAACGATCGTCGGCCAATCAGATCCGCCGTGGCAGTCGTTCATTTCCAACTACAATCCTCGTTCGTCGGCGTCGTTGGTCACTTTTTTTAGAACAATCTTTAGCCAATTTAGTTGTTCGTCGGTCATTCGGCGGTCGTTTCTAACGATAATTATTGGACGTGTGTACGCAGCTTTAATGCTTGATGTTTTTTTGTGTAAGTGCTACTTTTTTATGCTACATTCTACTTATTCACAAACTTGCTTCATTTATAGTTACATTTGTTGCACTTGTTTTGATTCTTTTTCTTTTGGTTGCAGCACTGAAAACTATTTTCTATCAAGCACTTTCAAATATGTCATCACACAATAGTATGACTGTAAAAAAATATGTGAACTAACATTTGTGGCCTGACTAAAATTTCATTTGGAGAAAGCAAATATTTTATTAAAGGATTATAGGCAAACATGTTATATTACATGTATTAAGGAACATTTAGTAATTTAACTTGTGTGTGTATGTCAAAATACATTTAAATGTATACAAATACATATGCATTTTCATTAGTACTATTTTACCTGGACTAGTTTGTGCGTGTGTGTGTGGGGGGGGGGGGGGGGGTTAATTAGGTAAGTTTGCTTGGATGGTATGCATTGATGTGATTTTTTTGTAATCCTCATGATTGTTAGTTTCATCTGTTGCTGCAATGATTTTGTGCCTGGTCTGTAATGCCAGTTTCTGTTTAGCAATTCTTCAGCAATGTTTTGTCATTTTTTCCACAAGTATTGAGTACAAATGTCTGCATGGTTTCCAATCCAAAGTGCTACTTGACCCCCTTTGTTGCCTTTGTCCCATTGTCACATATTGGTATTTGAACGTAATATGTACATAGTCCTTTTCTGAATAAATTGGCATGATTTTTGTTTCTTTTTGTTTTTTTTAATAGTCTGACATTTGCACTCATGTTGATTTACTGCAACACAACTCCTCTGTCCATTTGTGGTAGTGTTATAGGTTTGTTGTCATTGTGCTGTGCTGCCTGATCATAGCACTACTGTATACAAACACATTTCCACTTGTTGTCCAAACTGGTTGTCAATTATTTGTCCAGCTGAGTTGCATACTCATTGTAACATACCTGATGGTGATGGAAGGAGGTCCAGGTTGCCAAGCACAACATCAAAGCACATTGATTGCCAAGCTCACAAGCAGGGTCTCGCACTCTTAGAAATGAACAGATGTTGTGTTGTTGCTTAATGCTCATTAAATACTGTAGTGTATGCATTATTTAGGTGTTTACACAAAGCAAATAATACTAGTATATCAAACTTCCAGGGCAAAACACACTCTGTTTCAAACATTTATTGGTTTTCCATCCCTTCAGGATGTTTCTGCAGGTTTGAATGGCATTTTAGATCTTAGCCCACTATATGTAGTGACTTACCCACCTCCCGCCTGGTAGTGGAAGCACATAAAGGTGGATTCCTCCTTTAACCAAAAGCAATATCATCCATGAATTTTGCTTGTAGCCATGCCCATGACATAAGAAATCATAGGAACAAATAGGCAATCTTTTCAATTTGAGGCATGTAAGCAATATGGTCCAAAAAGCACTCTTTGCCTATTTCATCCTATTATTTCTGTTTTCTATGTATATGTACACACATCTAAATGCATACATAGATGTTTTGCTTCATATGCACACATGTCTATACATACATGATGAGTGCACATGAAGCAAAACAAGCAATATATACAAAAAAAAAAAATTACCTAAATGAGGACTGTGCAAAAGTGTGGAGCATTGTTCAACTGATAAATACAGTTTACACGCACATAACGGGTCTGTCTTGGCGCACAACTATGCACAACATACTTCTGACATTTGGCGCACAACTATGCACATCAAACAACTGAGCTTTAACAAGACAATAGTGCTGTTTTTAGCCTTTCAAACAATTCAGAGAAAGGAACAGCCTAAAAACAATTACAAATGTCTTTTTAACCACCTAGCCGGTATGCCCGACCTTCGTACGGGCAAAAAAAAATGGCTAGGATGGTTAACCCCGTAATTTTGTCACATCCTTACCTCCATGGTCCCGCTGTGCACATCCAGCGGGACCATGGAAGTAAGGATTCCAGCGTCGTTTTCCCATTCCAGCGTCGTCCTCCGTCCATTGTCGTCTGTCGATCTCCAACGTCGGGTGCCAGCGGGACCGGTAAGATGCCGGCCAGTATCTTGTGTTCCGCTGCCCGGCATCTTGCGTTCCGCCGCCCGGCCGTATGCAGGACAAACACTGAAAAGTGGTAATAAAGGCAGAATTTTGCAATCAAACAATATGGCCACAAACACAATAACATAGCATTAACATTGACCTCAAAATTGTAAAATGGACATTAAAACATTCCAAAGTAATAAAAACAAAAAGCAGCTATTGTGCTAAAGGGTAAGTAAAGTATCAAATGCAGCAACATAGATTAATTAGGATAACACACAAAACAACTGTCCCTCTTGCCCTCCAAGAAAAAAAGACAAAAGGAAAAAGCAAGTTAGACAACACCCTTGTATATGCTCAAATTTAAGCGCACAGGTGATAGAAATTCACTTGCAATTCGCACTTGTACAGTCTGCCAAAATTGTCTGTTTTTTTTTTTTGCGATTGGACAATACATAATCATCATATCACAATAATTATATTATAATATTATTATATTATAATAATAAAATAATATTATTATTTATATATAAATATAATTATATAAAATAATTATATTTATATATAAATAATATATTAATTAATATATAAATATTTATATATACACACACACATAAACATGTATATCTATTGAAGCAAACAAGAACGTGTGCGTGTTTTGACTTTCGTGGGAAAATCTAGTCCGATGGCAAAGCCGAGGTTTAACCTGATGAAAGTTGCAAAATTTCCCCCCAGGCGGGTCCTCTGATCAGGCATCATAAGCGTTTAGATAGGCGCCTAAATGCCAGCAGCGAGATCATTTTGGTTGATAACTTCTGCGTGAATATGCCAGGGCCTGAAATTTGGTTGATAAATCGATCGAAGGCCTCTGATTTTGGATCGCGAATACGAATATGAGCGTGCTTCTGAATTTGCTTGGTGAATCTGCCTCAATGTGTCTGGTAAGTACTGATACATGACAGGAGAGGGAATTCTACAGCTGAGATACTTCAGATGATGTTTCCACTTCCACCAGCAGATGGAAAGCATCTGCCGAGGATTCTAGGTTTCTTAGGTCAAGAGACTGTTTGCAAGGCATAATTTGGTACAGAGCAAAAGTAGACACAACATGTGAACCAGGATATTCATAAGTGGGGCTGCTGGCTGGAGAGATGTTCTAGGTAAAAGTTGCTAACGAGAGCACAGATCACCTAGACCTGCACGTATCTGTGACAGTAAGGAATGCCTACAAGTTTGACTCCCACTCATGCATAGTAACAAATAATTTACATTTTAATTGGAATTTAAATGCTCAGTTGTTGGAAAGTAAGTTAATTCCACAGAAACTAGAAAAATTAGGGGTTCACTCACCTTATGTTGAAAATTATTATATGGTGATAAAGCTTTTTTTAGTGTTAAAGGAAATTATTCTGCTCTTGTTATATGTTTTCTGTCCCTTTATATAATGACTTGTAATTTGTGGTTTTTGATTAAATCAGGCTGGGGATGATTCCACCCATATCTAGGTTGACTGATCTACCAATCTGAATCTCAGATTTTGCACACATAGGTGAAAATCCATTAATAACAGGTGGCCACATTGGCACACATTCTGCCATATTTTACAGAAAGGTAGATGTCACTGCAGCCCTCTATAAAAGATGGAGCACAGCAGCACAAAGCACCATTTTGTCATTTTGTGGTGCTGGGAAACGGAATTGGATAGGGTCAGTTTTTATCAGTTGTTGGGGAAAGCTAGATTAAAAAAGTAAAATGATTAGGTAATTAGTAGGTAAGGTATTATATTACCAAAATCAAAGTCATTTTGTTTACTTTGGAAAACAGCAGCTAAACAAGCAGAACTTTTTGACATATTTTTGGCACATTCTGGGTTAGACGACAATGGTGATAGTGTTCTGGACAATATTGGAAACACAATACTTCCAATAAAATATTGCGGACAATATCTGGGACAATAATTAAATTGAAAGTAATGAGAAGAACACTGGTGGAGATCAAGTAGAAGGTACTGTGTGGTAGCTACCATGTAAAAAAAAAAACTTGGAAGGCAATTTTCAGGTCTCTCTTTTTAAAGCTGCAAACACCTTTGCCTCTCATGCAGTTCTGGAGTTGTAAAAAATTAATTTATCAGTTATCCTATATAGGGACATTTTTATACGTGATCATGATAATGCATCTTTTGCTGTGTCAAAATTGCATACCAACTGAATGCTCTACTAACCAAGCTGGTAGTCACAGCTGTGCAAGTTGGTGGAAGTCAGTACCTGTAAAGATTTTATGGAGTGTTTTCAGCCCAAATTGAAAACACCAGGCCATCAATATTTTTAAAACCAAACTGTCCCTGCACGAACACTTAGCCTGCAATGTCTCAGTTGTGTGTAAATGTGTGTAAACATTTGCCTAATTTATGTGCAATTAGAGGTAAACTGACTACAGATATGGATTAAGACTGACCCCAAACTGTCCCAGAATCTCAAAATTTTATTGAAAAAATACTGGCGATTTTGCACTATTTTTTTTTTTTTTTTTTTTAAATATGAATTTAGAATTTGTATACACACATGTTTTAACAGTTCTTTTTGAATTTTGTAACAAGTTATATTCATGTATAAATGTTTAATGGTATCCTAAATTACTTTATATGGTTACAGTTTTATAGGAAACAATTAAATGTTACTATTATATGTTTCTTGCATAAATTGCATAAAAAAAAAAAAATTTCCACTAACTTTTCTTTTTTTTTTTTCTTTGTAAATTTACATAGGTCTCATCCTAATATATAACTAACTGATTAAGTATTTAATTAAAAAAAATAAGCAAATAAATGTAGCCAGCACTTTTTTTGTATACCTAAAAAACTGCAAGAAACAAAGAAAGTCTCAGAGAGGTCTGTTTAACAGTTGAAATGTCCCATCTTCAGACCTGCAGGGGAAATATGAAGCAATGCAATAATTTGAAACCAGTAGTCAAACAGTTAACACCTGTGCTGCTGTGGAGTTCTGTAATAGGGTTGGGGGGCAGTGCATGTCTAGACCTGATGGAATTTCTGATACAAGGTCCCCCATAGAGAAGTCACTCTGAAGTATAAAGGCATTTAGGTCAGATCTCTAACTCCTGCAGAGTGAACAGCTTCTGGCCTTGGGCATTAGATGAGGAATTTTGTGATTCTGACGAGGAACAATCTGTATATGGTTTACAGTGTCAGAGAACCCCATTTAGGAACAGCTTCTATCAAAGTTTCTATCATTGCAACATTTTATCATCCTTTTATTAACTAAAATATTCCTGGACAAAGGTAACAATAGGATCAGATTAAGAGGAAGGTCAGCTAAGGCCACTGAAATTGTTCACAAAATGGTAGTAGGTAGTAGGGTAATTGTTAGGAAAGAACATTTACCCAGCAGGATTATGTGTAAAAACCTTAGGGTTATTTTAACTGTTTCAAAATGTGATAGTATAAAGGTTGGGCACTTACTCTAAAAATATTGTAAATAGCACAAAGCACAGTAAATGAGCATTGTAACCCTTCACATAACAGGTAAGTGACACAGTAACCTGCAAAGCTGATGTAGTGCCTCTTAATTGAGACAAGGTCATTTTAAATGTTAAAGGATTACATTTTGGGTTTCTAGATTGTTCTAGAGCTTAACTTTCCACATGGAGTGCTGATTGAATGTCTATTTATGTATAGTTGATACTTGTGTGGGCACAGGTAACAGCCAATCGTTACTGTGCTGCAATATTTCCTGGCCTGTGATTGGCACTTCTGTGAGCAGGTAGCTTTGAAATTTTAAATACTGGAAAACAGAGAGCTGGGAGGGTGAGTATTCAGGGCATTCAGCCTTGAGGTAATCAATGTCCTCACTAGTATGGAAGTTAAAGACCTTATAGACCAGTACCTTAGAGAAATTTTCCTTCTGCTTTGAAGCTGTTGGTAATGCTTTTGGACCAGCTCTCTATTGATATGTGTACTGGTATTTTGCATGCTGGAGTTGAACTGATCAACTTTGAATGCTTAGCTACCCTTGACAACTCTGTATGTGTGATGGACTTTTATCATAAAACATATAGACAATTCTGTGAGACTGTGTGAGTTTCTGGAGTCACCCTACTAGGAAGAACCTGGATACTACATAGTAAATAATGGTGTCTTCTACCATGCTATGCAATATTATGGCTGAAAATAACAAAATTACCCATGTGCAATAACACACAAGCTATTTACTTTACTACTGAGCACCATTATGTGGGTACTAATAAACCCCATTGCAAAGGGATATGGATGTCAAAAACAAAACATTGTCAAAACAATAAAAGGATAAGGGGATTAGTATAAAGATCAGAGGTGATTAGTGGATAATGACTAGGACTTGTATGGAGGCAGGGATTAAACACGTGCATCCTAGTGAATACACCTTCGTCAGTGGTCTAGCCAACTAGGAATGGATCTGGTCCAGAATTGAAAACAAATAGCAAATGACTTTGAAGAAATCCATTCCAGGTTTGCTGGATCACCCAGCTTCACAGTTGAAAGTGTATCCTCTCCAGCCTTGCAAGAGCTTTAATAAACCAGCCCCTATGAGTTAAGGTATCTGATTGGTCTAGAAAACAGAAAAAAGTGTTGAACATTTCATCAATGTGGTGCGGGGGTATTACATTATAATTTATATTAATATTACACAGTATTGATATAGTGCCAACATATTATGCAGCGCTGTACAAAGTTCATAGTCTTGTCACTATCTGTACCTCAAAGGGGCTCACAATCTAATGTCCTAACCGCATTAATTTGTCTTTAATACAGTCTAAGGTCGAAGTTTTAGGGGGAAGCCAATTAACCTAACTGCATGTTTTTGGAATGTGGGAAGAAATAGGTGTACCCAGATGAAACCGACACAAACATGGGTAGGACCTGCAAACTCCATGCAGAAAGTCTCCTGGCCAAAATTCGAACCTGGGACCTAGTGCTGCAAGGATATAACCCCAGAGTTCTAACCTCTAAGGTACCATGCTGCCCGTGTAAATGTAAAATGAATGAACTGCCTTAAAACAACAAATGTAAACACACAAATACTGGACAGTAATGTAAATGGACTGATTTCAAATGTGTAAACCTAGCCATAAACATAGAGCTGGATAGCAAGGTAGTAGAAAAGATAGAAAAGTGTTTTATAAATAGAGCCCTATACAGACGGGTATGTTTGTAAATTTATTGTAGAGGTAATGCAAAAAGTATAAAGTATAGTAGATTGAGTGGAGGGTGTTGCTATCTATGACTTATTCTTGCAAATACCAAAGACTGCAAATTACATAAACACTATGTCCATAGGGTTTTATATCTGGCATATGTTTATTTCCCCAGTGGTTGAACTTGATGGACTTATGTCTTTTTTCAACCTGACTTACTATGTAACTATGTAACTATATAAGAATATTTTCATGAGCTAAGACTGATCCACAGATCAAAAAACAATTGGTAATTTATACAGTAGATCAAACGTGCTGGGATTGTCAAAAAGTGGCAGTCAGTTGACATGATTGTCTTTTTTTATGAATGATAATTGCAGTTCATTGCTGAGGATCAGCATGATGTCAGTTTTTAAGATTGCCAGAATCTGTTTGCCACTTTTAGTGGTGTTTTTTTGACGCATTCTGGATGCTAAGGATGAGCAGGTGATGTTCCAGATTGTATTTTGTCAATGTCAGAATATTGTTTTTGTCAGCAGAGACAGTTTCTCAAAAAAAGTTTATTTACACCATTTCACAATTTTAACTTGACAAATTTACAAGGTAATTGCAGACCCTGAATATAGGCTTATGTCACAAGTGAAAAAAATAAAAAAACTTTGAGTTCTACTTATAAAATAGGGAATCTGAGATTCCCTCAAATGGTCCCTGGTGGGAATCTTCTAGGCCCATGTGTAATGCTTGAGGAAATACCTGATTTCCTGTTATATAAAAAGAGCCATTTTTTCTGTAAATCAATCTATAGCCACAAAATGTTTTCTTTAAATGCTTTCACATCTTCCCACGTTTCTTTTTGCCAATTTAGGTTAATTATGTTATGGCACTGCCACCGTACAGCAACTATTGTAATTTAAAAAAACATTAGAACAAACAGGTAACAACATTTTGCTTTCCACATCTTTCTAAATGTGCCCTTATATACCCTCAAATGAAAATTATGCAGTTATTTTAAATAAATATTTTATACATGAAAGTATAAATATGATATTGGTGAAGGTGTCCCAGTTTTGTAATATTCACCCATATATCTTATACATGCCTTAGCTCAGATGAAAATGTGTACATTATCTCACTCGCTGTACTTATATAGTGCAATGCCTAATGTGTCTCACACAGATGTTTTTTCTCATGGATGATATTGTTTATATTGGATGATATAGTTTAAATTGTATCCACTGATAATAAACTGATAGCTAGATATATGTGGAATCAAGCAGTACAGCCCAGCACACATTGTTTTTAGCTGTATAACTAAAGCAAACCCAAAACCAAGAGTAAGTCAATTATTAGCAGTAAAAAAAGCACATTTAAAACCTAAACTTCATTAATTCAGGATAAAGGACAGTGGGTAAATGTAAAATGATCTAGATTTTAGATCTGGTTTAACAAAAATGTGGTACACAAAGATATTTGTCCTTTAGGAATAGTATAGCCCTTTAAATGGGTGTACTTTAACATACTTTGCCTAAAGATATTATTAGTTGTTGCCTTGAATCATCTTGACAGTAGGTTACCTTACATTCATTTGAGGTAGCAGGTGAAATTACTAACATATACTTAACTTGGTGTTTAATTATAGTCTTTAGGTCTAACTAACAGTTACACACACCCTAACAACCTGCCTAGGGTGGCAGCTATCTGTTTGATGTATATTTAAAGGGATATTGCAAAGAAAGTGCATTTCTTCAATTCTATTAGGTATAGTCATTATAAAATATGTTTGTATGTATATATGTATGTATGTATATTTCTTTTTACATTTTGATAAAGGTGGTGTCATCATTCCCGGCATATTTTGCACTAAATGATCAAAATATATAATTCTTTACTGTCCTAAATAGAAGAGATGAAAAATCACCCAATATCAACACAGATTCCAATACAAACCTGACAATGTATGTATCCACTCTATAAGAAATGAAATAAACCACTTTGGATGAAATCAAGATTTTTGGGGGGATGAACAATTAATAAAAAATTGATTTTTTTGTACTGGTATATATTTTTGCATTGTTGGCAGTGTTCACCCAGAGGGATGGGAGATGTCCACTTTTAATTATGTAAGAATGTGTGGATCAAGAATTCCCATTCCCTTTGACCAGGGCCGCCGGCCTGAGGCAGATGCAGTCTCTAGTCTCTGCCTCTATCAGAACCACACTGTCAAAAACTGGTGTAGGTCTTCAGTCAGTCAGAAAATTAGGTAGTGCTTATGTGGAAATAAATGTAAAGTCCACTGATTTCTATATTGTCCAAGTGCCAGTAAATTTGCTGTTAAAAAATAAAAAAATTAAAACTGCTTTTTCTCAATAAAAGATGTTACCATTTATCCCTTTAATACTAATCAGCCTAGATTAATTTGGTAAATCTTTCTTCTTGTTTTGCTATTTATGTTTGCTGAATTTAAACTGGTATTACATATTTTTTAAGTAGTTCTCTATTCTAAAAATACAAAAGCTTTAAAATTAATTTATTAAATTGTACTGATTTTGTAAAAGGCAGATTAAAATTGGTATGCAAGTGATAACCTACCATTATTCCCAGATAGAACTGTATTATTAAAATATTGGCTCCTTTTTCCATTGATATTTATGAATAAATATTAATGGTTCTCCACCACTGCAAATCACTTTAATCCTACCATTGTATTTTGTCTTCTATAGGCCAAAATGTCCAGTAGGGTAGCAAAGAGCAAATGTGAGTTTCTCCTAGTTTCATTACGAAGATGGTTTTATTCTCCCATTTATTCTCTAAATATCAAGCAATTAAAGTCCCAGTTCTTCTGAAGCATTATCTCTTTAAGGTTAAACATACATTTCTAAACAAGCCAATAAGGATATCCATGACAAACTTTTGTTACAATATTTTCAAGTATGGTAATATGTTCAATTTAATTATCATCCATTGTTGTTTTCCCTACAATTCTGTGTATAAGTTTCATGATCCCCACAATGTCTGCTAATGACATCTACCACTTCCAGTTCATGAGATTTTTTATTGATTTCTTAAAATTGTGTTTTTTTATTATAACTTAGGACTACTATTTACTGGGCAATTTTGAGTTGTAACTAATTGCTATATGCTATTTTTGATGTTTAACTGTATAAACTGAAAAATGTTTCAAGATTTTTCTTCCCTTTCAATCATTGAACTATTACAGTTGTAAAACCACTGTTTTTCACAAACATAATTTTTGATGTCATCTCACAAGTTTTCCACTGGCTTAGAGTCTGGGGATTGGGATATATATATATAGCTATATGGAAGGAGGTGACTTGTTGGCATGAAACGCGGTGGCTGTATTTGGCAATCCCATGTAAAATCAATTAATATACCATGACCCAAGATTTCAGCAATTTTTTACTGGGTGCTCCTCATATCATTTCTAAAAGTGGACCATAGGGTGGCAGCTTGAGTGGACAGCACACCATCTATCTCAGCTCAGATGTAGAGGTGCAGAATATTTTATAATAATTCCCTTGTTAGCAAGGGAACCTTATTACAGGGATTCTTGATTTGCATATGTTGCAAAACATCTTTCACCTGGTTGACTGCATTTAAGTGATCCCTCCCTGCCAAGTCCATATTCTTCTCCCTAAAATGCCCAAAACATGGCTATACCCTACATATAGGCCATATGCTGAAAACATGCAAGTGGGGACAAACTATAAACTCATATCCTATCTATCATTGTTGCCACTACTTAACAACTCAAATATCCTCTGCCTTACCTGCAAAGTAACTAGTTATTTTCAACAGTTGCACACCTAAAATGTCACTAGACAAGTCAAAAATGGAAAAAGTGAGTATAATATACAAAATCTTAAATCTCAAAGTGACAGTGTAAGAGCAGTATAGAGAAATAACATAGGGGGATCTACTTTGTTTTTAATTATTTTTTTTACTTAACTTTCTCAATAAAGACTAAGTGAAACAGCAAAAATGAAAAAAAAAAAATCACCGGTTAATAGGTATATATACAGAGATGGGACATGTGTGGATATGTGTGGCCCTACCTAGTAAAGGTGCGTACACACTTCCAATTTTTATCGTTCCAATCGAACGACGAATGATCGATTGGGCAAAAAACCGTTCGTAAAAAAGTAACCAACGACGCCGACGAACGAGGAAAATTGTTGGAAACGAACGACCGGACCGGCGGATCGGATTGGGCGACGATCGTTGAACATCGTTCGTGTGTACGGTCGTTCGTTGATCGTCCATGTTCAGAGCATGCGTGATGAACGAACGTCCGTTCACTTTCCTGTCATGCACATAGTTCCTCTATCGCTTAAACGATCGTATCTATTGTGTGTACAATATCTACGAACGATCGTGTCGTTACCTCTATGTGCAGGATCGGTGCTATACGATCGTTCATATATATCGTGCAGGAACGTTCGTCGTTCGTTTTCCGACGATAATAATTGGAAGTGTGTACGTAGCTTTAGAATGGATATGGATCTGCCAACCCCAATTAGAACAGGAAAAATTCAAAAGAATACAAAAGACAGGGTTTTTTTTTAGGCAAGTGTCAAACATGTATATTTGGCATACCTAAAGAAATATGCGCACAAAATCACAATAAATTTAGCATTCGTGATAAATACAGAAAATAGTGTATAACATTGAACACAATTTAGACTTCGTTATACATACAGAGAACTATGTATACTTAATACCTGTAACTACAGTTCATGTTCTGTTATATGTGTTTTCATTTGTCACCAACACAATGAGCTGTAAAAATCTGAAACAACAAATATAAACACCAGCATTCTTATACACATTTTACACATGTAAAGAACAATGGGATATGTAGTTTTTCATAGGCAGGAAAATGACCTTCTACTGCCTTGCGTTGCCGGCTACTTTACTGACCTTTTGTGTTTTGTCAGAAATAGTAAAAACCATCAGCACCCCCTAGTTAGACTGGCTGCCAACACAGACTCCTTTTCAAAGTAAGCATAAATTAAATAAAAATAAAATAATAATATAGTAATATTTTTACTGCTCTGCTTGTTGAATTTTATATTAGTGGAGCAATTTACTGGTATGCCTCCAAACACCTTTTTTAGCCATTTGTATTTAGGCCTCCAGAGCAGTATTGTGAGGAGGCAGATGTGTCATATGTACATGTGCCCAGGATGTCAGTGGAATTAAAGTAAGGACATGACATAGCAGTAGGAAAGGCATGTACGGATATTGCAGGATGCCTAGCAATCATTTGGGGTTTGTTTTTTTCACTTTAAATGTTACAATGAAATAATATATAACAAATATAATAAAAAAAGTAGTGTGATAGCTAAATAGAGATGTAGATATGACAGATTTATAAACCTGAAATAGACAAATTTACCAAATTTATATTTATTCTTAAGCAATATTGTGAGTCTATTATATGGTGCTGCTTCATGAAAAGGTGGCATATTAAATAAACTGTAAGATTATTATTCTGTTTGTATAATTAATCTGTTTTTTCAGAATAAGAATTAGGATTCAAGTCAGTACAGGAAGCTGTGGATGAATCTTTTCTTAACAACATCAAAGGCTGTGCCGCACTCTGTCTTTATTTCCACCCCAGCATCTTCTCACTGAGGTGTTCACTGTCACTCCTCCTTTAAATCAAGAAATATTGCATTTCTTGGCACAGCTGAGAAGCTGGCCTCACATCAAAACCTGATGTGCTGCTTTGGAATCTACTTTAAATACACAGATGTTTTAACCCTTCCTGTTCATTTGCTAATGTACATTAATCAGAATAGCTAAATTTTCATGGTATTTCTATGAACTATGATTATAGGCATATTAGCATTTTCCCTTGATAAATACATGGATTATTTGTAGATCTGTAACTATTTAAAGTTACCCTATCACCGACCTAAAAGATTGTAAGTAAAAGCACAGAAAGGTATTTTAAAGTAATTTTATCACATGCAAGATGGAGGTACCCAGTAGCAATTGTTTGTCTTTTGGATTTTTCCACTGGGTAGGCCTTTACAAGTAAATAGCATACACAAAAATGTTAAAGTCACAGGAAATATTGTTTTTCAAAGAAAATGATTTTAATCACCATTTCAATCAAAATTTTACTTCTATATTGGTAGCAGATTTATGTGCAGAGTTTTATTAAGGGGCTGTTAAGCCCACTAATCAGGGGCTTGCATGGAGCATGGCTAAGTTGTTACTTTAAAGTAATCGAAAAGGTTACTTTAAAATAAAGAAAGAAACCTTTTTCATCAAATCTGGTTTTCTACACAAAGAAGATAGGCAAAGTGCTAAAACTTTACCTTAATAAAAAATAAATGATTCAAGATTTAAAATAGTTGAAGAATACTTTCAAACAAATAACTACTATGACAACATACAGTTTGGCTATGTAGTATGCTGAGAACATTTAGAGTAAAGACTGGACTGTATAATGTCCATAACAGACTAAAAGAGCTGTTAAGACAGAAGTATAGAATGTGCAGAGTGGTCAATGTTGTGACCGCTTACTTTCATGGTCAGCAGACAAGTGACCCACAAATCAATTAGTAGGTGGTAGCAAAGGTCCACTTATATTGAGGGTCACTAGAGAATAGTGATGGAGTACTTGCCCACATTACATGCCAGATGTGTGAATAAAATTGTTGAACATCTGTTTTGCCAGCAAACTTTAGAAAAGTCCATGAGCAGTGAACTGTGTAAATTATTTCCATTTTTAGGGCTGATATGTAAACCACAGTTAAAAAGGCACAGAGAGCTGGGCACTGCCATGGGAGAAAAAAATGTCATGCTAAATTAAAAAAAAAAAATACACTTCAGAGGATATAGGGTCTGCACAATCTGCAATCCCTTGCTACCTCTGAAGGCAGCACTTTGCCCTTTCCCTCCAGGACTTCTGCCTGATATTTTTAAGTCATATTGGAGTATTGAGTTTGTAAGACCCAAGCAACAGAACAAAAAAAAAAAAAAAACAATATATACCTGCTAAAGACAACAATAAACCAAGATCCATAAGCCACATTTTTTAAGTGGTCAAAAGCAAAAATGAAGGAATGTACAATTAGAAAAATAAAAAAAATAAAACTCCCAAAAAGGCTAGGAAACTGTATTTAGTAACTACTGTTGTTGCTGATGTAGACCAAAGGGTAGCTTTAAAAAAGAATTGTTGGATTTATTTACTATAAACACATTTATGGTTTGATTAAAATTGTAGCCAGCTACCTTGCAATGTGGCACTGGAACTCTCTGTATAGTACTATTTCAATTTCCGTGTTTTCCTACACTCCTCCAACATACTGACAAAATGGGTGCTACAGGCTCAAGCCTTTTATAGTGAGGGAGTCTGGCAAATAAGAGTTAAAAAGTAGATCGTGTCATTATGCGTTTTTTCAAATTTGCTTGTGGGAATGTGCATATATGACTGCACAAATAGAAAATGTCTAAAGTTCCCAGAGGGCTTACATTTCACAGACTCAAGCATCAAGCCTATTGAAAACATACCTATAGGTTGTCATTGGGGTATAGCCTCTTTTTATTTGAAGGTCAGTGGTGAAGTGCCCCTTTTGATGGTAGTAAACAGTGACAATCCCCTTAGACAGGAAATGAGCAGTTAAGTACCCACTAATATTGGTGATCAGTGTAGTGCCTCCTTACATTTGTTCATTGGTGAAGTACCTCCTTATGTTAGTGGTCAACAGAAGTTACCGGTAAATACATACATTTTACAAGAGTGAGGAAAGTTTTTGTGTTCACTGTTGTCCAGTGGCTTTGCTAAACAATGCAGGTACTGCTAGAAGATTACTCAGCATTGCCTGTATACAGTCTCTGTGTTTTTAGACCCAAGTCACCCAGCAGCAATCCTGTGTGCAGTGTGGATGTGCTGGTGGACGAAAAAGGATCTAGTCCAGAGTATAGTGTGTTACAAGGTACTACGTTTGTGTTACCTGTGTGGTAGATCATACCACAAAATATTTGTATTAACATGTGCTTTTTCATTGCACTTAGACACACCATACTGTGTCAACATGTCCCAATACACTATTTATACAACAAAGTTCCCCTGGCCAACAGAGCACAGTGGAGTGTTCCACAGGTATGCTGACATTGTCATTTGCAGGCCACCCTCACTTCTCCTTGGCCAATCACAACACTCCAATCTCAGAGTAATACATTCTGTCATGAATGAGGAGAGAGGAGAGGAATGTGCAAACGACACAAAAGCAGTAGCTGTGCTGTTGAGACTGTACTCTATGAAGTTACAGGGAATAGCAGCAACCTGGATATTACCCTTTTTCCCTGATGAGAGGACATTTAACAAATACCTCAGTTTAACGGTACTGAAAAGTCACAAAATAATAGAATATATAAAATGCACAGGAGAGAAAGTGTTTTTGGCAGACAAAAAAGTATTGTATTCAATGATACAGCTCAAAAATGACAAATCATTGCATAACAGTAGCTGGTGAGCCACCATAAGACTTGTGGTCCCGTGTAGTACAGTTTAGGCCCTAGAGGGCGCTATACATACATCATCTAACATTGTGAGCACGTATATATCCATAGCCTGTCATACTGCAGAAAAATATGGGTTCATAGTAACTGTTTTTACCCGACGTGTTTCACCTATTTTTTGCTTCTTCAGGGGTAGCGGCACATTAGCGAATTTGTATGCATGCAGTTATAATCTAAGATGTTGTTGTGTGACTTCTTTCAGTGGGTGTTGTAAAATGTTGTTTGAGTAAAGGTACACATTTAATATGTACTTCCAATGTTGTGCATACGGCTCCCCTGCATGCCAGTAGCAGCATACACCCTTCTCTGACAGGATTGCACTCCTGAAACCACAGATCTATTCATCATATTCTGTGTTGCTTGGAAGCACATATTTATTGTGTACCTTTACTCAAACAACAAGAAGTCGCACAACAACATCAAAGATTATAACTGCATGCATACAAATTCACTGATGTGCCGCTACCTCTAAGGAAGCCAAAAATAGGCGAAAGGCGTCAGGTAAAAGGGGTTACTATGGACTCATACTTTTCTGCAGTATAACAAACTACGGATATATACGTGCGTATTTACTTCTCAGTAAAGTCACAAATTACCTGGCATCGTTCTTTGAGATGCATACAGTATTAAAAACATAGCAACATATTGTAAAACAATAAATGCCTCTTATAATATAGCTTTATAACCAACACTTTATGACTGCTATAGACTCAGTGAGGGGTCTGGCACATAGAGTCCCCACTTTTGGCCATTTTAACCCCTGCTGATAATGGATAAAAAGTAAGCAATAGGGTTTGTTAAAATTTGCCTGTGGGGATGTACACGTATGACTGCACAAAACTACTTTTGTGCTATTTTTTAGCTATTCCTTTTATTTGTTATCCATTCCTATTGAAGGTATTCTCAGAACCCTGAAATGCAAACACACCCACTGCACCTCCTTGTGGTCCCTCTCATGGTACACACAGGTTACAGAAAGTACTCCCAGTGACCATGTAAGGTGATCTCTGGGTTTTGCCAGTGGAGTAATACAAACAAATTAGAATAAAGTAAATCAAGACAACTTTCTGATGTTAGTGCAGTTGCATGGATTTCTTGGCAACATGAATAGATTAATGATCAAGTTCTTACCTATAATGTGTCATTTAAAAAAATGTAATATACCTGATTCACTGGTTTATTTGTATATTTATCAGTTCTTCTAAAACCAGGCAGCCTAATTCAAAAGCAACACCTGTGAAATGTCTAGCAACATTGTAATGCTTAAGTGACATATTGTGAGGTAATTTATAAGGAACCAAACCACCTTTGGTCTTTTTTTGCCCTGTCCACTGAGTTCTACAAAAATTGGCAACTGGTGCAATAAATTCTTAGCAAAATAGATGTTATCTTGTCTCAAGTATGCCAGTTGTGTGCTGGAGCATTCTCCAGAAACAAACAAACCAGGTTACTGTTTGGTGGTGGGGAGCAAAAAGTTGAGCATTTTAGTTGAGACTGTCTTTTCTGCAAAAAGCTACCTTTTCTAAATTATTTTACCAGACAAGGCAGTGCATCATACATTTTATACATGCCTTTATCATTTATGTTTACTTTTTATGTAAAATTCAGAATCCATAGATGGAATGTCTAGTGAACTACAGGCAGGGGGAGCTCTGAGCACAGATTATGTTTAATTGAGGATTTTTCTGCACTCTGCTTTGAAATATATTAATTTGAACTAATATCATCAGAGATTAAAATGATGGCGAGGGAAGCTTTTTATAGAGCGAACAACCATTGGAGCCCCAAACATACTGAAAGGACTGCTATAGGGAACACAGATCTTTCTAATAATAATCAAATTATTATTATTATTATAATGCAATCTCATGTATAAATTCTGTATACTGAGGATGGTAAAATAACTATTACCTGGTAAAAAAAAAAATGAAAATAATAATATTTGGTACAAAACCTATAATCACATATTGACAGCGCTAGTTAGACAGATCATTTTATTTTAACCATTGGTGAACCCTGATAAAAACATTTATGATGTCTATTTTTATTTATTTGTCTCAAATAGTAGGTATTCTATTCAATGTGCATACACATTATGGAAAATGTTAAATGCTAAAAATAATTTTAAATGTAAAACATAGATTATACATTTGCTTTTTAATACAATTTAAAGAGCATTAATAGGTTTATTATTTCTAATACTAAAGGTGTTCTAATACTTATTGTCTAAACATGCATCATACTATGTATCTGCAAGTAATTATAATGTATTACTACTGGTACTATGTATAGATGTAATATAACTTTTTGGAGACTGTGGAGAGATGACTGAAATAATAGTGCAAATTCAGAACTAAATGGATCTAAAACCTAAAGTTTTAAACTAGGTTAAAATTAAAAGGTTTTCAGATTTAAATTGCCGTTTTTACTGTGAAATCACATATAACACCTACCCAGTACAATGCACTATACTGGAGTCATTGTTTGAGATTCTGCATACTGCATATGTTGAACAACTTTTTTAAATGTTCATCTTATTAGACACATTTAAAAAAATGTTTTTATTAGGTGTATATATTGTGGTTTTTAGTAGGTAGGCACTGTAAAACCTCTTCTCAATACAGTTCATGCTTACTAAAAACATGTAGGCTACATTAAACTGTTCTGTATTTAAATGTATTGTCCTTTATCCCTTGATGAATTTTTAAATTGGTGTGCCTGTAGAGGCTTTTTAAAAATTATATTTTTCTCACAACAAAGGATTTCAGTAGCAGAACACCTGTAAGCCATGCCCCTTCTCAAACCCTTTAATGTTTGACAGTTGCTTCTGAACTTATTTTGGGGATGCGTATATTTTATATAAATGTGTGTGTGTATATATATTATTTGTCCCACTAGTTAGAAAGCTATTTCACCACAGATATTTTTTCAGGTAATTTGGTTTGAAACTAAAAAAAAAAAATATGGTTTGAAACTCTCCATTATTTATTTTTATTTTGCAAATTCATCTAATTTTTTTGAAGGGTTCAAGGGTTCTGTAATCCTGAACAGCCTAACCAGAAACTAATGAGCATGATGAATTAGGTTGTTGTCTCTATAACATTAAATAGTGAGTTTAAGTCCCATCCCTTTGTTCTTTCTGTGGGCATGAATCTTTGTAAAAAAAATTGCTCCCTTCAACTAATGGCTGACAGAGTAGTATTCAAGAAGCAACAGAAAAGGTACTCAAACCATAAAGCTACAGAAATAATAAAAAATCAGCATGATATTTGCACTGCGGATCCTGAGGTATAGCTTCCTCTGCAGCAAAGTTATTGAGCAGTATAGCAGCCAAATGTCCAATCCCTTGCAGACCAGTCCTGCATTTTTTGGAAACTACCTTACTTGGAAGCCCACAATTTTTAGGGTGTGTAGGAAAGCCAATGTTATATATTTACAAGCCTTCAATGGCACTCCTGCTTCTTTAAGGCCACCAACTATGCATTGGTCATACCCAGAGGGCTTTATGTACAGAGCAGCAGAAATCTCCATACCAAAAATAGCTTGACATTTAAATATATTTATTCCATTTTTTTCTGTTTGTCTGTATTTGTATGCGATTTGTTCTGTAATCTTAAAAACAAAACTTCTTAATAAAGAAATATTGAACTATAAATATATTTATTCCAATATGTTTTAAGTAAAATTTAGTAGGAAAATCCTTTGGTTTTATTTTTTTCTTGTTGAGGAGGGGGTGTGGTTACTCTTCACTTTTCTCCCCATAGATAACGTGGATTATCTTCAAAGTGGGGAAAATCCTTTTTTAGATAGCTGTCACTAGAACAAGTGGAAGATTTCCTCTCTATTCTAGTTAAACTAACTCAGCATAAAAAGTAGGAGTACAGTAGATACAAAAATATATTTGGCTTTAGATACACTTTGAATGTGGCAATGAGAAAGCTTTGAGGGCGATCAGAAAAAGCCTCAATAGGGAGCAATGCCTAAAGCACCTTGGTGGGAGTTTGAAACCCTATCCAGAGTCAGGTATTACTGACTGAAAAGAGACTTTTTAATTTTTTAAATTACATTTCTCTTCAAAGGTTTAGTAGATACTAAGACACATTCTTTTATCACAGATGTATTATTTGATCAACTCAGATTTGAAAGATGACTCTAGTGCCACAGTCACAGCTTCTCATTAATCTTATCTTACGCCAATAGTTTTATATACTAAATTATGTATAAGGAAAAAGCTAGTTTTCCAAGCCCATTATAGCTATCATGGTTCATGATGATTAATTTAGCATAATTTTTAGATTAATTCAGCAAAAATAAAATAGAAAGTAAAACAAATTAAGGTCCAATATAAGAAACACTGACCATGTTAGCCTGTTTCAAGATACCTTACAGAATTTAAATTATTAATAGATGCACTTTACCTAGGCTTATAAAAGTAATATGGACCTACAGGGGTTTCTGTAATTTGTTCACAAATCCTCAGCATATATTTAAGAAAAAATAGGAAATAATTATGTGGCATGCAATTTATTTAAGTTTCTGTTGATGTATCATAACTTACAATACTAATTTATTAAGAAGTGAGTCAGATCCCAACTGGTTAATGCACTTTTTGAATGCTCATTGCAGTTTTTATATAAATATTACTTTAATATTAAGTACACTAAAATCACTTCTAAAATCAATACTGTACATGCAATACTAACACTACACACTGTTAGGACATGCTTATCTGTCCGACAATCCTGTACTGTGTGCCATCGCAGTATCAAACACAAATTATTCTGTCCAGCGATGTTATTTGCAGCAGTAAGGAGAACTAAGAATTAGCAGCACCTCCTGCTTCCCTTTAGCCGCACAGCCTGATGTAATTTATCAGCATCTCCAGCACACACTCTGAGGCTTTGCACAGCTGAAGGGGATTTTAGAGGCAAAATATTTCCTGACTCAGTCCTGCACTGCCATTGGCTGCTGGGACTTTATAGCTTCTCTGCTCCCAGTCACCAGTACCTGCTGTAGTGTTGAGCTGGGCTAATCTGTG
Source organism: Pyxicephalus adspersus (assembly GCF_032062135.1). Lineage (NCBI taxonomy): Eukaryota > Metazoa > Chordata > Amphibia > Anura > Pyxicephalidae > Pyxicephalus > Pyxicephalus adspersus. The sequence goes on from NC_092871.1 coordinate 74,655,361, forward strand.
TTGGAGAGTTTCTCATCTGATTTACTGTTACTGACTTTGCCTGTTTCCGAACCTGTGAGTTTATACTGCCTGGACCAACTTTTTGCCCGTTACCCCGTCTCTGCTTGTGTCTTGCCCTTTTGTACCTCATCTGGGGGACAGATTACCTGGCTCTGTATTCCTGTCTCTGTTGGAATCTTGTTACTGCTTAACTGTGAGCACCTTGTCTTTTGCTAACCTATCCCCAGGTGCCCCCAGATGCCATCCCTTGTGCATTAAGTCCTGGGGGCAAATGTGAGCCGGGAAACACAACCAGTCTCCCGAGGCTGAGAGGGGACTTGCTATAAGTGTAGAGTGCAGCATTAGATTGGGGGACTGGTGTCTGGTGACTACTAGTGCTGACCAGCTTACACTGACACAAAATTTCCAGGGTAATACAGAGTTTCTAAGAATTATTATAAGTTTTATTAGTATTTAGGCACCCCAACTCCTACTTTGTACAATAACCATGCCTGGTGCAAGGTTATTCAGGCACAAAACATTTAATTGTTGCATGAGGTAGTGGACTTACAGCAGGAAGTTAAGTATTTTATGGGCTCTGTCCTTATCCAAGAACTGTAAAGGCAGAGTCTAGAAAATTAACTTGTAGCTGGAAATGTTTTTAGATTGCTAATTAGCTGCCCTTTCTGGTTACAGAGATGATTTCCCTATATACTAAAAACAAATGCTCAGTATCTATTTACAGGGGTATATGTGAAATGCATGTGGATTGACTGGAACAGAAAAAACTGAGAACTTTGAGGGGGCAATACTTCCCTCCACAGACTTTATTTTAATTTCACTAAAAGCCATTGCAGTCAGTCTTTTCTCTGCCTTCCCCAAAATAACATGGCTGATCGATTCAATTAATGTTTATTTTTATATTAAGCCTTATTGAAAACAGCTGAAAGTACAGAATCAGTACAATAAATGATTACAACTTTTGGCCTGCCATTCATAAATGGTATAATAGATAAATAATGCTGACCTTGTAATACTCTTTATACGAAAGCAGTTAATGTTTATGCATTTATTATATTTAAATTTAGTCTAAAAGGATAATTAAAAAAAGCAGTGGTACAATTGCACTAAGGTCATACTCCAGCCTGAAAAATGCACACGTATAAACTACAGCAGTTTGATAGGAAATTTTTTGTGCAAAAAATGTAGTATCTGTGTTAGGATACATATATATGCAAAAATGTTCTCACCCTCTAATTGTTTTGTGCTGTCTTGTTCTTGTGCAGCCTCAGCTGGCTAGCTATCATGATCAGAAATGCATGTCAATTCTGGCTTTCAGCTAAATTTGCTATTTGCATGACTGTCATGGCAATTGAAGGGCTTCATGAAACAATAAATTTTGAACCTGCATACTTATTTTGAATGTGACTTAATCTACCTATGACCAAATTTTTTACTTTACATAAAAGTGTAGACAAGCCTTTTATGTAAATTAAAAAGTAATTAATATTTAAACTTTTTTATACCCTTTTATAAAAAGTGTGAAGAGGCTTAAATACAGAATAGGAGCACAAAGTTTCCTGGGATACACATTCCAGGAGGCTTCTGGCTGCTACTTCTGCACATGCCTGAAACAGGGCATGCACAAAAGGGGCTTTTTCCTATATGGAGGAAAAAAACTTCCAAAAAATGTTGATCTCATTAAGGGACAGCATGGGACCTAATTCAGGAATTTTCCAGAGGGATCTGCAGAAGTTAGGGAGTTTTTTTTGTTTAGTACCGCTTTAAGGAATAGCAAAACCATTAGATCAGTTAGATGATCAGATAACTAGCATTTGTTAGGTGAAGTCTGCAAAGACAGTGTATTTCTTTCTTTCTGGAATGGTTTCTTTTAGAAAAAAATCTCCCCCTCCCTCGTGAAAGTTTGATACATTGAGCCTGATTTATTAAAGCTTTCTGTGACTGGAGAGGATAGACTATCATGGGTGAATCTGGGTGATCCAGCAAATTTGAAAATGGATTTCTTCAAATTAGTTCCTAATATTTGGCAAATGTTTTTAATCTTTTCAAGGCTTGCTGGATCTCCCAAGTTTACCCATGATAGCAAATCTTCTCCAGTCACGAAGAGCTTTGATAAATCAATTTTTTTTCTTTTTTTTTGATTTTCTTAAAATCGAAAATGTCCAAATGCCTACGTTTGAGTTTTTTGGTATAATAAATCAGTTCCATTGTGCTGTAATTACCTATTCCATCAATATTATATAGTTTTACTTATTCGTGAAATTTTGTTTGCTTAAAAAAGACTTTAGGACTAGGACAAAAAAAACAAAACAATATATATTGGTATGATCATACTATATACACCCTCTGACCACTTAATAAGTACACCTGTTTATGTGCTTGCTAGCATTTTAGACTGCTGATTTTGCTAGGATTTTCATGAACAACCATTTCTAGGGTTAACAAAAAATGGCCAAAATAGAAATTATCCAGTAGGTAACAGTTCTGTGGATGAATATGCCTTGTTGAGGTCAGAAGAGAATTGCTAAACATTTTTAGGCTAAGCTGCAAAAGTAAGTCAAATAACCACAAACTGAGGCATCTAATCATTTATGTATAATACGTTTTATTGGTTGGTAAACGAGAATATAATAACATAGTATAAACAATACAAGAGAAATACAGTATAATACATAAGGGTGGAACAAACCGAAACATTTCTTGAAGGTAAAAAAGGGTGGGGGGGGGATATAGCGCAAAACACAACCTTGCATTTCTCATCCAAAAATACAAAGGTAAGCACACTTTCCCGTATATACACACATAATTACAGTTTACATCTAAAAACTTGAGTTAGTTCAGATAAGCCTTGATTGCAGAACAGTTTTTATAATAAGTCCAAGAGTCCCATGACATTATCTTTGGAACCATGTATTTCCCATAATATTTGAGATGTACCGCTTTTAGACATATAAATCCGGACAGAAATGAACCGCCCAGTAGGTAATTTCTCAAACCCATTTAGCAATAGATAGAGCCCCAATATCTTGCTTTTACTCTCTGGCCTGCTATAATAAAATGTCAAAGGAGACCCCTCCTAATAGTTTTATAGGAGCCAGGTAACACAGCCAAGAGTGTGATATTCGGGTGCGGTTGAATATCCGTTCCCATATTATGGGTGTAGATTTGAAATATCTTTCACCATAAGCTTTCTATTGCTGGGCAGGAACTCCAGATATGAGGCATAAAGCCCTGGGGGTGATCACATTTCCAGCAGTTTGCTGGGTATGTAGAATCAAACTGATGGATATCCATGGGGCATCTATACCATCTACTAATATTTTTTGTAACATCTCTCCTGGTCTTTTTTAGATCTGGATAATTTATATATTATAGGATTTTCCAGGCTTTCTTCTGTAAAAGAGAGGCCTAGGTCTCTTTCCCAGCAAAAAAAGGGATGTCCCTGCCTGTATTCACTCAGTAAAATCACATATATGGTGGATATCCCATGTACAACCTTAGTCCCTTTAACCAGAAGCTTTTCAAAAGCTGTTGGTGGCCTGTTAACATTAGATATAGGGTTTAGAGAACTTACATATTCCTACCATGTACCCAGTCCAATATCCAGTGTGGAATAACTGATTTATAATATAAAAGTAAGCAAGTCCACCTCTGGATTTCTGCCTGAAAAGAATTAGTTTACTGATATGCAAGACTATAGACTATATAAAAGAGAAAATCAAATGTTGCAAGCAGGGAAAAAATAATTTGGAGATGATGTATCAATATACTAATGTATCAAAATAATAAAGGATTTTCAGTAAAATATCCATTTTCACCACATTAATTTGACCTGTTCATCATAGGACAGGTCAAATTAATGTCCACCTGTCCACAACCCAGAATATATCTTCAAAGTACCTTTCATACTGCGCAGTAAAGGCCTATAGTTAATGTCTGCCATAGAGTCTAAATCACTGTGTATGCGAATACCCAAATATTTAGAAGATTGATCCTGCCACTGGAATGGGAAATTCGTTTTTATATTGGAGATTAATCTGTGGGACATATAAATGCCCATGGCTTCAGTTTTGTCATAATTGACCTTGAAATCACTCACCCAACTAAAACAGTCAAATTCTTTCATTAACACAGAAATAGTTTTAGATGAAGCATTAAGGTACAACAATAGGTCATCTGAAAAAAATGACATTTTATGGTGATGGGTATCAATTAGGAGACCATTAATGTCTGGGTTGGCCTGTACAGCATTTGCCAAATGTTCTATTGTCAGAACGTATAGAAGCTGAGACAATGGTCAGTCTTGTCCCGTTTCATTGTTAATTGGAAAAGACGTAGATAATACCCCATTAGTCCTTACCTTGGCTGACGTGTTGACGTTTGGCATTTGTCCGAGAGATGGGCCAGTAACTGCTACATATAGTGTTATATTTACCTGGCTTGGAGAGAATGGTGTATCCTTAGATATAGCATAGGTGTTGATAGGGTCCCATGAAACGTTTTATAAAATCTGGGTGTCAGCCCATCTAGGCCCGGGCTTTTCCCCACAACCAGGGAAGATATACAGGCTGCCAATTCCAACTCTCTAAAAGGAATATCCCATTTTTTTCTTGGACTTTTGGAAATCGTCGATAACGGGGTCTCCTTGATATAATCCCGTATCTTAGTGCCGAACCACTCTGGATGCATCTCAGAAAATATACCTTTCAAATTTTACAAATGTTTATAATAAGATTGGAAAGTGGATGCAGTATCCAAAGGATTATGTAGTTTGTGACCTGGGCATGATTTAATACATGTGATGGGGGTGGTAGCAATATTAAGATGGAGTGTCCTAGCAAGGTGTTTGCCTGGTTTATCTTCATGCTGGTAGTATAATGTACAGGTTCTATCCTCAAGTTTAAGGGATTGTTTATCCATATAGGTTGAAGTTATATATGTTTTTGAGACCGGATCACCAAAATATCTTGATTTGGATATTTTTTTTTGTAGGGCCATGATTAATTCAGCCAAAGTAGTAGCTGTTTCCTTTTTTGTCCTAGCAGCATGTTTTTTTAAATACCCCTCGCAAGATACATTTAGGTGCTTCCCATTGTATTGGTAAAGGGGTATTGTCATCTCTGTGACCTAGTTTAAAATGAGTTATTGTCTTATTTATTTTGTCTACACAGAGGGAATCTTCCAATATATTATCATTCAGTTTCCATGTATTCAATGTTGGGGGTTTTGTGTGTAGAGCCATAGATAAATATGTAGGTGCATGGTCTGACCACAAAAAACTCCCAATAGATGTAGTATGAGGATTTGTAAGTAAATATTGCGAAATAAGGAAGGCATCCAGTCTATGATGTGACTGATGTGCTGGGGAGAAATATGTAAAATTCCTATCATCAAGATGGGTCACTTCCCATACATCCACCAGGGAGTATTGGTGGAGTGTTCATTTGAACCTAGCAATTGCGACCTAGAACAATGTCCCCCCTAGAGGAGGAGTCCATTTACAGATCAAACACAAATTTAAAGTCTCCCCTGGTTCCTTCTGTAAACACCATTAAATAATGTAGAACTCCCATGCTATACGTAGTTGGATCATGGATAAGAAGATATAAATTTGCTATGGTACATGTTTTCCCAAAAAGAGAAACTTTAAAAAAGAAATCTACCGAGTGGGTCAGATTTTTGTGCTCATATCATGTGCGGAGTATTTTTATGAAAACCAATCGATTCTCCTTGCGATTTAGAGTCTGTATAAGTACTATGGTACCAAAACACGTAATATTGGTTCTTTAAGGAAGGTATACTATTGGATCGAAAATGTGTTTCTTGTAGTAGGACTATGTTCACCTTTTATTTATGTAAACCATATATAATTTGGGATCCCATGTTAGGGATGTTAAAACCTCCCACATTGTAGCTGCAAAGTTTCAAATTAGACATGGTAAAGGGTAATGTAGGCTATGAAATATTCCTAGATGTAAAAACGTACCAGGGATAAGATAGGAACTAAAACTAATCTTTTATATTGTAACAAAAATAGAGGCTAAATATAGGCCTAAAATATTGTTTTGACGTGACATGTCAAAATTATTGTTTATTTCAGATAAGCTGAAAGTGCTATGAGCAGAGATGTAACACCATGAAAAGTAAAAATGTGGTCTGATACTGAGAGGGGTCTGTACTGGGAGTACCAAAGGGACTAAATAAAACCCCAGCTCATACCATTTGGACCCCCTTTGACATTAGGTACTAACTTAATTCTTAAGATTTAAGACTTCCTGTAAATAAACATAAGCCTAGTATTTTTGAAAGTAGTGCCACTTCTTTTTTGTATGTTGAAATCGGCCAATACAATTGTACTGTCAGTTACAATTGTTGACAATAGCACTAGAAATATTTTTTGGCTTATAAAACCTTTTTTTACTGCCCAAATCCTTTATTATTCTTTGTTTTATCTGTTCCATATTGCTAATTTTTAACCTATTATACACCTTGGCTTGCTAAATATTTTTGTAAATCCATTAAATTAAAAGTAATTAGATGTAAATACAAACAAAATCACTATGTGCCCTAAAAGGACCCAATTTATTAAAACCTCTCCAAGACTAGAAAATATAGACTAACATCAGTGAACCTGGGTGACCCAGCAAACCTGAAAAGGATTTCTTAAAAGAATTTGATCACCCAGGTTCACCTATGGCAGTTTATTTTTTTCCAGCCTTGGAGAGATTTAACAAATCAGGCAAGTGTTTCCTCTGACATCAAATACTGTTCTAAAGCAGAAGTGTCCAAATAAAGAAATTTGGGCCTCATGCAGGCCAACATTTTCATACAATTATCTGACGATTTAGCAGACAACAGACCATTTGGTAAAATACGGTTTCGAAAGAAATAGTCAAATGTTTAGGGATCCTGACCCTAAACAAGTAATGTTGAACACCCCTGTTTAACAGCTTTCACCTCTACTCTATGTGGTATAAACATGTACACATCACTTGTGACTATAATAAGAATGTTTGTGTTCCCTGAATTATCTTTAGGTAAAGAACATCATAATGGATTCAATGTATCTTTAGGTAGATTTGGGAGAAATCATCCAGTTCTATTATCATTTTTGTGTAAAATGGTGTTGGCATTTGTTTTTCGTTTTTAGTAGAAGCACCTTTAGGGAGAAAACTATCCTGTTTAAAATCTTGTTCTCATTCTTTTTGGACACCAGTTCTTCAATAATAGAACTTTCTACCGCGATTTTTAAAAAATGTTGCCCTTTTATCATTTTAGTGTGTTGCCATTTTTATATAGTTTTTTCTATTTAAATTATTTCTATCTCTAATATACTCCTTCTGTTTCTGTATCCTGTTCACTTTGTGTCTTTTCTAAAATCACATAAGTTGTTGGAAAGGTTTAACGTTTCTCCCTGATATCTGCATTTTCTATTTTTAATTTTCTCCTCATTATCTTTAATTTACAGTGGATCAAAAAGTATACTGTTATTCATTGTGTGGAGTAACATCTCATATTAATCTCCTGGGTATTTCCAGTCAATAAGTAACTGTCAACTGTTAATATGCCAGATATCCTGTGGTCTCTTAACTTGCTGTTTGGAAGGACTTGCTGGACAATAGAACCCTATTCTTGTCATGCTCTGTTCTTTTCCTCTTACATACATTGACTTCTTTTCTAGCAAAATGCACTGCTGCTTTGAATACCAAAAGCCTGTCCATCCACTGGGATTGATTTATAAAAGCTCTCCAAGACTGGAGAGAATACACTATCATGGAAAACCTGGGTGATCCAGCAAACCTAAAATGGATCTGGTCCATGATTGAAAACCTTTGCTAAAAGCAAATTATTTTTAGTATCCATTTCGTTTGCTGGACACCCAAGTTCTCTGATGATAGTCTATCTTCTCCAGACTTGGAGAGCTTTACTAAATCAAGCCAATTGTGTGTAGGAAAGGGCTCATGGGAGATGTAGTTCTGGCAGTGAGCCTACAACAAAAGCAGCAGCCGTTCCAATAACTGTCCAAGCAAAAAATGTAACCTGATGATGATTTTCAATGTTATTGCTTTGCTACAGAAAAAACAAACATTCACTAACATTATGTAAAGAGAAAAAAGGGGGTTAGGGTTTAATTTCGGTAATATTTGGACATATGTGCCTTTATGCTCAGTATTAGGGAAAATATATTCAATAAACTTGCTCAGTTGCAATTTAAAATACAGTAAAGTACTCCAGTCTGGCAGTAGAAACAAGTAACAAATGTCACTTTAAATCCCCAGAGGGAATAACTCTATAATATGGTGCCTTGTATGATGCACCAAATTGCTACTTTGGAGTGCAGCATAATTGCCACACAATAACAGGAAGCTGTATTAGTTATACTTTACTTGCTGGATTAACTGTAGGACTTTGTAGTGGGCAGATAAGGATATTGTAAGTGTAAATGCAGTTATATTTTATGGGAGGCCACAGATGTACTATGAGTGTTAATATTCCTGGATAAAATATATAGTTACCTTGGAGCGCAATCAAAGATTAGTTGTAATGTCAGATGAAAGATATTTATTAATGTAAACATTTTTTTATATGCACGTTACTGTATTTTTTTCAAAGGATGGAAGATTTACTTTTTTTGCTAAAGGGTTTTCTGGATGTGTGCTGGACAGAGTCGCCCCTCCATTATAAAAAACAATATTTTTTACATGCTTTCACAATGTTCTTCATTATGTTTTATATTATGGGATGTAAATTCTGATATTCACTGACCATTTCATATTAGGAAATGCTTCCCACAACATGGTACAATATGGTTAATTAATGTTTTTGTAGAACATCTACATCAAAACAATCATCAGGTTGCAACAATTATTATATTGAGGTATTTACTAAGAGTTTAGTCTGTTCAATTTGCAAAGTGAGTTATCAAACTGCAAAGGATAATTCACGTGGCTTAGAGAAAAAGGTGATTTTTGATCTCTGTAGCCCTTCAATCACATGCAAGCAAAAATCATGTTTTTTCACATTTCCTTGCAAGTGATCAATTACTTTTGTAAGTAAACAGCCTACATTTCTTTACTAAATCAACCCTGTGCATGTTTGTGTGTTCCTGTCTATCTTGACATTTTGAGTATTTGTGCACCTTCTTTTGCATGCTCCATGATTTAAAAATAAAAAAATATATTAGTGTAAGTGGGAGCCCATCAAAATGGCAACATCAAGTGCTCAGATACATAAATCTCACCAGCAAACTATTCAGGTGGGATACAAATCTTCCTGTGAGGTGTTATTTCCTAGTGTAGAACTTCAGACAATTACTTCTTTTTGGAGTTAGACTTTAGCATTTCTACGTACTGTAAGAGATTTAGGTAGACTGACCCTGTTAGCTGGTCAGTCAGATGTTGGCCTTCAGCAGGTTCATGTCTAAACTTTTTGTTTTTGATGGATGATTGGATGATAACCCCTGTCTATTTCTACTTGGACAGTAGGTGTAAAATTATATACAACAAGAACACCAACACAAAGTTTTAACACTGGTTTTAGGCATCCCACACCCTAAAAAAAATGATCCTGGGAGGACAGAAAGTGAGGCCAAATCTCATTAAGACCTAGTACACAAGCATATATTTTCACTTAGATCTAAACATTAAGCATTAAAACCTACTCTGTTGAAAAATAAGATGATGGTCATGCCAGAAGAGCAGCTGAGACATAGATACATAAACAACTAGCATACAAGGGAGGTGGCATCATTCACTGCCTTTTACATATTTAAGCCCAGGCCTCACTTTTGTCTTTTGTCCTTCTGTTTGTCACTCACGTATTGTCATGGATTGTCAACATGATAGCAGCTGCACTGGAGTCCCAGCTGGTGGCAGGTGCTAGACACAGTAGCAGAAAGGAGGTGTGCTGAATAGAAGACAACTAGTTATCCCACAAGAGGCTATCCTCAACATTTTGTCAGCCCTGCGGCAACACAAATACTGAGCCGAGATCAGAAAGTCAGTGTCCCTATCCACTAACACAGACAAGTCACTTCTCTGTTGTTTAAAGACACATTATGGTAGAAAATCGTCTGGTAAAGGTAAACCTAGAAGCATATGTTTATATTTACTGTGTATATTTACACAGCTATTCTTGCTACAAAAAGTTGGACCCTTTAAAATAAAGCAATTCCACTCTTTATTTTAATTTTAGTCTTCATTTAAGAAATATGTTTGGTGATGGTTTACTGCTGTCTCTGTGATCAGAAAAAAAATCCATGTTATATTAAGCTGTACAGACAGTAACATGTTTACTTTAGTAAAAAATGACAAATTCTACAAAAAAAAAAAAAAAATCAACCTTCCTGGTGAGCTTGTCAGATAAACATTTTATAAAGAAAGCTATTCTAAAATGTTACTTGTCTTGCTTTTAGACGGATACACTTGACTGATACACACAATGGCTCCAATATGTTTAATGTAGATTGGAGAAGTAAAAAAGCCAATTTCTTGTGCCAGTAAAACACCTTCTAGGTCTGAAACTCATTGAAGCAGCCAGCTTGACCGACAGGCAACTCATATTTTAAGGTGAGATGATAAATGGCATTCAACATAGTTTTGTGTATTTTTATTTTAATCTACATATAGATGTAGTACTACTGTCATCTGGCAACCTACCCTTGGTAATGCAACAACCCCTATGCGTATGGGCTCTTTGCTGTCTTACACATACAGATGCGATTTGTAAGTTTTGGATTTTTATTTGATCAGATTATCAGTGTTTACTAGTAAGAATTGGTACTTCACTAATTAGTTTATTATATGTTGGCCAGAGTTATCAGCCTTCCAAAAGTTGATTATCAAATACCTATTGGTTTCAACAACCTGGTTTCCTGTTTGGCCACTTGGGTAAGTAAATAATATTAATTACAAGTTCTTCTGTGGTATAGTGCTCCTGGCGAGCAATTGCCCTCTATTCTACAACTGCGAAGTGGGATTTGAAAGGAAACAGTGACTGTTTTCTGGGTGCATAGGAGATGGATACTTCATCCTGTTTATAATCCTACTCTGGGCTTGGTACTATGCTTGTAGATGCTGTTCTCCTAAAATCTTAAAATCTAGAATTCCAAATGTTTACAAAAAACTATATTTCTTTTAATGTGTTACTACATTCTTCTGTGTTATGTCTGTGAATGCTGCTGTCACACACCTATCAGGTGTTAGGCAGGGTTGATTTTTTGGGGTATAGTTTAGTGGAAATGCATTTTTTGTTCCTTGTTTATCCTCTGTTAGGTGCAACCGCCCTATATACAAAATAATTGATTACCCAAAGTTTGTTTCACTGATGTGAATAGTCACAAAATTTAAGCCTTTTTGATCTTTTACAAGAAAAGCATCTGTTTAATGGTAAGATTGGAAAGAGGGTACAGATAGGAGATTCTAGAAACAGAATGATGTGTGCTCTGTAGCCAAAATTTTACAAAGCAATATTTAATTGCATGGTATTATACTACAGTGATTCATGTGTCACCACATTTTTTTCCATTCATTTTTAGTCTTGTTTTCTTTTTTATTTGGTTGTTAGTTTTCGCTGTAAGAATAATTTTTTCTTATTACAGCTTCTTCCTGCCTGCAAGGGCATTTGCAACCCCCCGTATAAGCAGTTTCTACTACATGTCTATGAAGCCTATGGTCAAAAACAATGAATATGCCTCTTGAACAAAATTAATCTGGTTTAATTGGTTAATTTAGAGAGAATTATCAAATCAACACACAAAAAAAATGTATAAATAGACACCAAAAAGTAGTTTTGACTTTTAATACGATGGTTAAACATTTACCAAAACGAAAAAAAATTCAAACTTTTGCAGTTGGAATCAGTCATTTTTAGCTATGCCCCTTGATTGACCTTTCTGTGTCTAAGGCACTCCATAATTTAAATTACCTGCTCAGGCAAATTCTCTATATTCTCTCACACTACCAGCCCGTGTGGAACAGTGTAATAAATGTATAAGTAATCGATAATGGTCAGTATTTATATATAGCAGCATACATAGACTGACATTTAAGCACAAGAAGTACTTTAAAAAGGCATTAAAAGGCATTACCAAATGAAGATCAGCTAAAAATGAAAACACACAGAAACACATGACCTTAAAGAGGGAAAAAGTGTGTTTGGGCTGTGAGATATTATGACAACCTCTGTGACCAGGTCACAAGAAGATATTCAGATAACGCTATCTGAGACATTTCTGGCCTCATTGGTCTTTTTATAAATTAGATTCATTATACACTAAGAGCTTCAAGCCTTTGCTAATCTTTTTTTATTGTTAATGTATTCAAAACAACCATACTCATAAAACAACTTAAGAAAATCCTCAGCAATTAAGAAGAGCTTAGATAAATACCAAATGTTGATTTAGTTTGTGAAATACTCGCCTGCAACACTGCCATAATAAGTACATTAAAAGCTACCAAAAGTATCCTTTATCGAGGTATTAGAATATGGAATAGGTCTCTTTAGACATTTATTGGCTTCTGGTTTCTCCATATTTATTTTTAATTTTAAATTTTTCCTACTGTACATAAACAGCTCTCACTTATGTGGGATTTTATTGGGGCTGAAGTGATAACTAGGTCATTCTAATGCAAGGGTATAGAACCTGTGACTCCTGTGTTATTATAAGTCCTATCGTGCTTTACTGCTAGATTTAGTTAATACCATATCACCAGATATTTGCTTATATTAGTAAACATCTGAGCCAAATCCACATTTTAGGAAAAAAAAAAGTTTTATTTATATCTCTACTTTTTACTATATATGTTCCAAAACTGACTGTAAAAGCTTATTATTGCCAACATCATATCACAGTCATAGAATATATCTGGAGATCAAAAGATCAAAAACTTATTTGACTTAAACAACTCATTGACTTCCTAAGGAAAATTTGAACTAAAAGTCTAAGTATTTAAAACCTATTTTTCTTGATTTTTAAAGAATATATACATTTTCCATCCTATGCAGCTCATTAATTTTAGCTTTTAAATGTTTTATCAATAGAAAAGTTGATTTGTTTATAATCTTGGAAAAGCAGACATCAGCGGGTGTCCTTCCCTTATCAAGTAAGGACTTCCAACAGTATTTGTCAATGCCAGGATCTTCCTAGTATCCACTCTCTTCTTTCTTAGCTCTTAGGTAATGATGACCTAAATATTCTGCTCTTAAGGGGTCATTTGATTTTCCAAACCTTACTAATGGCATCCAGTTAATTCAAAATATATTTTCACCATCTTCTAAAAGGTATTTCAAATTCCATGTATAGTATGTGATTTATTTTACCTATCAAAGCTTTATTAAAGAGGAATTTTAGGAAGAATTTCATTGTCTCCAGTATCTTGGAATAACTATTCTGGCCACATTAACTTTGTGAGTCAAAATAACTCTAAATTCATTTGCATTCATTAGTATAAACAAAGAAATGTTTTAGCTCACTTGAGATTTTAACCCCATTTTTCTTTGTAACTTTGAACAAGAATTGATAAAGTTTGGGATGTTCCCACATAATATAAGATAGTGAGAACACATAATCATTACATCTTAAAGATTGCTTACTTATTTTGGGAAATAATTTATTTAACCACAGTGGGGCATTATACCATTTAGGCAAAATCTATTACTAATCTCTTGTATCCGGGTTAAAACTGAAATCTTATTATTTAGGTTAAGTTAGTTCTACCAATTCCAACTAACTTTTATCCCCTAGATTTTCCTCCCATGCTTAGCAAAATTTTGGAAAATTCACCTGATTATCAATAATGCAACCATAAATCTTGGAGATATTACCCCTTTCTAATTATCATAATATTCAATCTCTATAAATATTGATGCCACAAAATCTTTAATCAAGAGGTACCTCCTTATACCTGCCCTGGATGAAGGGCAACTCCTTAACTTTGTAATGAAATTCCACCATGCGACAACAAAAGGTGATTTGCTAAAGTAATATTACTCCTTGAGTTTTTAAAATGGTTGAAATCTAATCCTGGGGTAAACATTCTATTGTCAAGAAAAAAAGAGAACAAGGGGTGTGGTGAAACATTACCATTTCCCCCAATTTTGTACAATACCTTAAGAGTATTAATAATCAGGGATTAATCAAATTTTAACCCTTTAACATTTAATTTACATATGCTCATGTTCCACCTGCACCCAACATTTTGTTTTTCATTGGCATAACCAATCTTTAACCTTAGCTGTCAATATGCACATAAATTTGCAACTGATAACATACCTCTTTCTTTTATATTATACAACATTGATCACTTCAACCTAGATGTCTTGGAGCCCCATATACAGTCATAAACCAAAGAGGGTAATTTAAACAAGTGTTTGCAATATCAAAATACAAAAATTTAAGCAGGATTTTCATTGTAATAATATTCACTCTATCCAACCATAAAAATGTAAAATTAGAACAGTTTAATAAGCCCTGTTTAACTGTTGGGGTCTATGTAAATGAAATCTTAGATAATAGTTTCCTATAGGTAAAATCTTCTAATGAGACATTCAGAGCTTTATACTTCCTTAGGTTCATTATAAAGTGGCATAATGTGGCATATTGCATATTATCTTTAAAAAATAGGAAAATTACTAAACAAACAAATTGGTCACATAATATAATCTGGTCAACAACCACTACAGTTTGTGTCTTTATTGTAACAATTTGATGCAGAGATTTTAGATTTTAGTTTTAAAAACCATCCTATCCTATTTGTCACTGATCTAAAAGTATGTAAAACTGATTCAATAAACAGCCCATAAAAGTTGTTTGTTTTTTTTGTTTTTTTTATATAAACCAGTCACTTTGCTTCTAGCTTCAGTTACATCTCTTTCCCCCTGCAAAATGCTACACTGGTCTTTTTCATAATAGGGGCTGCAGTTTGAAGCTGGATAGGGGAAGCACCCTAGGAATAAAGTGTCCACGAGTGAAAATCCACACAACTATGTTTGATTTGCTTTGTCTCCTGACGACTTGCTTGGGGGAATGCATGCAATTATACACCCTATATAACAGTTCATAGAGCAGTGGTAGTGAGCAAGCTGCAAAATACCATTACAACCAGTAAGATGTTACCATTCATTAATTGGGGGAACAGTAAAAACAATATAATATGTCTACATTGTGTTTACTTATACCTTCTGCTCCTGCTTACAGCCTTTATTTGTTTAATAATCCAAACATAATCAAGAAAACCAATGGGACTTTAGGCTGGTCATTGGAAATCCAAAGTAACAAAAGAATGCAAAATCTATATAATAATTTTAAAAATTGTGCAAACACAGCACAGGTAAATTGTAAGAATTGCATAAATGGGAACTTGGGTATCAATGTTGTACTGTGTGTTTACAAAAAACAAGATCCTATGACAAGGCAATGTGAATTTGTTTCCATCTTTTTTTTGCGGTTATCCTTGATTTTTTTTTTTTTTTTTGTGTATGCAAGGGCAGATAACCTTAGTATGGTCAGTATTTGCAGAATTTTCACAAAATCTTTGTAAACGCTCAAGGGACAACTGCACACTTGGTGTAATTGTGTTTCATTAATGTCACGTATCCTCTTGTCTGCTTCTAGCTTGTTTAAATACCTATTTGTTGCATAACAGTGCACAGCCTTTTCAGGGAAAGTGTCCTCCAAGTGTTTAGCATATGGCGAACAGGTTGGGATAAAGAATGAACCCTATTTCTTCACAATTTGCTGTGATCCACAGGATTAACTATACATATTTTAATGGACTGTACATTTTTACCCATATATATGTTTAGCTTAGTTTAGCTTAGTTTAGCCATGTTTAGTTTGCTAACTCTGCACTTTTTGGGTTATAGTTGCCACAAAAGCCTTTTCTCCTCTCATTTCTCATTCATTTGTTTCAGAAAAATACTTACCCCTAAAAACCCACTTGGAAATTTTCAACACTAACTTATTTAACAAGAAAGATTACAAATTTCAAAAAGACAAATGGGCCTTCACCATAAGAAAAGCTTTTAAATGGGGGGCTACTCAGAAAAGATCCTCACAACTGACAGCATCCCCTCCTCCTCCCCAATAACTCACCTACTTGCATAGAACAAGAAACCTACAATTTACCTTCTACTTCGCAACCTTCTAGCTCCACACCCCATATCCATAAAGGGAAAAAACATTTTAAAAGCGATCACAATCAACTAACTAAATCAGAATTACCCACCTTGTCTGATTCCCATTCAACACATGTTGATAGACCCCTATTTTCACTAGAATCCATTTTCTCCTTTTGAGACTGTATTAACCCATCTACCTTCTCTATCCCTACTCAACACACTGCTGCTTCTGTTGGTAACTCACCAGAATACATACCTTTGCCTACCCCCACTCTAGCACAACTTGCCATTAAAACCCCCTTTTTAGGCCCACATCCTCCCCCGATCTTTTCACCAACACAAATGAAAAGGCCTCTGGACTTATACCCACCAAAACTATCTCTCAAGAAACAAACCTAAAAATGATTATCTTATCCTCTTATACATGAAGTACTGTGATGAAGTACTAAAGCTCGGACTGTCTTACTGCCCACTCAAAAATTTGGATAAATTTGAAAGCATCAAGGACATAAATTTGTTTGCCAGGAATTTTATTCCAAAGATTATATTCAACAAAGATTCCCCTACCCAAACCCCTGAAATTCCCTTACAATTCAGGAACTACAGTATCCAAGATTTCAAGATACTTAAAATACAGTTGCTAGATACAATGCCCCAAAATCAATCCGCTTCTAGAAAAGCATCTGGCTTTTTCTTAAAGCAATCTACAATAGTTGCTGAAACTTCTTCTTGAGAGATCCTGTTCCACATTTTCACAGACCTTACAGTGAAGAATCCCTTCATATCAGGAGCTTAAACTTCTTTTCCTTCAGACGCTGAATGCCCTCTTGTCCTTTGTAATGATCCTAAAGTGAATAATTGGGAAGAGAGTTCTCTATATGTACCATTTATATATTTATACATGGTGATCATATCCCCCCTTAAACGTCTCTTCTCAAGGGAGAATAGATTCAGTTCAGCTAATCTCTCCTCATAGCTGAGCTCCCTAACTCCTTTTGTTAGTCTAGTTGCCCTTTTCTGCACTCTCCCCAATTCAACAATGTCCTTTTTGTGAACTGGTGCCCAAAACTTGACTGCATATTCCAGATGTGGTCTGACCAATGCTTTGTACTGGGGCAGGATTATGTCTCATTCTCTGCAGTCTATTCCTCTTTTATTCCAAGGACCTACTTTACTAGCTTTAGATATTGCAGCTTGGCATTGCATGCTATTATTAGTCTATGATCTACCAGAACCCCCAGATCCTTTTCCATTCCTGATTCCCCCAAATGTATTCCCCCTAGACAGAATGAAGCATGGATGTTGTTAGCCCCCAATTGCATAACTTTACATTTATCTATATTAAAAATAATTTGCCATTTGGCTGCCCAATCAAACAGTACATCCAGGTCTACTTGTAGATTATAGACATCCTGTATAGAGTTAATTCCATTACATAGTTTGGTGTCATCTGGAAACACAAAAATTGTACTTTTAATCCCAAACTCTATATCATTTATAAAAAGTAAACACTGAACCTTAATAACCCTAGAACATTCAGAGTATGATTTATTAATCACTACTCTCTGGATGTGGTCTTTAGGCCAGTTCGCTATCCATTTACAGAGTTACTTTTCTAAACCTATTGACCTTAACTTGCATATTAACAGTCTGTGGGGTACTGTGTCAAATGCTTTAGCAAAGTCCAAGTACTCCAAGTATCAACTGCTACTCCACTGTCTAATTGTTTACTTTTTTCCTCATAAAGAGAGTAAATTTGTTTGACAACTTCGGCCTTTCTTGAATCCATGCTGACTATCATTTTATTATATTATCTTCTAACAGGAACTCCTCCATGTGGTTCTTTATCAAACTCTCTAGGACATTTTCAATTATGGATGTTAAACTAACTGGTCTGAAGTTACTTGGTAATGACTTTGGTCCTTTTTAAAGATAGGAACAATATTGGTCTTCCACCAATCCATTGGTACCATGCCAATGGTTAAAGAGTCTCTAAACATTAGAAACAATGGCTTTGAAACAACTGAGCTCAAGTCTTTGAGGACCCATGGAAGTAATCCATCAGGTTGTGTGCTTTGTCAAACTTTATTTTGCCCAATTGTTTCTCAGTCATATCAATTTTGAGCCATTGTGACTCATTTAAGACAGTGACATTGTTATTAGCAATTTTGACTTCAGCTCTGCCATTTACCTTTGTGTACAAAGAGCTTTAAAAAGTGTTTAATAAATATGTCTTTTCTTTATCCCCAGTTACCAAAATGAAGACATCCTTTAGGGGCTACATGATCAGATCTTTTTGTTAATACCATATTAAAAACATTTGGGGGGTTGCCCTAATTTCTCTTGCAATCTGTCTTTCATTTTTAATTTTTGCATAATTTATCTCCTTTTTACATCATTTGTCATATTCTTTAAAGTTTTCAATGACAAAGTTGATCCTTCATGTTTGTATTTTTGAAATACCATTTTCTGACTCGGTATTGTTTTTTTAACATTAATTGTAAGCCATATAGAGTTTACTTTTAGCCTCTAAATTTCATTACTCATTTGAATATATTTTTCAGTGTTTTTTGTGGAACAGACCTGAAACATTTCCATTTCTGTTCTGTGTTCTTTGAGAACAATTTTCTATCCCAGTCCAAGTCAGAGAGAGCAGCTCTTAATAATGGAAAATTTGCTCCATTGAAATTGAATGTTTCTATTTTACCTGTTTTTGCTTTCTGTTTACAACTTACAATAAATTAAATCATATTATGATCACTGCTACCCAGATTCCTTTTTATATGCACATTCTTTGTAAGCTCTTGTTAGAAAAAACTAGGTCTAGCAGAATTTAATTTCTAGTTGGGGCTTCTATAAAGAGGCTTTTGCAGCCCTTTCTATCTGTGCTAGTAGTTGATTCTCTATTTCTTCCTTAGCACTGGGGGCCTATAGCAGACTCCAATAATAAATTGTGTATTGTGCATCTCCATATTCGACCCAATGCCTCAACCTCATCACATGCTTCATCAACAATTTCTTCTTTCACATCCACTTTCAGATCACCTTTCACATACAGACAAGACACCACCACCTTTTTGTTTGAATTTACGAAAGAGAGTATAACCAGGAGTATTGACAACCCAGTTATGTAAAGAACAAAGCCAGGATTAAGCAATACCAACAAAATCATAATGCTTCATTAATAAAGGCTTCTAACTCCCCTATTTTATTTGCCAGACGTCTAGTATTGGTGAACAGACTCTTTAAACTATTGCTGCATTTACCAGCACTGTTTGCAAAATCCTTTCGTATTTCAGTACAGGTAATACTGCGCAATCCAATGTTGGTGTGTAACATGGGAAAATCCTTATATTTATCCATAACCTTCCCTCCAACTATCCCCAATCTATGCTCTACTAGTGACTGACCCCTGTCTGACCTTTCTGCTACCTTATTTAACTGTCCAATCCCCCTCCCCTTTATGTCCTAGTTTAAATATCCCTCCATCATTCCCCTAAATCTTTCCCCTAGCACTGCAGACCCCCTTCCATTTAGAAGCAAACCATCTCTGGCATATAAGTTGTACCCCAATGAAAAGTCAGCCCAGTCCTCTAAGAACCCAGATTCTTACCCTTTACTCCAGGACTAACGCCATGTATTTAGCTGTTTATGCTCCTGCTGCCTTTGCTGTGTTGCGCATGACACAGGCAATATTCCGGAGAATATACCCTTGGAGATTCTTTCATTCAAGTTGAAACCTAGTTCTTTAAACTGATTTTTAAGGATATTCCATTTATCCTTTCATTGGTTCCAACTGTCTTGCCCAGCTACTTTTGGTAATTTGTCATCTCGGTCCACCACATGCTGAACCCTGGCCCCACTGAGACAGCAAATCATTCAGTTGAAGGAATCTGGGTGACAAACTATTCTATCAGTGTTCCTAATCAAAGAATCCCATATGACAACCAATTGTCTATGCCTTCCTGCATCTCCTCCTATCCCAACACCCCCATCCCTTCGGCTATCCCCCTTCTTTATTATCTCTCTGCATTTCACCCTTTAGATCACTTCTTTCCCCCCTTCTGTTCCTTCACCACTCCCCCTCTCCCCTTTTTTCTTCTCCTTCTCTCCTTCTCTCTTTTCACCCCAGCTATAAGCAGGATGGGATGCAGACTCCCTCGATCCGCATTGCCGTTTGCTCCTGTCCCACGTTAGGACGCTGACGGCTTGCAGTGTCCAGGACTCCCCCGCTGTGGCAGCCTTGGCTTTGGCCAGTGGCTGTCACTCTGTGTGAGTGAAGCCCATGGGGGTCTTTGGACCGGCCCCTGGGCATGACTCCTTCTGTTTCTTTTAATGGCTGGAGGAGGAACTACTCCTAACCTCCTCCACCCACCTCTCAACCCATGGATCCTGCATGCACATGCAGCCTAACGCATGCATAAAAAAAGTCTCACCAATGCCAATTCCACATGTTTTTTAGAACGGGCTTCACAGATGAAGCCTTGCAGCTGAACAGCTCACATATTCTCTTCCAGCTTTCTGGGACATTTTCCTCAACTCCTTCTCTCATTTTTTTTAAACCCCTATCTTTTACACTCAGAAATTTCCCTCTGGACTAAGAAGCAAAAACTTGTTCTGGGAGTCTATTCCTCAAATGTGTATACAAATAATTTTTTTGCTACTATACAAGTCAATCTGTAAATTTTGGGTTCACCACATATATGTACCTGAACCCTGAAATCACAACCCATGTAAGTGTATCATTTTTTTTTACGCAATAAATTTTTATTAAGAAACAGAAGAAAAGTATACAAAACAGATTACAAATATGGTAATATAAACATAAAGCAGGGTCTGGAACACATACAAATATTCATATAAAATTGTTCAAATACAAAATATGAGTATGTCAAATAATATAACTTGTAACAGATTATAAGCATTAAAATATTATGATACTACTTTAAATAACTGTGATTGTGCAAAAAAGAAAAAGTAGGTCAGATTCAACCAGTCAAGCCAATACTTCAGAATGGTACCTCAAATTAAAATATTCCTAAGCAATCAGCTTAGGAATCAGTTTGGTATATAGTACCTGCTTCAACTAGACACTGCCAAAAGTGATCTGAAACATTAGGGAACACTTTGAGAAGCACTGCAGGGCATCGATACCACCAAGAAAATATTTTAAAACTCTTTTCTTGAGTATTGCTTGCTAAGCTAGCATCATGAGTTATTTTTTGGAGATCTTCTGGGCTAAGTTCTGTATCTAAATCATATCCCCATGCTGTCACAAAATGGAGGGAGTGTCGTGCCATGGATTGAATTAATATGGAATACGTCTGAGAGATAAACTGCATAGGTGGCGTCACCTGGTTACACAGCTGTTCAAATGGTACAAAGTTGAAAACAGGAAAGCCATCTTCCCAGTCCAACCCACAAGTCCTCTGACAATACAGCAAATGGTCTCAAGGATCCACTATCTAGTGCATTCCTAATTGGTGAAATCTTGTCCAGACACCAATGAAAAAATTGGTCCACTTCCACTCCAGGTGGAATGTTTAGGTTACCTAATATCGTTGCCATGGGCCCCCTAAATGATGTACTAGTAATCTGCGCTGCATGATAGCCTTCTAGATAGGGGAGACCCAAACCTCCCTGCTGTTTATGGCATATAAATATAGAGTAACCCAATTTATGGCTGGTTGATGCCCAGACATATTGCACTAGAATCGCTTTCAGACAGTCAAAATATGAATTTGGTAACGACAGTGGCAACACCTAAAAGAGATACAAAAACCTGGGGAGTATATCCATTTTTATCAGTGCCACTCATTCAAACCAAGAAGGACTCTTTCCGGTCCAGGTAGCTAGACGGGTCTGTGTGTATTTCAGTATGTTTCAAAATTCAAGTCATATAGATCCTGTAGATTAGATGACAAATGTATCCCTAGATATTTAATAGATGTCGACCATTAAAATGGGAACTCCTGTGAAAACTGTCATTTCACACAGAGGTAAAGTGATTCTGAGGGTTACTGATTTATGTGAATTTATTTGCTAAATGTTTGAAAGGTCAGCAATTCCTGAAGGACCGACAGAAATGCAATTCGGATATTAGAGACATATATTAATAAACCCTCCGCCAATAGACCTAGTTTGTATTAGTGATTGCCTATCTCTAGCCCCTGTATAGAGGGGTTGGTTCTTGAAGCATTAGCTAGATGTTCCATTGCCAAAATATTAAGATACGTTGACAAGGGACATCCCTGTTTGGTACCAATTTTAATTTCCACTGAGTCGGATAGAACCCGTTAACATGAATCCTAGCTGACGAGCAGTCATATGGAGCAAATATTTTCTGCATCAGGCCTCCAGGAAGTTCAATTTGCTGTAGTGTAGCTTTTAGGAATTCCCTATCCAAACGATCGAATGCCTTTTCAGCATCTATGGAAAAAAAACATAGTGAGAGATTACAGGACTTGGCATGATCAATAAACAACATTGTCTTGATGGTATTATCATGGGCCTACCATCCTGGTACAAAGCCTATCTGAATACAATGTATTAAGGAAAAAATAAGTGGTTTTAGTCTAATAGCAATACGTTTTTCATATAGCTTATAAGGTCTATGGTAATGATGTAAATGGGCACATAGCTCACAAATCGTGCTGGGTCTTTGCCTTCCTTGGGAATTAAGGTTATATGTGCTCCCTGGGCCTGTTTGGGGAAAGGTGTGGAACAGGAAATTGAGTTAAATACTTCTTCTAGGGTAGATAACCGTTCCTCATTAAAACTGTATCCATCTTGTTGTGGGCTTTTACCCGAAGGTAAGCTAGAAATAACCTGTTTAATTTCAAGTTCTGTGAATGGGTCTTCTAAATATTTTACTAATGTGGAAGGTAGGTTTAGTCGCATTTTTGTAACCCTTCAGTTTTCAAATATGTTGGGTTCCCAAAGAACCCAGTTGAGGAAAGTTATATAACTTCATGTAGTAGGCCTGGAATGCCTTGGTATAGGAGTGTTTTGGTCT
The DNA here is from genome assembly GCF_032062135.1 of Pyxicephalus adspersus. Classification (NCBI taxonomy): domain Eukaryota; kingdom Metazoa; phylum Chordata; class Amphibia; order Anura; family Pyxicephalidae; genus Pyxicephalus; species Pyxicephalus adspersus. The sequence continues at coordinate 74,678,495 of NC_092871.1, forward strand.
TATGTAGTGCTAATTAAGTCCCTCAATGGCACAATTATCTCTGATCCCTATTGAGGTCAAGAGGAATGTCCCCAAAGGGGGGATGGGGGTAACCCATTAGCCGGGTCCTGCTGGGGCCAAACCATAATGTTTAACATTTGAAAACAGGAAAATAACATGTGCACGAGACTTTAACATATAGAGATCATCACTGCAAAAATCTTTCTGAAAAATCCCAGGGTCCAAGAGGTACCATGGACTAAATATCTCTTGGCCTTTTGTCAATCTCCCTGCCTATTCACATGATAGCAAAAGGTTTATCAATTAGAGATTACACACGTGACCAAATAAGTACTTCAAAATGTTACAAAATAGATAGCTCCTTTCACCATTCTTTTCATTATTAAAACATTTATATTTGAGAAAAGCATTGTACCAAACTTTCCTTCCTTCACTCCACTGCAGCCAGAACAATCTCTGTACTAGACTCAACTTGATTGCATTCACATCCACCCATACCCCATCTTACTTCATCTAATCCCAAAGCAAACTCTCCAACATAATACTATTACTTAGAACAATGTCCACATATTTTGAACATTCTTATCTATTAATTGTCTTCTAAAAAGCACTGTATTTATATTGGTTTATAACATTAATTATTAGGAAGATAATGAAATTTGTTCATATGCAATTTTCATATTATCTTTGTGACATGTGTACATATCCTATTTGCTTATGCTTATACTTTTTGTATACATTGTCTGATATGTCCAGTAGAGCATCTACCATCCCCTGAGAAACGCCACTTCCACTTGCTCAACATTCTGAGGCCGCCAAGTGAACGAGTATTTTAGCTTGAACATCTGATGTCAAGCATTACGCATAGGAACATGTTTCTATGGCAACTAGCCACACAGACTTCCGAGACCAAAAGTAGTCACTATGGCAACTAGACACGCGTTAAACAAAACCAGAAGTAATACTGTGTATGTTACTTCAGGTTCAGATTCACCAAAACATTAAAGATCAGAGGTGGTTAGATGGCGAGCCACTACTGGGCATATGCAGCAACTGGTTTTAATCAGTGCTCTTTAAAGCGATCATTGGGAAAGAGAGGCCCAAAGCTAGAAAGTAGGCGGAGGGACGGCATGACAAAGGGCACGTATGCCTGAAGAAGATAGGAGGGGGGGGAGGAGGTCAGGATTAGATTTCAATAAACAGACAAGGGGGATGGAGGAGGAGAGGTGAAAAGTTTAAGGGGAGGATATCGGTTTATGTTTTGTAAATAAACGGCTGCTTGCCAGCCATTTTAAAACGCAGCTCAGGTGTGGAGTATTTATTTAAGGTAAGGGTTGGTTTAAAGGTAAGGGGAGGGGGCTGGCAAGTGGGTGAGTTAATAGTTTGGTGGTATATGGGGGGAAGATATCTGGCAGGCAAATTACGGGATACCTTTGTCATGAACTTAATAATTGGAACTCAGCAGTATTTTCAATAGAAAATTATATCAATTCTGTTCGTATACAATATATATCCTACACAATACGGGTGGTTGGTGACCAATTAATTTTCAAGTTTTTATTCATGCTTAAGAACTATTTGTATGTTCCAGTTAATAGGAGGATTGAAGAAACACAACTTGTAGGCTATTAACAACTGTAGGCTATTAACCTGTACATTATTTAATATTAAGTTATTCTATATCCATATTGTTAATAATTATAATATAATAATATGTGTTAATTACATAAAAAACTTTGTAACAAAAACATTAAAACAACTGTTTTTTGTTTTTAGTTAAACAAAGTATAAGGAAAGTCCCCCTATCCCAAACATTTGAATACACAAACAAATGGGAATTTACATTCTCCACTATGAACTCATTCAAAATATTTGGAATGGTAAATAAATGAGAAATTACAAAAATAGTTGGTAGTTGATATATTCATTAAGACCTGAACAGGATGTAGCTTCAAGGTCAAATATCCACCTAGTTTCCAATTATAATATTTTTTGTCTAAATTCCCTACTTGTAAGTGGATATCTAATCTGTCCAACACTAAAAACTGGATCACATTTGGGATTTTTGGCAAAATTCTAGTCTATGGGAGTCATATAGTTGCCATCGGTAATATATAAGAGCATTTACACCCGTTGTGGTGACCATAGCCTCTTTATATTAGAAACACACAAAGAACTTTTGGATGTTGCTGACTAGGAGCATTTAGAGTAGACACAGAATATGGGTCACTGTATGGCTTTATTTTCCTTAAAAGCCCACAAACACACAAGTCCATGCATAGCCTATTTAGAAATTATATTGATTAGTGATACATTGACATGGCAATGTGACTACTATATGCATTTACAAATATATGCAACAAAAATGTATTTAAAACCCAAGCAGGTAAATGGAGTTTTTGGTCCTAGCTTAAAAATGTAATGTATCCACAACACAAGAGAGGCCCCTTGTTTTCCAGTTGTGCTCCTTTGTTTTTACCCTGTTGCGGGGTTTAATTGAGTCTAAACACAATCATGATCTACTGTTGTCACCATCAGGTAACTAGAAAAATACCAGGCAAACCTCACTGAAGCTAATGTAGGCAGAAAATAGATACAAAGAGTATTTATTAGCAACTCAAAAATACAACTAAATAAGTCAGTATTTTATTAATAAAACAAATGATAATTGTTTTATTGCAAATAAGATGAAATGAGACCAACACCAAGCCACTTCATACAGATCAATATCACAGCTTTTGATTATTTGTTATTGTTGCAAAATTCAATATGTTTTGTTTAGTAGTATTTGACCAAAAGCATGCTGGCATCCTGTGTGTTCCTTTCCTTTGACATTAGTAATAGTCATGTTATGAAATCCAAGATGTAAGCCCCATGTGACATTATCTGGAATTCTTTCTCCATGAGGCACCAATTAAAGATGGATTGATGTGCCGTAGGTGGGATTTGTGGCTTCAGTTTCTCTTTTGTTAAAATCCATATTGTTTCATCCCTAAGTTTTGGTTTCTTTAACCCTAAAATCCACTTCAAACGATGACCCACATACGAAGATGACCCACATAACTCCCTGCCATGCTGACTGACCTCTTAGATCCTGCTATGGATATCATCAGATTAATTTTGTGAATGTGAACATGTTCCTTATATAGAGAATAGAATTAGAATATTTTCATAATAAAATACTTGAAAAAGTACTTTGAGGACCATATTAAGAGCGGTTAAGCGTGGTATTCTGGACTAACTAATTAGAAACCAACTTTTAACTGTATTGTGTAAGTGTGCAACACAGTTTACATTTAGGTATTATGTAAGATATCACAAAAGAATAGCTCCACATACATTCAGCAGAAAAAAGAGTCCTGGCAAGCCAGAAGTAAACATTTTAGTGGGACACAGTTGTGAGTACAGAGTTAGGTAAGTTAGACAGAACTGCCTGTTGTGGGATAGGAGGGCACTAACCTACTTTTGTATTCTCATTGAGTTGTATGAGGCAAGAAGCAGTTTTGATGCTACATGCTACAATGTCATCACCAGTTAGGCTTCACTGGTGTTGGGGTAGGACCAGATCTCTGTGTTATCTATTTAGGTCGCTTTTTTGTACCAGTAATATAGGGAAAATATATTTGTGCCATTTTTAGTGTAAAGTGAAAGTTAAATATAGTTTTAGTAAAATTTTAATCATTTTAAGTTAATTCATCTCTGCTTTCTCAGTGTTAAACTAAGATATTTGTTTTTCATCTCTAACAATACTTACTGCTAATATACTTTACTGTTTGCATTGTTGCTCTGCATCCAACACTTGTTGTTATATTATTTTATGTAGCAATAAAGTATTCTGTCCAGATAAGTGTGTAGTTCATTGCCTATAATAATGCATGCCAAGCCAAGTAACACACTCAACTGTTTATTGACATGTTGCAGCCTGGTACAGTAACAAGGTTACACAAAAGTACTAGGTGATGGTGGAGAAAATGCTAATGGAAAAAAAAGATGATGGTGTTTATTTCATTTTAAGCAGCCATTGGTGGTGTTCATTGACAATGGTCTGGTAAAAACGTAGTTTTGCAGACAGCATTATTAAAAGATTATTATGGCCAGTGACTAATCATAAAAAAAATCAGAGATGCAAAAAACTCTTACATTCTGTTTTTTGTTTTGGTCAATGGCAGGGATAGGGAGATAAGTCATGCTAAGTCAACCCTTCATACCATGAAAACTATAGTACTAAATCTGAGAAACCCTACACTCATTCCCTAAGTAAACATTGCCAGGTAGGTTAACTTGATCTAGAAATGGCAAACACCCAGAATCCTGCTGTATCTGTCTGCCAAGAGTTTTTTGTGTATAAAGATGTTTTGCCTTCAATTTTTTAATTTATTAAAGCAGAGAAGTGCTGAACCCCATGCCCTCACTATGGTTAGCTTGGCAGCATTGAAAATATATTGAATAATAACGTGCAGACATTAAGACATAATTCAAAATACATACATCAATTAACAATTCCAATAACCAAAAAATAACTCCACACAATAATTATAAATATAAACTTACTTAGTTCACAAATAATCAGCTCTATACATCTGTAATCTTCTCAAAGAATGGCCGGGAACCCAATGCCAGAAAGTGACAGCTAAAAAGTTTGCAGTCTGGTCAGGTGGTAATGAAATAGTCAAATCCCTAATACCTCTAATCCTAAAACATTATACTTTAATCAACAATACCCAGATAAAAATTATTAAACTAATTTTACCCAGCTCCCAATGACATATACTGTATATCCCTAATGACCATCATCAAAAATTTAAATCACAAATGTCAGTCCTTCAATTAATTAAGTCCATTTTTTAAAACACCATAAAAATCACCATGAAAATATATAACCCTACGGAGTATTTCCTTATAAGACAAATATTTAATCAAAACTAGGAGTGTGTAACACCACAGTATGGTATTTTTACAAACCACAAACATAAATAAACATAAAGGTGTTTAAAAAATAATAAACCTAAAACCATTTTATAAACTACCCATCAGAGGATTTACCTAATGAGTCCAAAACAGAAATTACCCTATAAATATGTGCCTCATCATCCTAAAGATACAAAATTTTAACCCATCCAAGCTTAGGATGTTACCCATCACAAAAATATATATTATCTAATGCAATAAAAGTGACAACATGTATATGCCCCAAAAAAATAAACACATTTCATAGTGCCCATAACAATGTTATTACCAACAACTATAAAGGAGGTAGACTAAAGATGGATTGATTCCAATCATCCCACCACAACTTTACCCTAATTGAACAATAAATATATAAATATTCCTTTACTGTTTCTTACTTGCATACTTCCTTGCAAAGATAAGGCACTGTAATACTTCTTTATCTCTATTAAAGTTAGTATTGAACCAGAAGTCTTTACTAAGAATAAGATTACCCCAGTCACTGTCGCTATTCTTTCTGCTTAAAAGACTGTTTTTACAAAAATTTGGGTTAGAGGGCTCAATCCTCACGGCTATTATGGCTTTATATACTTACCCTTCGGCTCAAGTGTTCTTATCTAATATGCTGTCTTCTCCCTTTAAAATAACTAATGGTACCCGTCAAGGCTGCCCTTTATCGCCAACCCTTTTTGCACTAATTATGG
>NC_092871.1:74686026-74758652 GCF_032062135.1 Pyxicephalus adspersus
TGTATATGTCCACTGTATTGTCTTGGAAAATTTCAATAAAAATTATATTAAAAAAAAAAAAAAAAAAAAGACTGTTTTTAGCCTACCCCCAGACTGAGCTCTGTGTGGTCGCCACCACCATTTATGCCACTCCCCACCAAGCGATGGTGTCCCTCGTGGAGTATACACTTGACCCCCTGGAAGCAAGTAACGCCTAACGTAGACAAAGGTGCATGTGGCCCCAATCTCAAAGATGGAGCCACATGTGCTTTCTGCACATGGAAAATTTCATCCAGCAGTGCGCTGTTGTTTCCATTTAAAAAAAAAAAACAATGTTTTTATCAAACTTATATCTGTATGGTTATTGGTAATAGAAATGTTATAGTTGTATTATTTTGGTTGCCAAAACCGTCCTGATGTTTAAAGGGAATAAATTGGGATGGTGTATTAGGTAAGATGCATATGTATGCATAATGCTGAAGTTGCAAGATACAGAGAAATTCTGCATTAGGGGCACACTTAAGGTGCGTACACACTTCCAATTTTTATCGTTCCAATCGAACGACGAACGATCGATTGGGCAAAAAATCGTTCGTAAAAAAATTGCATGAACGTTCGTCGTTCGTTTTCCAACGATAATAATTGGAAGTGTGTACGTAGCTTTACAATCAGTGAGATAATGTAAACACAGGACTCCCAAGATAAATGAGTAGATATAAGGTAACAGAATTTTAGACAAAATCCCATACTGTCAGAGAGTGCTGCAGAGGCAATAAAAGTATTTGAGGTCTCAAAGATGACGGACATAAAAGAGAAGATGCAAAAAAGGCAGGGTGGAATTAACTGTACAGGATATCTAAGAAACCCCAGAAAGATGCTAAATTTGAAAAACCTACTTTGTAGTATGGGATACCACCAACCCCCTGCAGTACTTCCACTAAAATATAATGAACACAGAAAAAGTTGAGAAGCTTTGTCAGAAAAGTCATCTTGATACAGAAGGGTTGTCACTGGCAGAGTAAAGAATGAAGTGTTTGCAGAATAGCTTTATTATTGGCATCATAGAATGGTAGGAAGATACAAGTAGGAAAGTTTAGTGACCTACTGGAATGTACAGTTGGCTTGCAAATAAGCCAACGTGGAGGACTGGACTAACACATTCAATGCTAATGACTTTGGTTTGTTGAGAGGTATAGTTAAACGTTGAACAACATAGAACAGTGTGGAAAAAAGGCATAGAAGGAAATGTTAGGGAAGGTTATGGTTAAAAGAATGTCATGTAAACCTACTAATTTATGGGAAAAATCCACTATATCTAGTTTAGAAGCAACAAGGCTCAGCAAAGTTTGGGGTGTTAATATAATCATGAGAAGTTAGAATCTGAATTCTTCAAGGATTTGTACAGGGTTACTCATTTAAAGGGAGGTAACACTCCACTTAAAGATTATAACTAGGCGCCAGAAATTGGAGCTTTCAGGCCAGAGGAAAGTTGTCTCTAATGTTTCTGTCTGACCCATCATTAATAATTTCAAATTAAATGTGGTCCTAAATTTGCCATACTGTCAGGAGAAGGGTGAGACTTGAAGGCTTGGGAAGCTACGTGAAAATCATGTTCAAGTTTCAGCAGCAACCAAACCTATTTTTGTGATGCCAGTCAAACTTTTAACTACCCCTGATCACTGCTTTAAACATGCTCCAAAAGATAGTAGGATTGGAGACAGAATTAGCATTAAGCTAAAATTATTCAGAAACCTCAAAGCATAAGGATAACCTGGTCACATCTATACCAAACAGACATCATCACTGGAAGAAGCTCCCTAAACACAAAAATATGATCAATACGGGTGTGCAATTTATTGGAGGCTGAGTGAAGAATGAAGTCCTTAGTACAAGGTAAGTAAAGATTCAATAATGGTCCACAAACTGCAGGAGAGTCTGGCTACGTGGGACGAACAAGCAAGCATAACAGGATTGTCATTTATCCAGGAAATGAATAAAACAGATCCAGACATCACCAGTGTATAATGCAATTTTTTGCAAAGTGGAGAATGAAGTCCTTAGTACAAAGGTGTAGCATAATTGGGAGGGGGGGTGGTACATAAGCAGATCTATCAATGATCTGATTCAGTACCAAATTGTGGACAGCTATGTCCTTCTGAAGGCACTGATGCATTGAGCATATATGAAAAAGAAAAAGGAAGTTCCTTTAAGTTTGGAGCATTATAAGAGATAGGAGTCTCCTCTGAGCTCTCAAGGGAGCCTTGAAGGAGAGTATAGTTACTAGTAGGAATCCCCATGGAAAGCAGTAAGGACGCCTCCCTGCTTGGGGGGCTCATTAGCCATGAAGATTTGTAAAATATGGGGGTGCACACATTTGTAAAATGAGAAGTTAAAGAAATGAAGAAAGTGGAGAAATGTGCCCATCGTCAGCAAACAATACTAACCAAATTTCTTTTAATTATTGGAACATGTTAGCCCACTGAAAGGCCCTGAATATTCAACAAAATGATCCTAGTAGCAATGAGGTAAAGAGAAAAACAAACTAGCCTTCAGGGCAACCTAAAATTTTTCAACAACATACAACAATTGCCAGCATTGCAGAATATACAGATCATCACTAGCAAACTACATTTTTTTAACATTGTTTATTTAATAAAAAATGAAGACGTAGTACAAACAAGTAAACATGTAGAGTGAAAGAAGAAAATTATTTAAAAAAAGAGATAACCAGTATCAAATGCTCCAGCAATTACAGAGGTCTTTAAACGTAAAGCAGAATTGTCATTAGAAAAAAAAAGACACTTTACAAACAAGATCTTTACTTCCACAAAGCCTTCTATCCATCTATAATTGGCCTACATTTTGGCCTGAGCTGTTCTGGATTCTTTCTCCATCCTGGCACAGAGGATGGACTGGGCCGGCCATCTTCGTCTTTTGTCTTTCAGGTTTTGCTTATGTTTCTGAATCTCACACTGCACAGACATGTGTGAGCCTGGGAGACCTCCAAACTATTATTGCAAGTCTCCCCTTCTTTTTAAGAAACAAAAATTAACTTAGAATAAAAACATTTTTTGCTTTAGATAAAAGGGTTGTTGGGTGGAAAGATCAACCAAAAGTGGGACAAGGGAAGGAAAAGGTACAAAGGTAAGAACAGTTACTGTGCTACAAATTGGAGTCATACATTTAATCAGATGCATTTGATGTGCAGCACCTGGATGTCACATACACTCCTAACCCCAGCAAGAGAGTTAATGCAAGGAAAAGAAAGGAGAGACCCTCTATATCACAAAATGAATCGAGAGAGTTTGGGAAGTGAGAAATGTGCCATAAACCTCCAAACCATAATTACAATTTATTATATACACAATCTAGGCAGATCCTTTTGACAGGGTATAGTAATGCAAAACATTACTTTAGTATCCATCAAAGAAAATAGAAAAAAAGTAGACAGTGAACATTAAGACAGAAAAAATAAAGTTCCGGGCTTGTATCAAAAACAAAGACCTTTCTAAATCTCTGGAAGGAACATTCTGATACTGTATCAGAATACAATATTTGCGGATATGCAATGCTCACCAGCAACTGGTCAGAAGGAAGAAACATTTGGAAAAAGCAAAAGAATGATGTTTCAGGGCCCATTAAAGTAGTATTGTGTGTGTCTTACAAGAGATTGAGGAAGAGAGTGGTAGCCAGTGAAGTATATATTAGTTTAAGCCCAGAGACTTAAAGAACAGTCACTGTTGTAAGGGCCAGTGAGAAAATGAAAGGTAACATTTAGCCCAACGCAGAAACCATGAAGAGCCATATAGCAAGAGACTTCACAAAACATGGAAACCAGGTGGTAGTGTTTTAGGGGGTCTAGTTCATCAGATGTCCCCTGTATATGTAATTTTTATACCTCCTCATTATGTATCTTTGCTGCATGCTACACACCTAAAACATACTATTATAAATCTTCCCTTATGAAGTAAATGAAGAAGAATCATCTGCTTATCTAGGAGGAATAAGGCACTGCAAATCCTACCTTATCCTTCTCATCCACAATCCCATTTTAAAAAGGGTATCTGGGAGTCCAGGAAACATAAATACGCTTCCAGCCATCTTCTGGAAAGCCATTTAAATGCTCTGCTGACCAAGCCACTGGTAAAACAGTTACTGTAGTAAAAATTGGTGTCATACAATTAATCAAGTGCATTTGATTTGTGGCACCTGCCTGTGACGTACCCTCTTAACCCCTATGAAAATCACTGCCTCTGCATTTTGACTTAGTCTTTGTTAAATAGCGGGCCTTTATTTATTATGTTTTCATACTCAAAACCTTAAATTGAAACCCAAGGCCGGAAATATTAAGAAAGATGTGTACATGGCAGCACCCATAGGTTCGCTCATAAGTGCAAATAGAATGGGGAAAGTGTACACCCTTAGCATGTTCCTCTGTCTTTCTGGAGGGGTGATGAGAGTGGGACACCCACTCTGAAAGAGTATTGCCTATTCTGAAGACCCAGTGCATAAACCCAGACTCAAACTTCAATGTGCAGTAAAATCTGGTCTATATAACACCAGTTCACAGAATCAAGTCTGTCCCCTCATATAGTACCAACATTGTGTGACACACAAAGCCACCTGCTAAGAAATAGCAAAATCTCAGACAGAGTCAGAATATAATCTCCACACCTTAGAAGCATCAGTGCAGTCCATGTCAAGGACCAACTTCAAAGGTACAAGATTAAACAAATTCCTAGGTAGACATTCATCTGTGGGAATCACTTTGATCTAACACTAAATTAATATGGTATGCTGACCAATAGGAAGTGGAAAAGAAAGACTAACTAGAGGAACAAGGAATTTCCATTCCAAATTTCCTTGAGGGCAGTCTTATCCACCCCATGTTGCAATGCAGATGTATAGTAATAAAATCTCCAGCTATAATTATTTTCAGGGGTTAAAAGGGATTTATGCACTGACAAGATTAAAGTCACACAATAATAACAATAAAACACAAGCAATATTTAGGCAGACATATTGGTTAAAATAATTGCTAAGGTGTCACAAACTGTAGGCAAATAATAGATGCTATATTATTTATAAACGTGGTATATGCATCAGTTTCCATTTAATTTAGCCTCTAAGAAGCTATACTTATTTCACAGATGTTTCCATGCATTTATTATACACTTTATTTGCTCAGAATGTCCACAATGAGTTTTATGTAACAGATCTTCAAAAAAATGTTTTTAAGTAAAAGAGATTTCACTCTTCCCTCTACCAGTTTGTACTACTATACAGGAGATTGCAGTAGGCGATTCAAGCTAAATTCAGGTACACTTTTTTCCACTAGCTACCTTTAAAAATGCACTTAATGAATTATTAATTAATACCTATCTGCAATAGCCTATGTATTTTATATTGGTCTGCAGTTTGGTTTTCACTAGCTAAATTAGTTGCACTCTTGACCCTTTCTATGTATTCAAACATTAAAAACCAAATAGCAAGATTATCAATCCTTTTAAGCCACTTTAGCCATGACATTTAACAAAGCAGTAAGTCTGAACAGCAGAATGGTTAAACCGCAGTTTAATTTTTGTCTCCAGGGAATCTTATACCTCCTAAATAATTGAGTGGCAGGAGATTACTTTTATGTTTTTGCTGGTGTATTGATTGTAGAGCAGTTAATCTGTTGTCTCTGTGGAGTGATAATGTTGTACCAAGCAGATTATTGGAAATCACATTCCCTAATATCATTAATAAATTATATCTGGAAGGGTTTGTTACAGGTTGAGAACAAAAAGGGCTCAGAATAACCAAACTTGATTAGGAAATGCATATATTTTTATTAAACAAGGAATGGCTAACATTTTTTTTAAACTGCTGTCTCTTTTACAATGTTTTGAAATGGGGGAGATAACAAAATAGATGAAAATATGTTCTACAATGTTGTTCTACATCAGATAGTCAATTACTGTTTTTCTTTGTGTATATGGGTAGTCCAGCACATGTAATTTTATGTTCCAGCTGGTGCGCATGTCACATTTTGTGCCATTGTGCATCACATTAGCAGCACACAACCTCCATGGGCAATGTCACCTCTATTGCAAGCCCTAGAAACAGCTGTAAAACCAAAACAGCAAATAATTATTTCACTATCAATGTTCTCCTCTCTCATGTACTATTCTCTTTTGGCTCATGCAGTTTTTAAATATCTGTGCAAGATCACATATCTTCTCTACATTATCAGCTTTTTCTTCCTGTAATTCACACACACTAGTATTCAAGGTTTAGTGAGCAACAGAAATAGGATCTGAAAACAGAAGAAGCAAAAAGCAGAGACATCATGGTTTCAAGTTAATGTATCTCATTCACTATCTTTATGCCCCTACTGTGACTGAGATGGTGAATGAGCCAGCCAGTTCATATGGAGCTAAGCTAAGCTATTCATGCTGGTGCTTTCCACCCTGTTTCTACCCTGTTTCCCCGATGATAAGACACTGTCTTATTTTTTTTTGAAGGCCAAAATATGCTCTAGGGCTTATTTTCAGGGGGATGCCTTATTTACCCATGAAGAAGACATTCTGGTAAGTAATCGGTGGGTGGCTTATTTGCGGGGGGGGGGCTTATTTTTCATTTTTACCTAAAAAGGGGGGGCTGTCTTATTTGATGGCCCTGCCTTATCATCGGGGAAACACGGTACCTATAGTTTGTTGAATTCTGGATCCAGGATCAGGAGGTTACCTTTAAAGCTGAGCATCCTCTACTGCTTGGTCTCTTGTGAACGCTACTTCTATTGCTAGTCTTTTTTTGACCCAGTGATTACATTTTCACACTTGCACAGTTTGTGCAAGTCAATGTGTTTACTCTTAGAATATGAGAATACCACAAATGTTATAAGCCACAATGGGATATTTGCCTGTTTATATTTGCTGTATTTCCACTTGTTTACTAGCCAAAATATGAGAAAAACAGACAAGATTTGTTAGCAACATTGGAAAATTTACCATGTTTAAGTGAAAACTATTGCTATGATTTCACTTTTTTTTAACAGTCAAAATATGGAAAAAACCTTCAGCGGGATTACTTCCTCCCTCCCCTAGACAACTGGAGAAGGATACAATTTCAGTATTTTCTCACCTCGCTGCCCTCTGCCCAAGTTTTCCATAAACCCCTCACCCCTCTGGAGAAATTGTGTATGCCTGGGGACCCTCTAAGAGGAGTCCTATCCTATATCTATAAAATGCTTTTGACATCAGGCGATGTATCAATGCCTATGTTTCTCTCTTGATGGGAGCGGGATCTTGGTATTAAATTTACTGATGAACAGGCAGCGCGTGTTTTATAGTATGGTCACAAGGCCTCTATCAGTAACCGCTATCAAGAGGCGAATTATAAATTCGCAAGATGGTATAGGACACCGGAGCTCTTACATAGAATCTACCCACAGGTGAGCCCTTTGTGTTGGAGATGTGGGAAACACACAGGCACTCTAACGCATATTTTCTGGACCTGTCCATAACTGACACCTTTCTGGGAGGGGATTGCTAGATTTATTAAAGAATTGACAAGGATATCTATTGATAAAAGGCCTGAGCATCACTAAGTGTCTGCAATCTCAAAAAAATGATACAAGCGTTCTCTTCTGTGCCATTTACTGAATGCTGCTAAAGCATGTATTCCGCAATTATGGAAACATACTCCTACAATTAAACAATGGATTACCAGGGTGAACGGTATACAATATATGGAAGAACTAACAAAACAAAGGGAGCAGTCATCACAGAGACTGGCACGCACCTGGTTTTACTGGGATGATTTCAAGGGCTCAGCTGATTATAGACGGCTGCTTGGATCATCTGATTAGTGCCATATTGTTTTTTGGGTCGCCCACTGCCCTTACCTCCCACACAACCCCCCTACCCACCCCCATTTCACTCCTCTTCTCCTCCCCCTTTCTGTTTTCTTTTTCTCTTCTCTGCTCTCCTTTCTCTCTCTCTTTTTCTTTCCTAAAAGAAAATCAGGATCCAACAAAGTTTTCTACTTTTGACCAATGCACATTGGTGCACATTGATGTTGTCATAGCAATTCCTGACACCTAATGGACACTTCCTTTTGCACTATATTAATTGATACTGTTTGTAATGATATGTGTCAGCCGGTACTGAATATGTCTGTGCTTCTCCTATGCTCTGTAATATGCACTTTACTGGTTTAGTGTCATATGTTAGCATTTATTTTTCTGTATTGTATCTTATTGTTGGTTGCTTCTAAAAAAAAATATGGGAAAAACAAATAAATATTAAAAATCATTATTAAAAATATTTATTAGCAACAATGGGAAAATTGTCAGTGTATAGTTGGTAATAAATGCTGTTATTTCACAATTTCTTTTAATCCTATCCCCTTTTCCTGACTAGCAGTACCAGAAAATCGTACCTTGGTAAGCAGTGTCTTCCTCTTTTTTTTGTTGCTGTCAGTGGAAAAAAAACTCCTACCTGTCCCTATCAGCATCTGCTGCTTTGTCCCTGTTTATTTTAGTCTCTTTTTAATGTTATCTGTCTCTATTAACTGCTCCAATCTCTGTCCCTGTCTAACTAGAACAGTAGAATAAAATGTCAACCACTGCCTGTGCCCTTTTTCTTAAAAGAAAACTCATCTGACTCTAATATCTGGCCCAAGCCCTGTCCCGGTCTAAATAGCACAAAATGCTAAATAGCACAAAATGCTATGACAGGTGTCCACCTGTCAATAAATGCCTAACACATTTCAGCCACTGAAAAATGCTAACAGTTCAACAGAGAGAGGCTATAGAGACAGCGGTAACACTGGAAGCTATTGATTTGCAAGTTATAGGTAGTGATGTCACAGGCATGTGAATAAAAAGACAGTTGAGTATATTTACAAATATTTTGATATGCAAAAAGGTTTTAATATTTGGATTTCAAGTAGGTCTTTTGCTGGTGTCCTGACTGATGAAAATAACTACTAATGTTGCTATATATTGCTTTTTAACATACCTATATTTTTAACAAAAGTATATGACACAATGTTTCCATGTCCGGCAATATAATTACTGCATTGTCATCCCATCTTTTGAACAATTTATGGTCTGCATGTTGTGTTACTAGGGTACTATTCAATGAATTAGGACCATGTAGACAAGTTCAAATTTAACTAAAGCTAAGCAAAACTCCCACACCCAAATAACAGCTCTCTAGCCTAGGTATAGATTACTCTAGGTATAGATTACTGAAGTGTAGATGGTAATCTTTCCCCATACCCCAAAGTACATTTTAGGGTTCTGTTAGCAGTGGTGCATGGGAAAGGTAAATACAGCCAGCCTGTGGTGCATCTATAGCAGCAAACCTGTTGCAAGAGATTGGCAACACTAAACTAAAAAAAAGGATATAAAAGTGCTTTTTTTTTTTTTTTTTTTTTAATTGCATTTGTTCTTTATTCTCAAAGCCTGAGTCAATAAAATTTTGGCAAATTTCTACACACACGCATATTCCCGATCCAGAATCGGAGCCCCAAAATCCATTCATCAACCAAATCCGAGGCCCTGGCTTACGCGTGCGGAAGTCATCAACTGAAGCGATCTCTCCAATGGAGTTTGCATTAAACTCACCGTTCCCCTAAAAAAGCATTCTTTCTAATGGCACATATATTAGCCTTGGCCCTAAAAAAATGTGCTGTTTAAATGTTTAAAACATCTATATGAGCTAAAAAATAAGCATATTTTAAAATGACCTATTTCTTTCCTGTTAGGCAAGAGTTAACCGAGTTCAGCTCCTCTACATAGGGGCCTATATAAACGCTTATGATGCCTGATCGGAGGAACCGCCTGAGGGAAAATATTGCGACTTTCTGCAGGCTAAACCTATGTATATGTGTATGTGTATATATATATATATATATATATATATATATATATATATATATATATATCTCAACTTTATTTTATTTTTTTATTTATTGTGTTTACTGGTGTACAAATCTAAAGGATCGTATCAATAAATGATTATGGAATGTCCAATTGCAAAAAAAAAAAAAACAGCCAATTTTGACAGACTGTGCTAATTGCAAGTGAATTTCTATCACCTGTGCGCTTAAATTTGAGCATTTAAAAGGGTGTGGTTTAACTTGCTTTTTCCTTTTGTCTTTTTTTTTCTTGGAGGGGCTGTTGTGTGTTATCCTAATTAATCTATGTTGCTACATTTGATACTTCTGGTTAAAGGAGGAATCCACCAAGGTGGGCCAAGGTCCAAAATGCCATTCAAACCTGCAGAAACATCCTGAAGGGATAGAAAAGCAAGAAAATGTTTGGCACAAAGTGTATTTGGCCTTGGAAGTTTGATATACTAGTACTATTTGTTTTGTGTAAACACCTAAATAATGCATACACCCCAGTATTTATGAGCATTAAGTTAGGCAACAACACAATTTCTAAGAGTGCTTGACCCTGCTTGTGAGCTTGGCAATCAATGTGCTTTGATGTTGTGCTTGGCAACCCGGACCTCCTTCCATCACCATCAGGTGTGTTACAATGAGTATGCAACTCAGCTGGACAACTAATTCACAACCAGTTTGTACAGCAAGTGGAAGTGTGTTTGTATACAATAGTGCACAGGCAGCGCAGCACAATGACAACAAACCTATAACACAACTACAAATGAACACATGATTTGTGTGGGGGCAAATCAACATGAGTGCAAATGTCAGACTATTAAAAAAAAAAAAAAAGAAAGAAATAAAAACCATGACAAATTATTCATAAAAGGATTATGTACATAATAAATTCAAATACCAATATGGGACAAAGGCAACCAGGGGGGTGAAGTAGGAGTTTGGTGTGGAAACCATGCAGACATTTGTACTCAATACTTGTGGAAAAAATTACAAAACATTGCTGAAGAATTGCTAAACTACAGAAACTGGTATTACAAACCAGGCACTAAAACATTGCAGCAACAGATGAAACTAACAATAATGAGGATTACAAAGTCACATCAATACATACCATCCAAGCAAACTTACTTGATTATTTTATTTATTGATAAATCAGGCCCAATGTGTTTTGGAAAGCATAATTTTATTAGGTTAGGGTTACATCTACTTTAAATGTGGCGTTACCTGTTGGTGCTGTCTGCCAGTATGCCCTGGATAAAAACGGTAGCAGAAATGAATAGAAAATCCTTTGTCAGCTAAACAGTTTACAGGTTAATATTTCCTTTGTGTATTTACCTGTTTATATAAAGTTTACCTTTTAGATGTATGTCTGGTAAACCCTTTTTTTACATTTTGTATAAAAAGAAAAGAATTTTAACCACTGTCAAGTTTTTACTACTATCAAAGCCCCTTTTAGAGTTTTCCCTAACTTCCTGTTCTGATGACAACATTTTTTCAGAAAGAAAGTGAGAGAAAATCTGTAAAAGGAAACTAGACAACAATAATATAAAAAGTTAGTGACAGTTTTACTCAGCCACAAACTAATCTTAAACCATAGTAGCCGATACAATTCCTAGTAAATCAGGAAACTGTTGTCAAAGTACAGACTTGTTGTCCACATATCATCAAGATAGGTCTATAATTTGTGTTTTTTCTGGGACAAAAATGTAAACCAGTGTTGTAGGAATCAGGTATATCAGGTTATCATCACCTTTCAGCTGAGCTACCAACATCTCTCTATAGACAATTATTTTTATTTTATTTTTAACAATGATATTACCTGTTTCACCAAGAGTGGCTGGGGCTGAATCCAAGTATTCAAAAAAGCATGTCTAGCCACCAAGAGGCCAAACAGCAGGAGAGAATGGGTACATGGTATGGAACAGCCTTATATATTGTTCACCAATGTAAGTTTATTTTGCCAAAAGTCGACAATACATGGACAATGCTACAAACGGTGGGGCAAGGAGGCTGGGGAGCTGTCACATTTAGGACATTGCAGGTGCTACTCCTCTGTTGCTCATTGGCAGAGGGCATGAACACTTTGTGTAACTATGCGTTTGGTAAAAGTCCCTGCAGAGCTCCAGACTTTGTCCTGGGCTTGTGGAAACATAGGGTTGCCACAGATTGGTAGGTATCTGGACAGATACATGGGTAGTTTAAGCCTCCTTCAGGTTTCCCTCCATGTTGCCACACTGTATTTAATAAGGACATGTTGTCTTAACTGTGGTGAGAGGGATGAGGGTTTGCAATGTAATAGAGCACACAGGTCCCAAGGATGTGCCATTGTGCGTTCTAGTCTGAGATTAGAATAATATGAGGTTCTCTTTATCCAGTTCCCTTTATGTGCCTTGAGATGCTAGCCAGATTGTACAACTGGATGTTTGGGAAATTAACAGCTTCCTCAGACTTTGGCAAATAAAGTTTTCTATACTAATCCTAGGGCATTTGCCATGCCAAATAAATCTTACAAAAGAGTAGGTAAGGTTGTTGATGTCAGCATGTGTCAATAATAGGGGTAGAGTCTGCATATAGTGATATGCTTATATATAGCATATAGTTGCTTGGAGAAGGACATATTTTTAAATGACATCTATCTATAAAAAAGAAGGGTATGTGTTCCCACATCCTCAGCTTGCGTTGAATTTTGGATATCAGCAGTAGGTAATTCAATCTATACAGAGAAGAGTTTACTTGACCAAGATGTATTCCAAGATGCATTATTTTGTTCCGGGCAAGTTTGAATGAGGTGTGTTTGCTCCATGCCCTGGGTGTGGAGAGGGTCAGTGTGAGAATTTCGCGTTTGTGAAATTAATTTTGACACCTGAGAAGCTGCCATATCTGTTAAGTATATTTTGAATAGCAGTGCTAGGGTGCTCAGGTTTGGCTGTGAACAAAAGTATGTCACTTGCAAAACATGCAGTATGTATTTCATAGTTCTATTATATCCATACATCGTTCCAAAGGTTCCAATGGAAAAATATTATTTATATAGTTTATTATTTAGTCATGAGTTCTTCACCTACTTTTTCTTATCTTTGGTAGTTGACTGAAATATAGTATGTATGAGCATCCTTACACCCTTGTACTGTCACTTCAAGTCTCCTGAAAACTCATCAAATAAAAACAAAACCTAAGGGGAAATAATAAATCTTGCAAAATAAACGAGTTTTGCATGTTCAAAAGACAGACATGTTCTTTTATCTTGCAAAAATTGCTATTTGTTTTGTCATTCAAAGGCTTTTTTGATTTAGTTTTAGTGTTATATACCATACATTGCAAAGAAACTGTACTGTAAAAAGATGGTTTAAAGCAGTAGGAGTTTCATTAACTAAATGCAGACCAAAAGGGTCAGTTTGCTTTAGCATTACTTAATGCAAAAGAAGGTAAGTTATTCTCTACAATGGCAGATAACTGCATGATTTATTATGCAATTTTCAAGTATTATGTCTGTTTAATGTAGTTTGTGAAATATTACCAATGCAGGGTGGATCAGTGTTTTTTTGTATACTTATTTTATGAATAGCCCATTCACACATCAGCAGTTAAGAGACAGAAAAGTGCCCACTGACAAATTATGATTTTGACAACATTTTTAACATCAGCATTAAGGCCAAAGGCCATCACAAATAAAGGACCCTCCACGGTCACCAACCTGTTCTGCACACTTGATAATTCAAGCCTCGCCGCTGGATTGTGGCTTTTTTAGTGACTTGGCTCCCCCTGCCTGAACAGCAGGACCAGAGGCAAATCTCCTTCAGGGAATGCAGGCACAGTAGGTGCTTTAGGAGGCCTAGGCTGCAGGACTGCCAGGACCTCACTGTCCCTTAAGGTATGTGAAAATATACAGCCATTATCTTGCTGTCCAGAAATGCATTGTTTTTAGGCCCAGGACACAGTTTCAGCTTATCCTACAGGTCAGGTGGGTCCTTAGCAACACTGCCCCCTCTACATTGGAGGACCTTTGACAGAGATAGGAGCCAAAACAGCTTTCTTTTCCATCTGTTTCAGCATCTGAACATGGAGCCATTTTCTATACCATACTAGCTTCGATGGATACTCCTAAACCTCAGCATTTCAGTAGATCTAGATTGGATCTAGCCCAAATCTAGACTATATCTAAATGTCCATCCTTGCTCAGTTACTGTTTGGCACAGATGAGACTTTATTTCCTGTGGAGAGCTAACACACTTTCTGATCTTAAGAATTAACTGCTAGAGGTCACTGCTTCACTTCTAGAGTGTATATTGCCTTTCTAAGTCACGTGTAAGCAAAGGGGAAATCTCCAACTTTAGAAAAGGCCTTTTTTGCAGTAATGCCTGAAGGTTTCAGTGCTTATGTCCATGTATGTGGTGGGAGACAGATTCCAAAAATAAAGAAATGTGGACACCATTTAAAGGTATGATTTGATTTTGCAGGGCCAGAACCAGTATGTCCTCTTTAACAGTAAATTTTGGCAAGCAACAAATAACATCCTTTGAGGTAAAGTCATCCAAACCCCTTGGGCATAGAGCCCTATGGTTGTGGACAAAGTTTCTTAGGTGCATTTGAAGATTTCTCCAAGAAATCATTGACAGTTTGGGCTCCTGATTAAAAAAGATGAGGTAGGACCTGGGGGACCCCATATTCCTCCTGCTTTTTTATCTACATTTTCAATGTTGGCGTCGTTGGTTACTTTTTTACGAACGATTTTTTGCCCAATCGATCGTTCGTCGTTCGATTGGAACGATAAAAATTGGAAGGATCGCACCTTAAGCGATTTTTTGAATCTGGAACACTGTTGTGCAACAATTTACATTATACATAGGCTATTCTGACTTGACTGACTTTTATTTAACTGAAAAATAACATTTTGTCTCTGAAACATTATAACTGATCTGTGCTGATCCATTTAATTACAGCTGCTGTATTGTAAAATCTGGTGCCTCCTCCAATTGGCCTGTATAAGCAAATTATTACAAATTATTACATCTTACATCTAACCTATATTATTGTGCCTCCTTTTTCATACAAGCTGGTTCAAAAGAATGTTGTTTTTATCATATTAACATGGTCGTTCTTAGTGTGCATACACATTCCCCTTAGCTGTGTTTATTTCCTGAAAGTTTCAGTCATACAGTTTAAGTGATTATCGGCAGATCATTCTCTGACAGGCGGTATGTGTTACATGTGGTGTGTTCAAATGCAGAAGAAATACATTTTCTAATGTCTATTGATAACATTGCAATAAAAGATTCCCAAACCTCAAAGAATCCTGTATTTCCTTGTTTATTGATGAATCTAACCAATCCATCTGAAAAAAAAAATCTCAATTTGTCCTTGAAGAAACTGAGAGTGGGAGTTTCAGGACTTCATTTATGTAAAATAGTTTTTCACCAGTGAGATTATGGAAAGGAGTTTACTGCAGTACTGTTCAATGCGTACCCCATGTAATGTCAAGGTTCCAAAACAGTGCCCATGTTGGAGTAAGTGTGAATTTCCAAAAGTATTTAATTTTGTGACAATTCCAAAACAGGTGGTATAGGTTGGCCCCTTCAGCCCCGCATTTAAGACAGTCCTATTTGGAAAAATCTATGTGGGGAGTCCAATTGTATCATTATGTCTGATGGTGTTCTATTAGAAAAAAAATGCACTCCATCTACCTAAACCTGTTCTTCTAACTTCATAATTGGCATCAGTTTGATATCTAATATAGGTGTCTGCTATTGCACTTTTGACTGGATTAAGACTTGAATAGTGAAGAGTTCTAGTGAATTTTTCCAGTCAGCATCCAATAGGGCCTTTTGGTCTCAGGGTTTACAAAAAATTTTAGATGTATAAAACTGAACCCGGGGCAGTCCATCCTTGTGGGTGATTGCCAGACCCAGGGGAAATCCACATTTCCCCATAGAGGGAGAAAAAGTAAGGAGTGGTTGTTGAGTTTAAATGCATGTCTGTTAGGAGGTGCTCCTTGGGTCTACAATTGCAGGCGGTGCCCCACCGCAGGAGGGCGTGCTCGGCCTATTATCTCTGGCAGCTGTTCTCGCAGTAGCACAGTAACTTTAGGATTATTGTTTTCCTCCTGGCATCCTCTGCACTGAGGCTGCACAGCTGAGTGGAAATTGGAGCTATGCTGCAGCTGATTAGCAGAGTGGTTTCTGTGTAATCCCATGCTGTCATTGAGTGCTGGGGCTTTATAGCCTCTCTGCTTCCAGTTTTCTGTGTCTGTTGTAGTGTTAGCTGGGCTTATCTGTGCTGGAGGGATTCTTATGTGTTTTTCTGTTACTGACCTTTGCCTGTTCCCTGAGATTTCACTTGTACTCAGCCTGGACCGACGTCTGCCGGTGACCCCGACTCTGCTTGTGCCCATTCCCTTGTACCTCATTTGGTGTACTGATCTTCTGTGTTTGACTTCGGCTTGTTTTCTGGATTTCCTGGTAATTCTTGTACTGTTTATCTGTGGGTTTCTGGTCAACTGCCGGCCCACCCCCAGACACCATCCTCTGTGCACTAAGTCTTGGGGGCAACTGAGTGCTGGGAGACGCAACCAGTCGTGCCATGTAGCCAATCCCTGAGATACCTTGTTATGGAAGCTCTATTTTACAGCTGTACATCAGGGAAATTATTACCAACCTTCTTGACTGATTGTTGCAGGAAGCGTAAACCTAGTCTAAATATACTATATAGGTCTTGGATTTCCTTTGGTCTGAGAGCCTATATAGGATTTTAGGGAACGTTACCATTTTAATTAGACTGATCCTCCCCAAATAGGATATGGATAAGTTGGACTATTTTTGTAGCTGCTCTTGGATTTTTGCCATAGTGGTTTTACATTTAAAAGATGCACTTTTGGGGGATCACAACTCCTGGATATTTAAATTTGTCTCTACACCAAACAAAAAAGTATTGGTTACTCCAGCCAGGTCTCACATATTTAGATAGGTAGAGAGCTTTTGATTGTGTATTTTTGATTGCTACTTTTAGCATTAGGTTGTTTGCAAACATGGTTACTTTGACTCTACAGTTCCCTACTAGTATACCTTAAAAATGGGAAGTATTCTCTAGTAAACCTAATAGAGGGTCTAAGCCCAAGTTAAAAAGTATCGGCAACTTCTGGCTCCGGTGCCTCATGGAGTAGCAGCTATTAGGAGAGGCTACTGCTCCCCCGAGTCTATTTCTATTTCTGTTCGCCCACTTCATGCCTGAAACATTGGGTAAGGTGCTTATTCACCTATGCTACTCTCTCAGATTGATAAATTCCTGGAATGTACGCCGAAGGATCCTCCTTCTACAACAGGAGAAAGACCTTGCCATGCCATCTAAGATGGCCGACACGACTTCTACACACACACAAGCGGCTCCTACTGCTGATGATACGGTCTAGGGACATACCCTTATCGATTGCGGTGGTGATAGATTTGAGACCAACACTGCGAGAGGCTCCCATAGACAAACTTCTGACAGTTGAGGATGAGCTCACACAAGCCCAGGGCACTAATACTGCAATGGGCAAAAGTATTGACCATTTGACAGATAAACTTGATGAGCTTGAAAACAATAATCGCAGGAACAATCTCCATATTATTGGTGTACTGGAGAAGTACATGTCGAGACAGCTTTATGAGCACTGTTCTACTAACATACCATCCCAACTGGGAATTTCCAAAAGGTGCCCGGCAGAAGGAGCCTATCCTCTAGGCCCACAACGTTAGGACAGTAATATTCCTAGACCTATAATTGTTCGTTATTAATGCAGACAGATCAGTTATTTTACAGTCATACAGAAGCCAGTGTGACGTACCACTAGAGGGCGCAAATCTCTTGGTTTTTGCAGACAATTCTGCGGAAGATTCCCGGAAAAGAATGTTGTTTCAAAAGCTTTGCTCAACTCTTCACCGTATACAAGTACGGTTCTGCCTGACATACTCAGCTACTCTCCATATTTTACATTTTCAAGGAGCAAACCACATGTTTACAAATCACAGAGGGGCAGAGACTTTCCTGCAGAATTGGTTTTATCCCCCGAACCGATGCAGGATGCTTTACCTGAGGAGTCAGTCACTGCTTCAGACACTTGGCACAGAGCTCTGAATCGCCCAATTCTGTGGCATCCAATGGATCATCGAGAAGTTCTGAATAAAAGGACAACCCAAATTCGAACATCAACACTAGCAAAGACCTCACCTATCCAGAAGTCCCATAGAGTGGCTTGACCCCCTGTTTTCCAGTGGGTCTCCTGTAGACTTTTGTCTTAAATGTCACAAAACTTTTTTTGCCATTCTGAGGAGTATTCAACCCCACAACATTACAGGAAAAAACATTAATTTTAGTTTGAGCATTTGAGTGTTGTATGTGTGGAGTCTGTCCCATCATGGTGGCATCCACCATGGATTATACAACCAAAAAGTTTCCATCCTTAAGGGATCCGGCCCCAGTCCAAGCCAGCTGAAGCAAAATCTGTGAGAGAACAATATGTGTATGAAATTTACCTCCCAGGTTCTAGGGTGGCATTTTATCTTGCTATGTCTATCATTACCAAAAGATCCTAAACCATGTAAATTCTGTGTTGTTTTAAATTTTGTGAAAAGCACAAAAGTTTTAAACAATGTGACTTTTTTTGCAAACCTCATCCAGATGGGTTATTTCTGTGCTATGAAAAACATATTTAAACAAAACATCAATGTCCAAAAACCAAATACAGAAAAAAGGATATTGACTTGTATGACTCTGGATCTGGCAAAAGTCTTTCGCAGCTTGGGGGTTTTCAAATGTCTTGGTTAGAGCTTGCCATATGAAATATAGCTTAGCAGGGTAAATCAAGGAGAATCCCCATCTCCACCAGATGGCAGCAGACTGGAACAAGTTTTTCCTCTTTTGTGCTACTGAAGGCAAAAATCCTGGAACATCAGAATCCGGTGTTCACCAACGTGCAGCTCTTTTTGTTTACGATAAGCTCCCAGGGCCGATTCCTTATCTGCTGTGTGAAAGTACTTGGCAATAACTGTCCTTGGCCATTTGTTGGCTGTTGGACATTTCAGTCCTAACGGTGTGCTCTGGCAAGTAATGGTAAGAGGTTGAGGGCCTTGACCTTCTGGTATTCTGATGAAACGGAGAGAAGAATGCCGATTGCAATTTTCCAGGTCTTCCAATTTTTCTTCCATAGAGGAGAGTAAAATGGCTTGTGCATTAGGTTTGCCCTGAGCCTCTGGAGTCTGGTCTTCCATATCACTGACATGCTGTTCCAACTTTGGGATGCGAGTAGTGTTAGATGAAATGTTAGCTAGAGTGGATTCTATTGTACCCTGAAGTGAGGCAAACGTTTTGTAAAAATAATGTAAAAGAAATTTTGAGACCTCTACTGCTGTTGAACTCGGTGTGGGTGAGGGTTGAAGTCTATCTATGTCGAGCATTGAAGGTTCCAGATTTGGTGCTTGCAACAGCAAATCTGGTGATGGAGAAGATGGCAAAGGCGGTGGCAACTAGGACTTTTGCAGCACTTTTGATAGGCTGTTTACGGTTAGAGCCAGAGTGTGGCTGTCCCATAAATGTTTCCATGTCAGATTCTGAAGTGACCCTGTTAAATTGGGTGTTTCAGCAAATAAGAACAACATTGTCCCAGGTGAGGAGCAGCCAATCGGCGTCTGTTTAATGATGTCTCCAATAACTGGCCTGTAATGCAAGTATTACTGGTATGGTGAAGAGCTTCTATCCAATGCAAAATAACCAGTTGCCTGGTGGTTCTTCTTCCCCCTAAAGTGGGGCTGAGGTACATCAAGAATGTTCCCAGGAGGGAGATGTTTATTCTCCCTTAGATGGTTTAGTTGGTGCCCCTACTTGTGCCCCCTTGGTGATATTGTGTAGACTGCTTTCCCTTCTGCCACACCAGATATCTTTATAACAAAATGGCTGCTCTTCGGCACGTGGGTTAGGGAGCATGTAAGCAGGGTTTACCACTATCCTGGTGTGTAGCTATGCAGCCTTCTAGATAGCCGCCTCAGTTCTTCTAGATAGCCGCTGTGGGACACATGCACTGCAGCTGAGTGACAACTCCAGGCATCGGGTGGGGATCCGTCTGGATAAATGAACTGGTCCCACTCATCTTCAGCTCCTCCATTCATAGCCTCTCTATATGTATTTATATATATATGCGTGTACAGACAACGCTAAAATTTACAAATCATCAATGCGTCATGATGAGCATTAACATGTTATTATCAATGAAGAGGTCTTAATATTTAAAACAAATGATGAGGAAAAAGGAAGGGGGTATAACAACTCATTGTGTACCCCATTGTGTTTTAACTATTGAGACCTATATAAAAATGAAGATGAAAAATGAGAGTTTAAAAGTCCTACCTTCCAAAGTTTAAAAGTCCTACCTTCCCACATTCCAGCCGTGTCCTCCAGCGATGCCTGACATCTTCTTCCCAAGGATGCATCTGCGTCCTGGCATGTGAATGTTGGGGACGCGAGACCAAGGGAAGCAGATGCTGGCCAGGCATCTGCTCGCCAGTGTGTGACTGGGGGGCGGGACCGTTGGGCTGGTGGGTGGGACCAGGCGGGAAATTTGAAATACTAAGTGTTTTTAAATGTACCGCTTTTACATTTAAAAATACAAAGGTGCAAAGATGTACCTTTTTTAGCATCCCCTGCACTTTCTCCGAGACTGTGCTCAGCTGAAGGGTATTTCAGGAAATGTGAGTAGCCAATGAACAGAGTAGTTCCTGGTTCCAACCTTCTCCTGCGATTGGCTGCTAGCTGTATTTACACCTCTCTGATTCCAGGCTCTAAATGCTGGATCCTCAGTGCACTTCCTGCCTCTCTGCCAGCTAGTCTTTTATTTGGACTCTCTGTGTTGGATCTTTGCCTGTTACCTGACTCTGATTTGTCTGCTGCCTGTTCTGACCTCATCCTGTTACCTGACCTTGCCTTGCCTGCCATCTGCTCTGTCTATCAGTCCACCTGGACTGTACCTCCTGCTATCTATATATATAACTCGATCTGCACTGTCCCTACACCGCAGCCCTCTGTTCCGCTTGCCCTTGGTGGGGAGAGACTGGGAGCTTCCCAGATGTTCTCCCCGCAGTGAAGCAGTCTAGTGGCCATTAGGGTCACCCGCCCATCATCCTTTTGTGGGTGCTCTGTTGAAGACGGAGAAATACTTAGACTCCACACCCCAGGTAATCCTGCATCACCTGCCAGGGGTTGCAGCCCTAATAAAAGCGTAACTATGGGCACTAACGGTGCCCCTACCTATGCCAATTTGTAACCTGGGTGGCTGGGAAAAGTTCTTGTTTTCCCATGAGGATCTCTCGATATATCTTTGCAACATTCTTGTGTGGAAGAGATTTATTGATGACCTCTTCATTATCTAAACTAGCACTGAAAACCTGTTTGTTTTAAAACTCCAAAATAATCCTTTCAATTTACAATTTACTATGAATGAATTTGTTTGTGTATAAACAATACAACAAAAAGAGAGAAAGAGAGTTTTTTTGGCCCTATATATTAAAAGTATACAAGAATTATATAATACAATTGGTGTATTCAAATTATACAATCTTATATTAACACACTTGTAGGACCCTTTCTCCAACTGTATTACATTCATACAGTGAGGAGGGGTCGGTTTTTTTTCAAAACTAAACAATGGCGTCTATTTGTGCTGAATATTCCTCATAGTATGTTACTGATTTTTGTCCCTTTATTATTGAGGAATTTCGCCCTACCGGGCTTCCTCAGGGGATTAGGAGACCTTGGAAATTATAATAATACATCATATTATCAGTAAACATTACAAAATAAAAGAGTTGTGTATGAAACATGGCCAAACAATCATAACATCTTATACAATATGAAACGGATTGTAAAGGTATTTTATTATCAATAAATTATAACATCATATCCATAAAATCAATATTGTCCTTCCTATATACTTAGAGTAATTACGACCCATTTTCATTATTTAAAGGAATATAAGTACGACATTAATTTGTTTATTGCATCAAGGTTTTTTTACTTTGTTAGGATCCTCTATGTAAATAAAAAACAAAATATATAAAAAAAAATAAATAAAATTCAATTTCACTAAATTATAAAATGCTGTGGTAAAAATGATGACCTTTGTGTTGTTTATGGTCAGTTTCAACCCGGTTATAACATAGGACTATATAACAATAATTAGTGCCAAAACTAAAATCAAACACGCACTAAAATCTGACTGTCAGCTCTCAGTCACAGAACATCACACTAACAGCCAGCCCTTTCCTCTCCCTCCTTTATTAAGGGCTTACCTCTCTATTATCTGTAGCTAAATAGACAAAACAAACAGGCATTCCAGACATAAAAGGAAATATTCAGTTAGTCTTGTTACTTGCAGAGCACACATCTCCTATTTGCAAAAATGCATAGAAGATATACAAAAAGTGAAATTATGGGTTATATGTTCGATGAAAATAAAACAGAGGATGCAGACCAGCATAGCGATACTGATGAACAGTTTTCTGAGATGGAAGATGAAGTAGAGTATCAACCAGAATTCACAGACACATCTGATGAGTCTGATGAGAAGGCCACCACTGCTGAAGCTGCTTCCATTCCTGCTGAAACATTCAAATCCAAAAGTGGTAATATAAGTTGGAGTTTAGTACCTCCTGACCTACATGGCAGACGAGCTGCTGAAAATATCATCAAAATGACCCCTGGGATCACAAGGTTTGCTGTGACATGAAGACATGTTTGCTGTGACATCAAGACATTTTTTGAATTGTTCATGCCACTCTCACTAAAAAAAAGTCATTTCCATGACAAACAATTTCCATGACAAACCTTGAAGGAAAAAAAGTCCTTGGGGACATGTGGAATGACATTAATGAGGAATGCCTGGATGCTTATATTGGTGTTCTTCTTCTTGCTGTAGTGTACAGATTCTGTAATGAGGTCACTCATAGTCTCTGGGACATGTCATTAGGCAGAACAATTTTCCAGTCAACAATGTCACTTCGGACCTTTCGAATGATATCAAGAGTTCTCAGATTTGACAACAGTGATACTAGAGTAAAAGCTGACAAGCTTGCTCCCATCAGGGATGTCTGGGAGAGATGGGTGCAGCTCCTTCCACTGATGTTTCAATTTGGGCCTCAGTTGATAGTAGATGAACGTTTTGCCCCTTTACGTGGAAAATGCCCCTTCCAGCAATACATGCCCAGTAAGTCAGGCAAATACGGGATAAAAATCTAAGCAGCCTGTGATGCAAAAACAAGCTATGCGTGGAATTTACAGCTTTACACAGGGGAACCTGAAAGTGGCATCCCAGAGAAAAAACAGGGAAAACGTGTGGTCCTCAATATGACTTCTGTACTGCGGAGTCACAATATCACCTTTGACACTTTTTTACCAGCTATGACCTTGGACAAGAACTTCTCAGAAGGAAACTTACCATGGTAGGCACAATGGCCCGGATTTATCAAGGAAGTGCACGTAAGCTCACTGTGCGTATATATACACGCCGATATACAAGGCGCATTTCCACGAGCCGGTGCCGGAGATGAGTGCTAGTAGACTTGCCTTCACTTACCAGGCTGAATCTGGCTTTGATAAATGAGCTTTGAGGTCAAGAATACGCCAATTCAGGCGATTCGTTTGCAGCAGTGCAATTTAGGAGGATTATCAATGGTGAGGTCATAGGAATTAATTAGCTCACACCTGAACACGTACTACTGGGTTTGCTTACAGCAACCATAAATGATCAACAGGGGGCGGTCAAGAATTCGCAAATTAAGGCGATTAAGTTTCAGCGATTCAGGAGGAGCTGTTGAGCTGGCACTGGTGATGCCATAGCAATTAATTAGCGAACACCTGCTCCCTGTTCTATGCGCATCTATAGTTCATTACAGGTGATTTTTGATCTCAACTGCTTGACTTTTTTTTGGTAAGTGCTACATTTTTTATGTTACATTATACTAATGGCTCACCAAATGGCTTCATTTATACTTGCAATTGTTGCAGTTATTGTTTTCCTAGTTTTTTATTTAGTTGCAACACTACAAACTAATTTATGTCAAGATGAATAAATACTAAAAAGCACTTTGGAATTTGTCATCACACAATAACATGAATGTCCAAAAATAATGGCATTCTTGTAATCGACCATTTTGTATTTGAAATCCAATATATGAATAAAGGATTGTTGGCAAAGATCTTCTAATACATGTATCAAGGAACATTTAGTAATTTTACTTGTGTGTGTCAAAATAGGTTTAAATGTATCCAGATACATAATCATTTTCATTTTGATTAGTTAAACTGGACTGGTTCGTAGGGGGGGGGGGTGATTAATCAAGGAACTTTGCTTGTCCAGTATGAGTTGATGTGACATTTAGTACGTTTTCTAATTGTTAGTTCATTTGTTGCTGAAATGTTTTTGTGTGTGGTTTATATTTATGATTTCTGTTGTTTAGCAATTCTTCAGCAGTGTTTGTACATTGTATCCCCAACTTATTATTACAAATGTATGCATGGTTTCCACTACAAACTGCTACTTGACCCCCCTCGTTGCCTTTGTCCCATTCTTAAAGTCACATTGTCATATATTGCATTTGAATGTATTATGTACAGATTCCTTTCTTTGACTATTTTGTCCTGTTTTTTCTTTATTTGCTCTTTTTTCATTTTCTGACATAATTGGTAATAATTGGTAATATTGGTAATAATTTTCTTCATTTGGTAATAAGCTGTGGTTTTACTTTAATATACTTATTGTTGATTAGCTGCCACTGTTCTACACAACTCCTCTGTTCATTTGTATAAGTGTTATAGTTTTGTTCTCACTGTGCTGTGCTGCCTGATGTTAGCCCTACTGTATACAAGCACACTTTAAATTCCTGGCCAAACAGGTTGTCAATTACCTGTCCCGCTCAGTTACATACTCATTCAAACACACCTGATAGTGATGGAAGGAGGTCCAGGTTGCCAAGCACAACATCAAAGCACATTGATTGCCAAGCCCACAAGCAGGGTCAGGCACTCTTAAATACCAGATTGAATGCAATATTTAGGTGATTACATGATTCAAATAGTAGTAGTATAGTAAACTTCCAGGGACAAATTTATTTAGTGCAAAACAGATTGTATTGCTTTGACAGCTTTCCAGGGTTTTTATGAAGGTCTGAATGCCATTTTAGACCTTGGCCCAATATATATTTACATCAGCTTGGTAATGGAAGCACATAAATGTCATCCATGAATGTACAGTAGTCTGTGATGTGACATTCCAGAGATTCACAGCAGGGGCATGTTATTGTCCTGGTAAAAAATAGAGTACATTATTAGGATGTGTTAAGCAGCATGTTAAATCATGTTTTGTTGGCAACTAGATGGTGCTGGATTGAAATTTTCATGCTTTTCTGGCTGCATAGGCAATGCTTGCCCAAATCTGCACTAAATTGCACTCTGCCCAAGTTTTTCAAAGTGTTTCACATAAAGGCCCATCTCTTACACAAATATGTCTCCTATTTCATTTCCCAAAGTAATAAAGTGTGCTTGCTTAAACTCCCAGGTAATTTGTAACCCAAATATGATGTGCTGAAATGCTGAAATATGTAATGCATGCATTGTAAACATATGTAAATACTAATGCGCAAAGATGTTTGCAATCAGTTCATCCCTGACTCGACGTCCCTCTGCTGTGATTTGGGAGCTGGAGGCAGGATGTTGATGCACCTCTGGCTAGATTTCCTCTGGAATGTCCCAGGTATCCCCATGGTGTATGCACAGGTTGTACAAGACACAGCATGCAATAATGACTCGGGCAGCTTTCGAGGGTGCTTAGAGGAGTTCACCACCGGGCCGCGCCAAGCACAGAAACTGTGCTTTTAGCATCCGATGGTGTGCTCCACAACCTCCCAGCTATTATGCAGGGGCTAGGTTTAATTATTTTCTGCTTCTGTCCGGGGGTGACACACAGCTGTCATAAGTCATGGAAGCTGCCTGTATCTTTTTTCACCTGTATAGTAAAGTGTTCTGTGGGTTTTCTTACAAAGGTTGCTAAGGGTTGTGCTCTGAGGTCAGTTTAGTGCTTTTTGGTTGTTAGGAGCCATTGTTACTACTGACTACCACCCTGACATACTGTGATCTGTGGACATAGTAATTATAGTAGGGCTTCCAAGAATATCTGAAAGTTAATTCAAGGGTTCCCCCATGGTCACAATATTGGACAATACTGGACAATATTGGACAGGAAGACCCCCCATGCTGTAAGGCTGGGATTCTGGGAGGAAATTGCCATGAGTGTTAATGCAGTGGGCAGTACACAACAGACCATTAGGCAGTGTCAAAAGCATGTGAGTGACATCTTCAGACACGTCAAAAGGGTCCTAGGCACAGAGGCCGTAAGGAGTGGGACATGTCCTCCACACCTTGTGCAGCGTCTCAGAGAATATGAAAGATTAGCGTTGCCATTCATTGGGCCAGAAATGGTGGTGGGGTGGACTACCGGGATGACTCCGATGCCTGACAACCATGTAAGTTCAATCCTTTTACATTAGCTAATTTCCAATGTTTATTTTTTGTTGTCTAGTTTTTTTGCATTGCAACAGTTTAGTAATTAGCATTTAGGCCAAAACTGGCTTGTGTTTTTACCTAGTTTGTTTTTGTAAAGATGATTTGGAAAGATCATTTTGGTAAGATGACCTGTTGAGTGTGTTTTTGCATTCTTTTGACTTGCATCAATAATGTATGTATTTTTGCATTCTCTCGACTTGCATCAACAATGTATGTATTTCAAATTTTTTTCAACAGTTTGCCCTGTGACGCAGCAGTCCCTTCCTGCCCTCTGTGATGAGGATGACAAGGATGTCACTTCGCATGTAGAAGATGACACTGGTCTTCCTCCTGGTAAGATAAATCTTCATGGTGTATCTTGTTTGACATTTTGCAGCTTTTTATAATCATGTTTCAAACCACAGTCATATGTGTAAGATTTCAGCTCCCCCACCTTAAATTTGTCTAATTTTTTGGTCTGGGAGTGTTATGTTTTTTGGTTATTTTTTTGTGTAACTAATCAATACAAGTGATCTTTTAGAGTCAAGCTCACTCTTTTTATTTTTTGGGTGGTTTAACAGATCCACATCTACAGGAGAAGGTTGTTGACTCACTTCTGAACATGTAGGCACCCAAAGTGAATGATTGTGGGTGGACCGATTCAATCAGATGCTGCATGGCCGACCGATGTTGGTTGATTTCTCAGTCCTGGAGATTCTGGGTTATAGTTTCCTGTAGGAGTAAAAGGACCTGTCCCAAATTAGTGAAACTTGAGGCAGCCAGCCTTGACTCCGCCACTCTATCACAATGGCCAACCAGCCTCTGAATGAGGCTTAGAAGCTGGTTGGCCACACAGAAAGAACAGAACTCTGGGGGTCACCATGAAATTATTCAGACGGCATCCTGACATTGGAAAACAGACAAATGTTACACAAAATGGTAGACAAATATATGCACATTTCTTCAGAATCCAAAACATTCAACATTGATTGCTTACAGAAACCTTAGGCAATTACTCTTCTGGTGGCAAATGTCAACCTGAGGGACCCTACCAAAAACATATAAATGGAACACATTGGGAAATGTTCATTCCCCCCAGAACATCCCCAAAAAACACAAATAGAACAGTTGTCGCTACCTCCACAGTGGATGCAGCCCATGAAAATTCCCCAGAACTACAAACCAGCGGACACTGATGTTCTACAAACAAACATGATTTATCACATCAAAATGAATGAATGTGTAGACAAACACATTAATGCAGAAACTGGAGTCTAGTTGAAATAATTACCTCAATAGACAGGCAGATATTCCCAAAGGAAGGCAGCACCAGAAACATCTCCAAAGAAATTAAAAAAAATTATTAGAGAGAGATAGAAGGTTATTTTTTCTCTTTTGGAAGGCTGAATAAGCACACATAAACCAAATTACCTGGATTCTCCTCCAGGCCTCTCTACCTTTATTTTTATAAAATATATAACATACCCAACTATGTTACTTTAAAGGTCCTATGATATGTGAAACTAACCAGAGCAATGCCCAAATGGTTGTTGAAGGATAAGCACGTAAGCATGTTAGATATTTTACTGTTCAAATAAACTAATGTTTATTTTTTGGCTTTTGTCAAGGAGAACCATGGATGTCACACCAGGCCTGGATGGAGAATTAGAAATGTGTGCCTTTTTTATGACCTTCAAAAAAAAATACATGAACAAATGTATTGTCTGTAATTTTATTTATTATTTTTGTGGGGTTTTTTTCTCCCCCACCAACTGACTTTTTTTTAACAAAACTTTAAAAATGAATAATATTCTAAAAACAATTGTTATGCAAGCGGGTGTGGACCCACTGTGCCACTGACTGGTTATACTCCAGAGGGGCGTGACTAAGCAGCTACCAGGTTAGCTTAGGGTCACCATTGAAACGTGGAGGGGCTGCAAGATGCGGTCCAGAACCTGGTACATGAGAAGGTGGCGGGACAGGTACTGAATTAGTTGGAGCAGGGAAGCTTGATGACGCTGGATTGGCAGATGTCAAATCGTTCAGGCGCATATTCACATTGCGAAGATAGGCCAGAATTTGATCCTGACGCTCACGCTGCTGAGCCAACTCCTGGCGTAACTCGATGGTACTAGGAAGGTTCGGATCAGCGGGGTCCATGGCCTGAGCAAACTGTTATGCAAGCGGGTATGGACCCACTGTGCCACTGACTGGTTATACTCCAGAGGGGAGTGACTAAGCAGCTACCAGGTCTTCGCTAGAGCCTCTGATGGTGAGGATAGGCTTGGGCTGCGGGGTAGCTGCCAGGTGCCACTCCAGAGCAATCCCCAGGCCAGTGGCAGCTGACCACAGGAGTCAGGAAGCAAGGATCCAAGATCAGGATCAGGCGGCAATCAGGCAGAGTCCGAAACGTAGTCCGAGGTCAGGGTCAGGCAGCAAACAGGCAAAGTCCAAAACGTATCCGAGGTCAGGGTCAAGCAGCAAACAGGGAGAGTCCAAAATCGTCAGCAAGGTCCGGTACACGGTAAAGCAAAACAGGAACACACCTTAGCACAGAGAGTAACACAGAGTAAGCCAGAGATTGCTCAGGCAACTTCCTGTAGTAGGAGGTGTCTTTAAGTACCTGCAGGTAATCACCCATAGGCTGTGGAAAACAGAGGGTGTGTGTTACCTCATAGACAAGGAGAGACACACCCACACCAGTTCAAACACCAGAGCAAGTCTCAACACAGGTATGGAACATAGGAAGAGGGTTACCTGAAAGACAGGACCCTGCACCCGTGCCTGCGATTAGAAGCAGTGGCGCCGGCACGACCTGCAGTGCTAACAACAATAAAATATAAAAACAATTAAAAAAATATTTACAAGCATTTTTTTGGGGCGGGTTTAAAAATGGTAGCGCCTGGGTATACCCCAAGGAGGAGCTATTCTCAGCTGCTGCTCAATGGCATCCTCTTGTGAAGCCAGTACTGGCTAGCCCATCCTGGTGGGTGGAGAAAAAACAAAGAATATATTAACCAGAACATTTTTTGAAAAACATTTCTGAAAAGTAGTGTCCTTGTAAAAAATACCTCAACTACATCTAAACTTACCAGGAGGATGTCTGCCATGTTGCCTGGGTGAGGGTGGGGGTGGTGGTGGGGATGGATCCTCCTCAGGGCTGGCTGTCTCCATCGATCTTGAAGTGGCTAAGTGTATGTGGAAGGAGACAACAAAAAAAAGGAATTTTTCACAATATCAAAAAGGTAAAAATACTTACAATCAGATGAAGCCTTTCTGGCTTTTTGGAGGAGATGGTGTCAAGGCCGCTCCAAAAGCTGTAGAATAAAAAAAAACACTATAACTAAAAGTGGGTGGACCGGACTAAATTAGATTTTGGAAAGTTTATTCCAGGCTAACTGATTAATGCTGAACTTGTAACACATACTTTTTGGCATGTGCATGTGCACAAATGTGTGCTGTGCAACATTTGGGCTTAAACATTTGCCAGTAAGTTACAAGTGAACGAATCATATCTATTTTTAGGCATGCTAGCCAACAACCTAGAAAGAACCTTGATTTTGCGCCAGATTAATGAATACAAGCTACATGAAATCATGCTCCATCTTTGTATTTGTAACTAAAAATGTGGAAAGTGGTGTGAGAATGTGTTTTCCTAAAACATTTGGAACAAACGGTGATTGTAAGCTTAGCTTACAGGCAATGTCCCCAGCCTCAGCCGCCTCCTCTCCCTCATCTTCTGACACTGCCTCCGGGCGGGCTCCTATTCCAGGTTGGGCTCTTCCTCGGGGCAGGTTCCTCCTCTGGGGTGGGCTCCACCTCTGAGGCAGACGACTCCTCCCCCAGCTCCTGTGCAATCGCCAACCACCTGTATGGCCGTTCTGTTGGCTGTAATAAAAAAAACAATCATCCCAAATTAATAGGGGTAAAAAAATAAAGGAAAGGAAAAACAAACAGTTCTAGCCTAGCCAATACTACTTTCCACAAACAAAAAACATTCTAAAACACCGCCCCTTAATAAGAGGAAAAGATAAAGTTCAAAACTTGCCAGCTAGGATGCGGTCCCCCACTTCGCGGAGGAAATCCAGTCTCCTCCATTTCAGGTTGCTCCATGTGTGATGTATTTGGCCCACAGTTGGCCGCATACCTGCTGGGGTCCTGTCTGCCAGCCTCTCCGAAATCGGGCGTTTGGCATAAATGGACAGCTGCTTTTGACAACAACCAAACAACTCTTAAAAACAACAACAAAAAAATAACCGATTGATTGATATATTTTCTGTTGCAGATTGACATAGTTGGTTTGCAATTGTGAACTGTTTGGTAAATATGTGTGTAGATATGTATGTGTATACAATTACTAAGAATCTTCTGGATTCCACCCCACTAAGCTAAATGATAGTTAGATCATTGTAAATACAATAATTGGGCTCCTAGATGTAAACTCCACCTTTATCCAGTGTTAGTAGTAGATGTTAGTAGATGTTTATCCAGTTTTAGTTTAAGTGAAGCATAAGTGCCAGACATACATACAATGCCCCTGATTCATCAATAAAATCCGCGCTCGCTGGAAGTGCGAAAGTACGCGCGGCCAATCTATCCATCTATCTATCTATCTATCTATGTATATATCTATCTATCATCTATCTATCTATCTATCTATCTATCTATGTATCTATCAATAATTTATTCAAATTGATTTTACAAAATTGATTTTTTTTCATTGTTGATAAAGCATATCTAAATAAATATATTGCTGAGATATCCTAAAATGAATTATCCAATCATCTCTAAGTTTTACTGTTTGCCAAAAAAGTTTTGCTCATAAAAAATGTATTTAATCCCTGGTAGACATATAATCCTTGGGATTAACTCACCTCCAATGCAAGTATTGATCACTATTTATGCTCACATGTAATTGAATTACCTTCTTATGTAACAAATTTACATATCCTTCAAATGTTAGATGAGATACAAGTTCTTTCAGACATTTTATTGGTGACCATTAATGTGGAATGCTTGTATAATTGCAATCCACATAAGAAGGGAATTCAAGTAATTATTAGGATCTTGAATACACAAAGTCAAACACAAGTACAAATAATACTTTCTTGTTTGAACTTTTGGAACGTACCTTATTATCTTTAATCGTTTAATCTTTAATCATTTTATCTTTAATAGTTTCCATTACCTCCAGGTACTGGGAGCTGCAATGGGAAATACCTTTGCCCCTTCATATGCTAGCCTGTACCTGGAGGGGGGGATTGAATTTGCCAATGTAGACTTGTCAGCATACCTTGATTGTCTTATGGATGATGACATTTTCAAGATTTGGAACGGTGATCAGGAATGTTTGAAACAATTTTTGATATTATTAATGGCAAGAATGATCACAATCTGAAATTCACCATTGATTTGAACACACAACAAATCTTCTTTCTGACCCACAATATTAACAAAGATGAGAAATAATAATTGCAAACCAAATTATATTGAAAACCCACGTCAGGCAATACAAACTTGACCATCCAAAGATCATATCCAGAACTTCTTTTAAAAAGCATACCCATCAGTCAGTAATTGAGGGTTAGAAGAAACTGTAACTAAAGTATTTATTTATTGTATTTTACTTCATTAGTATTAAACTTATATTATGGTGTGTGTCCAACATTGTTTTTTTCTTGTATATTCCTGTCTTTTTGCCGGATAATAGAGTGTATTCTTCTCCTTTCAATAGTTATATTTTGAATTTAAAATAAAAGGATAAAAAATTGTTTTTTTAAAAAAAGTTTTTCCTTAAAAACTAATTTCATACACCTTGAAGATATTGCCGGGTTCTTTGAGGAGGGTGACCTGTGAGTCAAGTTTTGCCTTCATTTGTGCCGTTTTTTAAGACTGTAGATCAGAGGTAGGCAAACTTTTCTGGCCACTAGTCCATTTCAGGGGTGGGCGGGAGTACATTAGGCTGGAGACCTGCCCTAATGGCTCCGCCCACCACCAGGAAACGCCACCTGAAGTGAAATTCTCTCCTCTGTATGCACTCAGGGATCCTTTCCTATTTACCGCGCCGGCGGAATATCAACAGCAAGGGGGCGGCACCGGAGCACCGGCGGTTCCGGCTCTGGTAGTTCCTAACGCCCCCTAGCAGATCCATCGTGTTCGAAGGTATATTTAGACTGAGGGCTACTTATTTATCAAAATGTATTGTGAAATTAAATAAAGCCTAATATTCCCTAAAAGCATCCACCTTATTGGGTAAAGAGGTCACAGGATTTGTGATGAAGAATAAAAGATCATCTGCGAAGACCTCTACTTTATGATTAGATTGTCTAGTTTCAATACTGTGAACATTCTGATTCAAACTTACTGTGCGGAGAAAAGGTTCCAATGTGAGTATAAAAAAAAAAAAAAAAGGGAAGTGAAGAAACAACCTAGTTGTAATCTGAAATTGATCTAAGTGCACACCATTAACTGATGCGGAAGGACAACCCAAATTTGAACAGCAACACCAATTATAGGCATTTAAATAATGTGAGGCAAGAAAGGAATTAAAAAGAGGTCCTGAAACCTTCTGGGGTTTAGAGGTAAAAATCAAGCCAGTTCCCATCAAGCCTACAGCATACCATCAACATGTATATAAGCAATATGAAACAGCAAAGAAAAAAATAATTTAAAAACAATAGCAACAGTTCCAGAGCTAGTAATATTCAGAAAAGGATAAGGATTTGCTTGGTGAACTAAGTTGTCACCTGGTACAAATAAGAGGTGGTCTTGGTAGTCTGGAAGCAGTCCCAGTCTCAAAAAAGTTGAGTCAGTCAGGTATAAAAACCAGGTCGGTGTATAGGAACCAGTGTAGTTCTGGGAGCTGATCTGGCTTGTGAAGAGCGAAGAATTGGTCACCTTTAATCTGGAGATGGAAGGGATGGTCCCCCTGGTATTGGGCACCTGCTTGGCACACAAATCGTTTCATCTAAGTAAGTCGTGAAAAATCCGGGAGTAAAACGATTGTAGCATCCACAGGCCATGCTCTGCAAAAAATCTCTTTTTTTCGAGAAATGGTCCCTGCAGAGAACAACAATGTCCCACAGCTTTACCCACTGTGTTCTCTATCAAACTTGAGGGCAGTTGTGGAGGGTTGCCCAAGGACAGAGTTGAGAATGGAGGTTACAGAAGCCCATAGGTCAAGACCAGATATTGATTCAGGTATACCACATAGCCTGATATTGTTGCCGCGGTTGCGATTTTTGCTGTCTTCTTCCCTACATTTCACCCCTACATTCAGTGGGAGCAAGTACTTCCTTGTTGGTACCTACAGTTTGCTGTTTAAAAGCATCTACCTCTTTTCACAGGGTGGTCTCTATCCTGGTCACCCACTGATCCAAGTCCCTGTTGGTAGGCATAGCATTGGAGTAATTCCTTAATATATGGATCCCCCTGGAAGTCCTACATTGTAATGG
The DNA here is from genome assembly GCF_032062135.1 of Pyxicephalus adspersus. Taxonomy (NCBI): domain Eukaryota; kingdom Metazoa; phylum Chordata; class Amphibia; order Anura; family Pyxicephalidae; genus Pyxicephalus; species Pyxicephalus adspersus. The sequence goes on from NC_092871.1 coordinate 74,719,914, forward strand.
AAGATCTTCTTGTTGTAGTATCCTTCAGAGCTGGGTCATCCTGTGTAGATGGGTCAGTAATGCTAGAAGCAGTCGTTGCCAGAGAGCAGCCTGCAGAACTGTTAAGCGAGGCTTTTAAGCCTCCAGAGCAGGTTCCCTGTACAGCAGAGTGCATGGCTGTTGATTTGCCATTCTTCTTAGCTGCCGCCACCTTGGAGGGAGCCAGGTTCTCAATTCCAGACCCAGCTTCTACAAAGAATGTGCAGGGATCCGCGGCCGCCTGTGTCCCAGCTAATGTGTCTCAGCTTATACAGGCGACTCTGTCCATGGAAAGCATGTAGAGTAAGAGAACATCTATCTCCTGGCTGCAGCACTCAAAGTGTGCAAAAGCTTGGCTCCATGACTGGCCATGCCCCCCAGACGACATGTTTTTATTATATTTTTGGTAGTCTTTAATTCTGATTTAATTAGCCTTTCTTTGTTCCATGTAAAAATGACAGCATAGGAAAGAATGGCACTAGTATAGCCTCCATTGGAAGCAATCATTGTTCTCTTGCAAAGTTAGAAGCATCTCAGCAACCAACATTTTCTAATAGCCCTGCCTACACGAGCAACTAAATCTTTTGTATATTTGTTTAGTGTTGCACAATGCGAACATTGTAGAGGTACGGGGTGGAAATGTCAGATTCTGTAAATTTTCATGGCACTTTTCAATCTGCAAAAGATTGATGATTGGCTTCAACATACATGGAGCTGGTTATATAAACTTGTATTTTGCAGTCTTTTATTTCCTACAACTGCATGTATTTGATCCATACTGTGCACTCCTCTAATATGTATATAATATATCACAAGTTTATGGTGTCTTCCCCATGCTGAGCAGCAATCTGCAAAATTTTTATTCACTCTTCAATGTTTTTCTTAGTTTCTCTTTATTGCAAATGCATTTAGAAATGTATTCCATCCTGAAGCAATCTACCCAGTAAGCTAGAAACAGGACCCGTTTTAGATATAAGGCTGGTTCTACCCCAAAGGTTTAAGGTGAATTCTACAGGTTTAAGATATTTGGTCCCAGAAAATGTTTTTTAGATTTTCTTAAATCATATCGCCTGGCTTTAAACTATAAACCGGTATGTTTGGATGGGGTAAGGGGCTTTTAGACAAGCCAGGCCCTTCAGTTTAAAAGGAGCACAAAACAGATAGGATAGTGTCAAAGAGACAGTCTCAGTGAAATGAAAATTGCTGTATGGAAATGGTAAGAAAGGATTACAACTACATATGGGAAAGAAAGGATCACTTCGAAAACTATACTTTAATTCTGATTGCAAGTTTGGCCAATAAACCTCTGTGCTGCCCTTCTTTTTATTATTGAGGGTTTTTTTGTGGCCTTTTTTTGGTTGATTTGAGGTCAGTGGTCATTTTTTTTTGTTGACAGAACCTTTATTTTAGGTTGTGCTCTTTTTTTATTCCACTTCACATTATACTACTTAATATATTCACACCCTCGAACACATAGATGAAATAAAAGTTAGGTATACACCAGTTAGGTTTCTTATCACTGATGCTGGTCACAACACTGTGTCTTCCTAATGCCTTTATCTCTAGCACATTTTGTCCTGTTATTCCTGATTAAAATGACCCTTCTGGTGGTCAATTCTACAGTATCCAGATTTTTTAAATAACGCCCCAGCCTGTATTCTTAGAGTTTAGTAAATTCAGGCGTAATAGGAGTTTATTAAATGTGTCTTGCTGCTGACCATTTTTCCTCCACTGTTGTTTAAACTATGTAATAAAACACATACCTGTACTTTTTTATTTTTGCCAATTTTCCTTCATTAAAAATGTCCTCCTACTGGCCAATGTTACACTGCTGTATAATCATGGTCTCCTAATTCATAATGAGAACTTAAAAAAACTGTCCAGGGACACAACAGTTATCCATAAATGTGCTTTTAAATTGAAACTAAACCAGCAGGACTTACCTATATGCTTTTCAACACAGGAAGTGCCATCTTCCTTCTCTTCTTCCTCCTAGAGTTTATCTTTAGCCATCATGATTTGCTATGCTGGGATTACATAATTTCTGGGCAGGCATGGGGAATTCATTTATCGCTGGTACACCAGGGAAGCCAGGGTTCCAGGTTTCCTTGGCAACGGAAGCTGATGCAGCGCAGCATTTTCATCAGAATCTCAGAATGACCAGGCAGGTAAAATAGATTATTTCAGAAGGAACATCACCTGTCACTTTCTGCAATAATGATCTGCCTTATTGTGCATTTGTAAAAGATCAACAATGTGAAGCATGCTATATAGAGCATTTGTATATTTTTTCATGTAAAATTTTAACAATTTTTTTTTATATAATAAAAACAATAAACATTAACAAATACAAGCATACAAATCCAAAACTTTGGTACAACCACAGGCATTGTAGTGCAGTAGCTTCAAAAAAATGAAAAAGTTTTAATGGTCTATATTAATTGCAAAAAAAAAAAAAATCACAAAATAATTGTTCCCAAAATATTTATTCCCACTCAAAGGCTGGTCATTTTCTAACACACCTGAATGTTAGAATGCAGAAACCCATTACACAAGGTATTAAGGTGATTTTAGATCCACTACAACAAAAAGGAACTGTTTTTGTGTTATGAGGGTATTAGAGGAGGAGACAAGAAAGAGGATTTGTGATATGGGGATATAGTGTGATATTGAATAAGGATGTGTAGGATATTCATAATTTTTCAATTTCTCTCCATCTGTCAAATCATCACAGGGTAGACCTAGGGGCGAATAGTGGTAAGTGGGTAGCATAAAAAAGAAAATCTGGCACCCCCTCTTAGAAATGCAGTGATGCTTGTATGGCCCATATGCAGTTCAGTACATTGGCCTGAACATTTTTAATGACCAATTGAGGAACACACACTGGTAATGTTTCAAACTGTATAACAGCTTGTGTAGAATGAATATCTTTATCAGAGAGACACAACCAAAAAATATGTGCAGCAATCTCCACGTATGTAGAAGTTTGTGAATTTTCCTGATCTAAGGAAAATTTTCACACACAGTATATGCTAGAATGGGGTAAAGTATGTCTGCCATATACAGAAAAGAGCTGACCATGGTGTTTGAACCGTCAGAGAAATTAACCCTTCAACCCTATACATTTAGCACCATATGTAAATTAGGAAGGGTAACAAGGGAATTCGTCCACATAAGGAGAGTCATCCACATAAGGAACAATAGAAAAAATATTTTGATTAAGCTGAATCTATGAATTATCTGGGTTTTGTTTAGCAACTAATGCTGGAGGTTAAATACAAAATGCGAACATCAGTTGGAGGAGTAGACAGCCCTAATGGGCACTTTAGATTTTGCATGGCTGTAATTTCTCTCCATGGTGGGGGGGTTCGGACTGTTGAAAAGAAAAGTCCCCCTAATGCCCACCTGACAGAACAACTAAAATGGAAATGGCTAACTAAGGTAATCAAAGGCCTTTCCCACGCATCAATAGTATCATATGTCAAATTGAGTGTTGTCCACTTCCTCTTGATGGGCAATAAAGACAACCTAATTTGTGGAGAAAATGGTGACCAGTATAGCAGCCATAGACATTGAATTTATTATTTAGTACTTTGCTTGCTTTAGATATTGCAGCTTGACATTGCATACTGGTATTAGGTCTATGATGTACCAGAACCGCCAGGTCCTTTTTCATTATTTGCTCAATAACAAATGTAATTTGCCACTTGGTTGCCCAATCAAACAGTACATTTAGGTCTGCTTGTAGAATATAGAAACACACAGACACAGAAATGGTACTTTTAATCTCAAACTCTATATCATTTATAAAGATGTTAAACAGTAAAGGTCCCAACACTGAACTCTCGGATACACCACTAATAACCTTAGACCATTCAGAGAATGAATGAATAAATACAACTTTCTGTATGCCGTCTTTAAGCCAGTTCTCTATCCAGTTACAGATTGACTTTTCTAAACCTATTGACCCTAATTTGCATACTAATCGTCTGTGGGGTACTGTGTCAAATGCTTTAGCAAAGTCCAAGTACAGTATATCAGCTGCTATTCCACTGTCTACCTGTTTACTTACTTCTTCACAAAAGTCAATATAATATATGTAATTTTTGGTAGATATCAACATGTTCAGTATGTACAAATATGTACTATCTAACGTATCTATGTTTAAATTATGTATATCATTGTATTATATCAAAATAACAATACTCCTGAAGAAGCCAATATAGGCAAAATGCATTGGGTGAAAGACACTGGCACAGCTACTTTTATATTAGTAGTTGATGTATAGTATTGATATCCCAATCCTATGATAACACAATGGGTATGAGCTGTATCCTGTGATTGTATGTAGTTACCGTATTTTTCGGACCATAAGACGCTCCGAACTATAAGACGCACAAGGGAAAACAAGAAAAAAAAAAATTGATTTGATTTCCCCTGAGATCCAGCGTGCGGCACTTGTGCCCGCCCACGAAGGCGGCGCCGATCGGCATTCATCAAATCAATCGGCGCCGCCTTCGTGGGCGGGCACAAGTGCCGCACGCTGGATCACAGAACAGGCAGAGATCGGCGCAGCCGGGGACTGGCGGGGACACAGGGAAGTAAAAAAATATGCCCCTGTACCTCTGCATTCGGACCATAAGACGCACCCTGATTTTCCCCCCACTTTAGGAGGAAAAAAAGTGCGTCTTATGGTCCGAAAAATACGGTATGTATGAAGAAACCTTTAAGAACAGATAATAATTACAATCCCCTAGGACAACCAATTGTCCAAACCTTCCTGCTTTGCCTTCCCCACCTCTATTGGATGTGCTGCTTTCCTGGCTGTTAGGGGTAGCAGTAACAGTGTTGCCATCACTGGGTCTGCCATCTGCAAATCTTCACATAACTTTGCAAATTTGTTGGGGTGCTCAAACACTTGGCTGGCCTTCCTTTTCTGGGAATCCCCACCACTCCCTCTAACTACAGTAACCCAACTCCTTACATGTTCATCTTGATTAAACTCTCCACGCTCCACGTCTATGCCTTTAACTGCCTGCTTAGTGAGCCTTAGTGGCCTCTCAAGGTGATCCAGTGATTTCAGTATTGCAATCCGCTTTTCCAGCTCTCTAATGTGAGATTACAGAAGGGTGACTTGCTCACATCTGTCACAGAGGTATTCACCTAGGAACTGTTGCTCTATTTGTGCATACATGTGGCAGACTGTGCACTGAACAAAACCTCCCACCTTGCTACCACTGATTTTCCCAATTATAATATTTATTCATTTCATTGAGTTATAAAAGATTACTTACAGTTTGTAGTTTCTTTAAAGATTCAACTCCTTTTGTTTTAAAACTTCTGTGTTTTCTAACTCTACCTTTTCACTGCCACTTGTTTTCCAAGCCAAAAATGAGCCTGTTAGGATCTCTTTTCATATATAAATGTTAAATGCTTTTTACTCCAGGTTCAAAAGATGCCCTTGTGTCTTATTGAAGGGGACAACTTTCCATGGAGTTTGTTATAGAGATTTCATTACATCCTGTCACTCCCTAATTACTTCTTCTTATTAGTTTTGTTGCCCCTTTTTGGAAGTTTAGGTCTTTCTAGTGCTTTGCATAGGGGCACAATTTTATCCTTCTCTATTTTATTACAAAAAAATCAACTACTTACTCTAGCAGCTGCTGATTGGCATTAAATATTGTTGCTAAGTCTGGGATCAACTATAATATCTAGATTCGATTTTTATAGTGATCCAGATAAACCTAATTTATCATGTATTTGTCCACCTAAACAACAGACAGGTTAGCTTGTAACAAACCTAGATATATTGTAAAAGTACAAATATAGAACTGGTACTTTCAATCCAAAACATTATAACATTTACAATCAGATCAACGTGATCTCAAAAATTAACCTTTGTTTACATCTCTACCAAACTAAGACTAGAACTTTAAATGCAGTCTTCAAGATAGTTTATTATCTATTTACAAACTGACTTTTCCAAGCCTATAGACCTGTATACACATAAAAAATATACTTAATCCAAAGCTACTCCTAGGTGTCCTGGCTTATTTACCTATAAGAAAAAAGTTATGATAGTGCTTTGCAGAATTTATCTTTCCTATATAGAAATAGAAGTTAAAGTGTACCTTAAAAGCAAAATATTATTGGTAATTTGTTACTAATCTAATGATTTAGGGACGGACGTGGGTGGAAACCTATGCAATCACATGGAGAACATGCAAGCTATATGCAGTGTCTCAGCTGAAAGAAGAACCTTTGACTCTAGTGCGCAAAGGAAAAAATGCTATCCACTGTGAAGTTTATCAGTGGTGCATTCGTTATTTTTTCACTTTTTCCTATTTCACTCGGTTGTCATATGAATACACAAATTCTGTTGGATACATAATGAATTTCTATTGTATACTTCAAAAATAGAGGATATGATGAACCCCATAAAAAGTATATAGATTTCAGTAGATCGGCTTGACCTCTTGCTTAGAGCACAGATATAAAGGACAACAGAGAACGGGGTTTTTGTGGCCAAAGAAGTAACAACAGAGTTTTAGTGATAAAGAATAATTTATATATCATGAAGGTTACATTACAAATAATACCATGGCTATTAAAGAATACAAATATATTTAGTAAAAAGTGATTTACCTCATCCTCATGAATGGAATCGTAATTTTAGAGACACGGTTGGTTTACTCGATGCGTTTCGCCCTTATGGCGTCCTCGGGGTATAGATGCAACCGTGAGATAGGGTTGGTGAGAGAATAGATATACAGTAATGGTGTTAGATTTGTGTAAAAGTATGAATATTATTATCTTATAAGTGTTATCATCTAACTTGTGTATTTAGCACTTACTCAAAATCTAGAGATATGGTGATAGATTCTTGCTCTAGTGTGGTAATAAATGATAGAGGTATAGTAGGAGGTAGTAGCAAATTTCCCGGAATTCACATCTGAGAATTACTTTATCACTAAAAACTCTATTGGTACTATTTTGGCCAGAAAAAAACTTGTTTTCTGTTGTCCTCTATATCTGTGAGAATTTCTATTCTAAACAATGTTGGATGAATCAGAGAGGGAAAGTAGGAATGACTACATATAACAAAATCAAGGCTAAATTGTGTGTTTCATTATTAGGTTACTATATAGCTTGAATCGTTATCACATGAATGTAGAATGTTTTAGGACATATATATCAATATATATATATATATATATATATATATATATATTCATATATTTGACAAGATTATGAGTATTATTTTACTTTAATTCATGGAAAAAGAATATTGCGCAAAGTTAGTCATGTTGACTAAGGTATCTTTAGTCCCGGGGAAGTCTGTTTGGCGAAATGTGTGAAATAATATTGTATACAGTTCTTGTTATAATGAACATATTTCAGATTTTAGCTAATAAATGTATTTTTTAACCTATTGAATTGATAATGTGACATTCATTCTACAGTTATTGCCTTTAAAAGACTTAAGAATTATTGTTCCAGACATCTTATGATTTGTTCAGACACAACTTTGCAAACCTAAGCTATTCTTCCATGTTCTCTTTGGAAAGAAGAAGCTTTCACCTGGCAATCCTTCCAAAGAAGCCATACTTATTTCGGCTTCTAATTGTACCGTCATGAACTTTAACATTTACCTTGCTAACTGAGGCATGTAGAATCTATCTCTTGGGGAACTTTTTCAGTTTCTCTGGGCGTTGCATCAGTCCTTGGGGTGAATTTGCTGGCATATCCACTGCTAGGATGTCTTTCGACTGTTTTGGGTGTTTTCCATGAATATTCTTTTTCACTGTAGAATAACAGACGTCAGATTGTTTGCAAATGGCCTTACAATCCTTCCCAGATTGATGGGCTGCAAATATTGCTTCTTTAGGATCATTGTTGATCCCTTTCCCTCTTGGCATTGTGTTAAAACATACCTGAATGCTCCAGACCAGCAAACTGCCAAAACTTTTGGTAATCACACTTGCTGATGATTAAGTGCATTTGATTAGCTGCATCCAGCTGCTACTTACCCTCCTAATTACTACAACACTGTGTAATATGTCATGCTTTGGTTGTTTTCACCTAATTTTAGAACCTGCTAAGGACCAGTAGATTGTTTGGTATTATGTCCTATAATGCAAAACCTAAGAAATGAAAAAAGTGCACTTTCTTGTTCACCTTACTGTATATTGACAGCTGTAGCTTTTGTTTCTGAGTATGTGAAAGGCAAACAAACACTGTTTCTTACAAAATGGATTCACAAATCATCACTCAGACACAAAATTTTTTAGTGCATTAAGAGCACAAAGGGCAGTGGTGATAAGTAATGGTGCTGGAAACTAAAAATTTGTGTCCGATCAAACCCAATAGGAACAGTAAAATCCAACACCACATCCCTCACACTGATTGTTAGTAATGATGTTTAAACCACTAGCAGAGTATATGTTTATTTATGTGAAATTGCCTCCAGAATGAGCCAAATCCTATTGTAAGCTACAGTATCCCAAGTAAGTAAATTATTTACTATGCACACAGTTTTATGAAAAACATCTTCAAACTTTCTTGCAAGTTAGGAGTTAACTTATGTAGAATGTAAACCCTTAAATATAAGTGAAAATACTTTGGGTGCAGCTTTGATAATATTGGCCAGCGGTGTAAAATGTAATATAACACTAATCTTTAAATAATAAAGTTAATTAAAAAGTGAAATTTTAGAGACCTAAAATATTTACTCATGTTGGTATTTTTTAAAGTTATTTGCAGTCATCTTGTGTTCATATAATCCACTCTATGGCCCTTTCCAAAAAAAATTAGTCTGTTCCATTAAAAAATGTTTTGGCGGAATTTGATAAAATTGGTACAGAATTGGTGGTGGTAGGTAATGGTGATAGATTCTGTAAAAATTCAGATCAAATCCAAAAGGAACAGTAAAAAAACTGTGACCAACTCAAAATTCAAAACTCAAACAGTTTAAAATGCCTATTTTGTGTGGAAAATGACTAGGGATTGTTTCTTTATCCAATTTTAGGAATTTGGGACAGTATGAATCCATTTATTGATCTGTTCACATCTAATTCTGCATAAAATAGGCACATTACAGCTCAGTTTTATTCCTTTCCATTGTGGCATACTTTCTCTGCAAAACAACAGGTACATTTTTTGTAGTGTAGGAACTAACACTCAGGGGCAACAACAGCAGCAACAGCTAGAGAACCAACAGTGACAGCAGCAACATTCTGTTTTTTAAGCTTTTGAGAGCCAGAAGATGAAAAAGATTAAATAGGATTTGTTGGGTGCAGTGTCTTTGTTAATGATGCTTCATAAGTTGGAATAATATGTGCTACAGCCTACCTTGTGTTAACATATGTTGCACATAGAAAAAGTTTCATCATCATGAGTGGGCATACACAATGCACATAAAGCTGACACTAGATGATCTAAAGCCTAAATGACATGGAGCTTTTGGAGACCTGCAAACTTCATGAGAAACTTTGCTTTCCAAAAACTTTTTTTATTATTTTTTTTAATGGCTTTTATGCCATAGTAGCCTGTATTTTGGTAATACAGCACCATCACGTCCACTACTAAAGCAAAAAAACCCACAACTACCGCCGTAAGCACTGCCTCCAGCAGCCCTGCTGATACTGTCTTCAGTAGCACCACCACTAGTGCCACCAGCATAAACAGTTGTAGAACCAAGACAGCAAATAACAATTGGGCCACTATAAATGCACCACTACTATTACTATTTGATTAAATATTACTCATTGTTTGGTGAATTCTGAATCCAGACCAAATAGTTTTGGTTTGAGTGAAAGATTCACTAGTAGCTGCTGGTCTCGTAAGGCCTACTTCTACTGCCAGTGTATTTCAACCCAATGACAACATTTTTACACTAGCACAATGAATCCACACATTAACAGTCAAATAGTATAAGAAATGGGAGAAATACTTGTATGTAACTGGAAATATTTATTGGTATTTTACTTGGTGATTGGTGAGCAATCAAACGGTGACTATCGGTGAATTTTTTTTAACAACAGGACAAAATTGCCAGCATGTAACTGAAATAAGTTAATGTAATTTTTTTTAAATTTGTGTATTTTTTTTAAAATGCATTTCCCTAGTTTGCTGTTGGAGAAAATGCAGTCTTTGCAAATATTGTATATATTTATATATATATTTCTTTTATCCGATTTTCCCAATTAGCAGTAGCAAAAATTGCCTCCTTGGCAAACACAGTATGCCTCTTCTCGTTTTTTTAACCCAATTTCCTTACTTAGCATTAACAGAACTTGGCCACCTTGTCAAACACTGTGTGCCCTTTTTATTTTTATTTTTTTCATCGTTTTGTTTCCCTAAATAGAAGTATCAGAAAATGCCATCTTAACAAATACTGTATGTTCGTTTTGATTTTATTTTTTCTTTTACTCCCCAATTTTCTTAATTAGCAGTAAAGGCCACCCTTTTGTTTTTTGTTTTTTTTTCTAGCTTTAAGCTGGATACCTTGTCTGGTGGACTGTTTACCTGTGAATGACCTCTGGGTCTGTATTATCAACTTGCTTCTGTTGGAATGTTTTGTACTGAAGTGTCTGTGGACTTCTGATCCTCTGTCGATCCTTCCCCAGATGTCATACTTTGTGCACAGAATTCCTGGGAAAGGGGCAACTAGCCTTCTGAGGCTGAGCGGGGGCTTGCTATAGCGGAAGAGTGTGGCGTTAGATTGGGGGACTGGCATCTGGTAACCACTGGTTCTGGACCACTCTTACAATAATTGGTTGTCTTTTAGAAATACTGACTATTCTTGTCATCTACATAGTTCTTTATATATATATATATATATATATATTTCTTCATTTTTTTAAGTATTGGTCATAGGAAAATAAACCTAAAACCACTGTTCATTAGATGTTTATATGCTATAAAGTCATATCCTAAATAGTACAAAGAGGAGAGGACTAAGACAGGTATTTTGGTAAAATATCACAGGTCAACAAAAAATTAGTTTTATTAATCATCATTTTTTCTAGCAGATTTTAGACCTGTTTTCAATTTTTGCCTAACACTTACAGTTCCTGAGATATGAGTACTAATATAGTTAACATTGTATGTGCATGTATTTTCTACTAAAACGTAAGCAGCATTGAAGAGAATGTTAATACATCTTTAGTGTGAAATCAATGTTTCTTCAGAAATGCTTAGAGTATGATTTCCTTGTGTACTCTTTGTCTGGATTGTCACAGTACAGCATCCAGCAGTAGTCAGCCATCATACTGATTTTCCAGAAAGAATTCTAGATGTGAGTACAAGAAATGTATTTTTAACGACATATGACAACCCAGTTTCTGGTATGAATCAAGCAGATTCTGAACTCCTTCCTTGTATGCAGGAGACTTATGGTTGCCCAGGAAATTTTTACACAGCCACTTGAATGCATCCCAAGCTTCTAGGTCAGCTGCTGAGAGAGATTGTTTGAAAACATTATCCTGCAAAACAGATTTGATCTGTGGCCCTATGAATATTCCTTCCTTCATTTTTACAGTGCTTATGTTTGGTAAGTTCTCAACAAGGTACTGAAAACCCATGGAGTTTGATTTACCAATGGCCTTTACATAGTTCTTCATTAGAACCAAACTTGATATTGAAAGGTGGCAGAAATATTTTATGCGGATCAACCAGAGGCAGAAACTTGACACTGCTTGTTCCGGGCTTTTAGGTATCTCTTGGTAGCCAATCACGTCTGACGTAATGGTTTCCTGTAGATCAGCTGTCCCACAGGCAAAGGAAACAGCAATATTTTGTGAATCCTCCTTGCATTCCCATCAGCAAGCCAATGACCTTTAGATCCCCACAGATGTTCCACTGGTGTGTTTTATACTGGATTGCTTCAAGTAGTAACTTCATGTTGTCATAGGACTCCTTTAGGTTAACGAAATAGGCAATCGGTAAACTTGGTTTGGAATTACCATTATGCAGTAAGACTGCTTTCAAGCTTCTTTTAGAGGAATCAATGAAGATACGCCATTCAGATAGAGCATGCTCTTATGACAAACTGTAAAAAGCGCATTGATATCATGACAGTAGCACAGTGAGCCATCACTAGTGAAGAACATTGTCAAGTTATGATTTTGTTTTCTGTAGTGAGTTACAGTTACACCCTTTGCAAGCAAGTGCTTAAGCGTTAGGCCTAAGTGTTTAAGCTTTGAAGCAAGAAGTTCTGCTTTGTCTTTGGAGAGATTTAGATCATTCAACTTTGCTTGTGTAAAGAATTCTGGTTTTGAATCTTCACTGGCCAAGTAGTCAGGATCAGATAATTCAAGGTTTTAACTGGCTGCAACTCCAGCGCATTCCTCATCACCAGCGCAAGTCCATCATGTGGCGATACTGGAACTGGCAATGAATCATCATGGGGAACAGGCCTAATTGCAGAATCGAGGCTGGGATATACAATTTTGTGCTTGGTTAAACCTGAGAATCCACTTTTGATGACACAGCAAAAATTCCAGTCCATCAGATGGTCTCACGGTTTACGCCGATTTAGACAGTCACGCAGTCCATTGGAACAACTGGTACAGATGACATGTGGAGCGCAAAATTTATCCTGGTCACCAAGTGGACAGCCGAAACATAATTGTATATCTATTTAAGTTCTGTGGTAATTTGGTGACGTTGTGTTTTCGTCATGAATGAACCACACACGTGAAACTGTCTGGATCATTAAGGCAATTTTTAGGCATGATGACAAATGAAATCATTCGCATTTAGTGCGGCCTCCAACCTTAAAAAAGAAAACTGTTGTTAAATGTTGTAATATGTTATGGCTATTTATAATGAATTTCACACAATATATAATTAGCTGCACCACAAAACTTAGATGCGCTAGAGAAAAACTGAACACAGATTTGAAAATATTACAAAGCCCACATAAATTATATCTAATGAAAATGACATGTTGACGTGTATTTGGTTAATAAAGCAGTAAAACTTATTTGGAAATGTAATTGTTTTATTCACTAAATAATTTGCCAAATAATTTGTCATTGTTCAATTATTTAGGCTTGGCAAGTATAAATTACTTCCAATATCTTGATTTCTCTTTTGATACACAAACACCTACCTAGTCCAATCCACATCCTACGGCATCCTCTGGCCGTGTCCTCTTCCTCCATCTGACCCCTGCGAGTGCGCTGATGTTCCCCGAATGTTCCTGGTGATGTCGGTGCGCACAGCCGCTGATAGGGGGTTGGCAGGAATTTGAAATTATTTTGTATTGCATTCAATACTAAATACCTGCTTTGAATACAATACACTGGGTTTCTATGTCTAAAAGCAGTACAATATCTTTCATGAAAATTTGTTTTACAGTATAATATAATAGTAAAAGTATAATAAAGTTTGAAACACAAAATCATGTCAAGGTCTATAATGTAAAATAAATTTTCATGAAAAACAATGTACCGCTTTTAGACATATAAATCCAGACAGAAATTACCTGCCCAGGAGGGTAATATTTGTTATATTAATTAGTATATTAGATGTAAAACACTGACTTGTGGTTTACTAAGCTTTATAGGATCCATTAATGTACTGAAATTTTTCAGTAGAACATTGCAATTTAAGAATTGCAATTTAACTACAGCTGTATAAATAAACCTTGCCGAATCAGAACTACAGAATTTTGCTGCTTCAACTGCATTCCTAGGGTTAAATAAAAAACTGCACTTTTAGGACAGATTGCCCAAATTATCTGTGACCTACTTTTTCCCTTTTCTATGCTGCTTCTCTTTTTTATGATATAGTTTGTCTTCTGCTTTAGGTCAATGAAGTGTCTTAGCAAAAGACGGATTACTGTTTTATAGAATCTAAAACATGCGCTCTCTTTTCACATCGTAAAAGACGTCTCTTTTTTATACTCTTCCTGCCCCTCTCCAAGCTGAGGAATTTGTGTCTCTGTAAAAAGGAAAAATAACTTTTTTTTGGAACTTTAAACAAAAAGAAATACCTTCATGAAATGTTACCCACTGTGTTAGGGGGAATAAGAAATTCCATATTGTTCAATGACATATCATTGTGGAGAAGCACAAAAGGATTGATTGAGCACAGGACTGAACTCACAATTACTGCATGTTATTGGTTTACTATATGGGGAACTATTTATATTAAATTTATCAAAACAAATGTGTTCAAGACGTCAGAATTTTAACCACCCCTGATCATGTGGTACATATTGTATATATTTAGTTTGTAGAGAATGGCAAAAAGAAAATAGTGATGCAATTTAATGTACAGCGCTGTGTAATATGTTGGCGCTATATAAATCCTGTTTATTAATAATAATAATAATAATAATTTTCTGTTTGTCTGAAGACTAGTAGACTGGGATGATTCTAAGAACTGGATGACATAACTTACTATGTGGTCATTTCAAGAAATTTCAGTACCTAAATTTTAGTGCATACTGGTTTTGTAAAATATTTCATATATACCGCTGAAAATTAGCCTGCAATAATCAGATAGATGTCTATTAGGAAAAAGTTCCAGGGTATGCCTGGGAAATTTACCAGGGTATGTGTTCATAATATTTATTGATAATCTGTGAAAAGGTTTTCTGTGTTTCAAATTGTATTTTCATTGTAAAACAGCAACCTGGAAGATTAGCAAATATTATTAAACCTGCCCTGCAGACAAATACATATATAACTGATATATATATATCTGTGAGCTCACTCCCCTGCCAGATTAATCAGTCGTGTGATCCATGGATTCTTGCCATATAGCACAACCAGAGTATGCTTTGTCTGTAGATTATATTCACCTTACAACCCAAGCTGCACTTGCTCAATAGGCCTCATTTATTAAAGCTCTACAAGACTGGAGAGGATACGCTTTCATCAGTGAAGTTGGGTGATCCAGCAAACCTGGAACCAGGGAGTACCATCACCATGCAAGGTTGAGAGGGAACACAGGTTGGAATGTCCTCATAAGGAACACAATAAAGCTTGATCAGTAATTGTACATTATTTAGATTTTGAAGATCGACAGTTGATACTACAAAATAATTGTGAAAAGAAAAGTAGCTGGTCACAAAATATTACTTTTTTGCAAACTATTCAGGTGAATTAGAGAATATTGGGTGTCCAACATGTTTGCATCATTATTAACCATCCTGCCACAACCATTAACCATCCTGCTCAGTAGTACAAAAAAAAAACTAAACTGAACCAAACTTGAACTTTAAAGGCAGACAGAATTACCACAAATATATTAAAACAATTTATGTATTTTATTATGATGATTTTATTATGAAAAAACAATTAATTAAAACATAATAACACTCCAATACTTTCTATGTATCGCAATTCTTCCGTTGACACATTTCATAGACAAAAGCTGCTTCCTCGGGAGTTGATTGAGTTTTAAATATATGTAGTACAAAAATGTATATAGTTTATTATTCATAACCAATATCAATGTTTAACA
Organism: Pyxicephalus adspersus; assembly: GCF_032062135.1. Taxonomy (NCBI): domain Eukaryota; kingdom Metazoa; phylum Chordata; class Amphibia; order Anura; family Pyxicephalidae; genus Pyxicephalus; species Pyxicephalus adspersus. Next base: position 74,735,412 of record NC_092871.1, read on the forward strand.
ATAATGCTATACATTTTATTTTCCACTTACATATAATGGATAAATGTTACATCATATACAGCCTCCTTAAAATTTCTTGGAATTGACATTAAAACATGGCAATGAGAGCAAACTCCCAGATCTACCTACAGAGCAGCACATCACTATAATAGATAAAATAGTAATCAAAACTCTAAACAAAAACTGTAGACTAAAACAAGAATAACATATATAAAAAAATTAAGTAAATCAACATTCTTCCACCATTGATAAAGTAAATATTCACTATAAATCAAATGTGACTATCAGTTTCATATTTTCAACCTATGCACCATATACTACAACTTTAAAAAATACTACTTGTGCATTCAACCAAGTGCATTCAACCAAAGAACCATCTTTAATTTACCATAAATTCATAAATTCAATATATACCCACATTTTAAGATCAAATACAATGAAAAGAAAATATGTACTCAAAAAACAATATTCTCCAATATGACATGCCATCAAAAACCTTTGTTCAACTAACATCTAATCAATCCATTAATTGTATTTACATTTTTCTTTAATTCATTATATTCAGCGTACATGATGCCTAAAAATCTGTAAAAAAATTTAATATAACAAAACCTAAAAAATAAAAACTAACCATTGTTAATTCATTCAAATATCTAATTTCTTTTTCAATACAACAAATAATGATTATATTTCACCACCAATTAATATATCATATAATTGGCTACACAATAGTGCCTGATTTTTAATAGCAATATAATTAAAATAGATAATTTTAGTAAACTCAATTTAGTGGTAAAAAACTCAGCAGAAATGATTATTCAAAAAGTTTCCACTTCATTCCCAAGTATGCAAAATATTAAAAAGTTTAACTTTCCTTTCAGTCAATGAATAAGCTTCATCTACTGAGCAAGCCTGGTGTACCTCTCCAGAAGATGAAAAACTCCTGCTTCTCTGCACTTAAGGGTAACTCGGGAATCCACTGCCATTTCCCCCTTCATCCTCAGTTAAACTGCCACATGTCTCATCCACAATGTTTTCCATAGTAAATGGAACTCAGCAAGGTTGATCTCTATCACCTCTGCTTTTTGCTCTGTGTATAGAACCCTTAGCGGCCTATATCAGGGCCAACCTCAATATTCAGGGTGTGTCAATACAGGGGATATCCTATAAAGTATCATGGTATGAAGACGATGTCCTCCTAACTTTGACACAGCCAGCCACTACAATCCTGAATCTGTGGAGGGAGCTACACACCTACGGAGAGGTTTTGGGATGCAGTGAACTCAATGAAAACAGAAGCGTTACCTCTGCATATGCCCTCCTCGTAGATCTCAGTATTGCAGGACATCTACCCCTTTATGTGGGGGGAACACTCTCTTCACCACCCGGGGGTTCAGATCACTTCAACATACAACCATTTTCACACAACTTCCAACTACCAATGTTTCAAGAGCAAGAGCTGGGCAGATAGAAGAACCATTCCTTATCGCTACTAGGAAAGATAGCATCTGTGAAAATTATGCTCCTCCGCAAGCTACTTTATCTATTTGAGACTCTTCCAGTCAGGGTACCAGCACCAGCAATAAAGAAAAACAGGAAACTTGGAGGGCTAGGAGCCCCAGATTTGCACGAATATTACCTAGGGGCTCACCTACGCTATTTACTGACATAGGCATCACTTAAACTGCCCAGTGTCTGTAGAGAACTGGAGAACAATTGGTTCACCCTCATACACACCAATGTTATGCTCTGGAGCTACTTGCAGACAATGATCTGTTCTCACCTGTGTTTTTTATGAGGAACATATGGAGAACCTGCAAAGGCAGATATGGCCTCTCAACTCCAGCTTCAGTGTTGACATCTATCATTCACACCCCACAGATACTCGATAGCCTCTCGAGAGCCACGTTGAAACCCTGGAAGGAAAGAGGGTTATTTCACATCAGACATATATTAAACCTGGTAGAGAAAGGACTGCTCTCTTTCACTAAACTCTGGAACAAATTTGAACTCACCCAAACATCTTTCCATGCTTATCTACGAATTAGACACTGTTTTATCCCTCCACCCCTCCTCCAGGTTTTCTGACATAACCCCCTTCGAAAGGCTATGTACAGAAGGCTCATAGTCTAAGGGTTTAATTTCTTCCATATACCGTCTCCTCCTTACATCTGTGCATGAAGCCTCCAGCAAATTTGCATACATGCATAAATGGGAGGAAATATTGGGTCGAATGCTGGATGCTAGAAAAGTGGTTGGAGATCTGGGAAGAAGCACACAAAAGCTCAATTTGTACACTTTGCTCCACAATCCACTGGTTGTTCCCTAGCGTTGACCCACTGTGCTGGCGTTGGGAAACACACAGGGGTACCCTAGAGCACATTTTTTCGCTCTGCCCTCTCATCCAAGACTATTGAAAATAAGTCAACCAAATAATCTCAGATGAATCCCAACGACAGTAAATCTTAGATCCTCTCACCCATCTTCTAGGCCTACCATTCACAGCTCTCCCTAAATTTACTTGTAAACTTCTATCCCACATCCTGGTGGTAACCTGCCCACTGATTCCCACCAAGTGGAAAGCTACTCGACCACCATTGATGGAGTAGCTATATAAATGCATTCAGGATGTCCACCTAATGAAGTACCTTATAGCCCTACTGAGCAATATCGACATTGTGATGGACCTTCTCACTTCTCAAACAAAGCAGCTAAAACAAATCCTAGAAGGGAGAGAGGGAAAAAATGAAACAGTTAGTGGGTTCTCATAAATAAATAAATAAAAATTAGAGAAACCTAGGGAAGAGAGCTCTGTCAAGGAGATGAAATGGTCTGGGTATAAACATTCATAACATGGCGGGTGGAAGCCTGGTAAGAAGGTGGTAAAATGAATTTTTTTTTTGCAAATGAATATTATTATTCATATAATCATAAACAAATCTGTTGGATTCCTCCTAATAATAAAAAAGACCATTTCCCAGACTTGGGACCTTCCTGACAAGGATATGAGGGCACCAAAGAGTGACACTGCCTCATAGTCATAAAAGATCCTCTGAAACTTGGCTTGGCAAAGAAGTAAGGAGGTACAAAATGTGGAGCCCACTTGCTTTTTGCCCCACATTCCCCTAAAAGTAGCAAGGGCTATTGTTGAATAGTCTAGTTTGTCATATAGAAAATCAGGTTTCCTCTTGAATCTGCAGGAGGAGGAAGGGGACCGCTTTGATTGTCAGATATTGGGGCTTAATGCCCCAGTTTCAAAAAACTTAATTGCCATGGTGTCCAGTATTTCCGGCTCCACTTGTAGGCCCTGTCTGTCCACCTGGAAACATAACTGAGCACAAAACCTCCAGGCAGTCTACAGTCTTACTATAAGACAGCCTTTTTGCATTCCCCAATTTCTGCATGGCAAGACCTCAGATTGTCTCATCTCAGCCATTTGCCTCTGCTTGATCCACATAAAATATTTATTCAACCTCTCCATATAAAGATAAGCTTAATGAAGAACCTTGTAAAGGCCATGGGTAAATCAAACTCCACGGGTTTTCAGTACCTTGTTGAGAACTTTCCAAACATAAGCACTTCAAAAATGAAGGAAGGGATATTTAAAGGGCATCAGATCAAGTCTGTTTTGCAGGATGATGTTTTCAAACAAACTCTCTCAGCAGCTGAGCTAGAAAATTGGGATGCATTCAAGTGGCTGTGTGAAATTTTCCTGGGCAACCATAAGTCTCCTGCATACAAGGAAGGATGGGTTTGTTGCTCGTCATTAAAAATACATTTGTTGCAATCCCATCTAGAATTCTTCCTGGAAAATCTTAGTATGGTGAGTGAGGAACAAGGACAACATTTTCACCAGGACATTCAGTTAATGGAGCACCGCTACCAAGGTTTCTGGAATGAAAGTATGATAGCTGACTACTACTGGATGCTATACGGCGACAATCCAGACAAAGAGTACACAAGAAAGTCATACTCTAAGCATTTCTGAAGAAATATTGTTATCTGACTGACACTGTTTAGTAGATATTTACCAGTGTGCCTTATTTTACTTCACGCTGAAAATGTAATAACATTCAATTCAATAGTGCTTACGTTTTAGTACAAAATACACGCACGTACAATGTTAACTATAATATTACTTATAACTCAGGAACTGTACATGTTAGGAAAAAAATGAAAAGATCTGAAATCTGCTCAAAACTGATTTAGAAAAGTTAGCTGTGGTTTCAGATGATTAATAAAACAAATTTTTTGATGACCTGGGTTATGATGAATTAATTACATTCTGATGCCTGGAGGGTGAGAGTTTTGGGGAAGCAGGGCACATGTTCACACTGACTAGACCATGCTCAATCCCCCCAAAGTTATTCAAAGTTTTTAGGAATTTCATTAATCAGCGTGTTCATTTTAAGATTGTATTATTTGTTTTATTATTAGCTTGTCAGGATTGATCTTTTTTTTTGAATACTTGATGGTGTAATAACTGTATAGTATAATAATATATACTTATAAATAGACCCCTTAATAGTATTTAATTTAAATCTTTATTTTACTTAATAATGTCTAAAACGAAAATATGTTTCATCAGTTGCAAAGCTAATCCATTTTTTACATCTTTATTACCTAACCATACACAAAAGTCATATGCATTAAAAATTGTATGGGTTTGTGTGTATGTGCAAATGACGGTTTTAACTCAAAAGGTCAAATGTAGTAGCAAATAAAACATTTTCATAAAGGTAAAAGGACCAGAAGTCAATTCAGTGTTTTGAATAAAAAAAAAAAACATGGTTATAAAAAAAACACAGTCATTTACTACAGATTTTCTATCTCTGCTGCTAATGAATGACGTCTCACTGATCTGGTTTTAAACCCCTGGATTAATTAGGAATGACTGCCAGTCTGACTGCAAATCTGGTATTAATTGTTAAGCGAGGGGTGGTTTGGACTCTGAAACCCAAGAGTGTTATTAGAAGATAAAAATCTGAACATGAAAATATTGTCCTAACACTCAAGATAAAGCTCTTTTATATAGAAAGAAGGATAAGGATGTGTGAAAAACTTACTAAAAGTCCAAGAATTCAAAACATTTCACACTGCTTTTCAGTGGAAAGAGACACAAGGATGTTGTTTGTTGGCGATGTATATGTGTATCCATATTGTGTGTCTGTAATATTTTAGATTTAAAACACTCTCTAAATTTTTAGGAATGAATGAAAACCTATATACTTAAATAGGAAGGTTAGACATGTATCAAAATTAAAGCTGCAAAAATACCACTGTTGAAGGTCTGATACCACTGTTGTATTTGCGATCAAATGTTTTGTATTCAGCAAAAAACTCCTTGGTTTTAACTTCATGTTATTATGTGCATTCTGGCCCTGGCAAAACCAAGAAACCCAGGGAGTGGTGTTTACTTGATGGCACCCTTGCAAGGGTGTTTAAAGCATGAAAAACATGAATAATGACATAACATTTAAATGAGAAAAAAAAACATTTTCAAAGATTGTTTTTTTTTTTTTGTTTTTTTTTTTTTAATGTCCAAATGTTGTTATATAAATTGTGGAGCAGCAGGATATCAGCAAGGAGACACTATCAGCAGGGAGTTTTATGTTCTCCCTGTGTTTGCGTGGGTTTCCTCTGGGCACTTTGCTTTCTTCCCAGAACCCAAAAACATGCAGGTACGGTAATTGGCTTCCCCCAACATTGCCCTTAGACTGTTTTATGACATATGACTGTGGCAAGGACATTATATTGTGAGCCCCTTTGAGGAACAGTTAGTGATATGACAATGGACTTTGTAAAACGCTGCATAACATGTTGGGATAACATTATTACATTACATTATTATGTTATATTACATTATTATGTTATAACATTATTATGTTATATTGCAAAATAACAACGCAATAGTTGCCCAGCTATTGGTATGATCAGTGGCCTCAGAAATTTCAAGTTACTAACCCCACACACAGGAATTAAATCTAAGGGTAATTTATTTGCTCACCAAACATAAGAGATGATTTTTTGGGGGCTCCAATCAGTTGTGAATAGATTGAACATGGTGTAAATATTGATTGTATCATGTATTCTGAATGAATAAGTCCCTCTTATTGTAATTGTAATCAGAAAAAAAAATAAAATTCAAGAAAAACTATAAGTACATATGTGTACAGTGTTTTAGGGCTTATGATTTTTTAATTACTGATTTGAAATTATTCAAATCAGTTGACCAAGTGCAAAATTGCCAGCAGATTGATCCATTAGAACAAAGCCTTAGTAAGTAAAAGATTTGACTATGTTCTTATGAATGTTTTTATGTCTTGTAGTCTATTATTTTATTTTTATTTAACCACCCGAGCGATAAACCCGACCTTGGTTCGGGTTAAAAAAAATTACAATTATCGATAAACCCGAACTTTTCTCACTGTATGAAAATACAGTGAGAAAAGTTTGGATTTATCGATCACTTACCTGGTCCTGCTGCGATCATCTAGCGTTGTGTTTCAGCGTCGTCCTCCAGCGTCGATCTCCAGCGTCGTCCTCCAGCGTCAGGTGCCCTCTCCGAGAAGAAGAAGCCGGCCGGCGGAGAAGAAGAAGCCGGCCGGCTGCGATCATCTAGCGTTGTGTTTCAGCGTCGTCCTCAAAAAAAAATTTTCATGAAAAACAGTGTAACGCTTTTGGAACAGAAATCTAGACATCAGTGTAACGCCCAGGTGGTTAATATTAAAAATGCCCATTGTTTACTAAGATGAATAGAAAAAGAAGAAAATTACATGTATAAATCAGAGCAGTGGCCCACCTCTCTCCTGCACATGCAGTTCTGAGCCCGAGCATGCCTGCTTTTCCAGATTTAAATCAGATTTAATCGCCCCTCACACTGGCTAATCAGGAAATAGCCTCTTAATCGCCCTTGGCTATTTAGCTTGTTTAGACACAGCACTCTGTGTTTTTGCAACATGTCTTTACTAATGCTGAGCCCCCTAGCTCTGCTGAGCATTTCCCATACAGCTGTCTGTTAACTGAGTGCTTTTCCAAGTCCTGCTCCTGTACTAACGCCTTGTCTCCCAGTCTGTTGTTTTCCTGTCTCTTCCTTTGTGCTGTTTAAGTGTTCCCTGTGTCTGTGGGCAATGATCTTCATGCCTCCTGTGTCTTCTGTGTTCCCCTGTGTCTCTGGTGATCCCTGTGTCATCTGTGCCTCCTGTTGGTTCCTGTGTTTCCTGTGTCTGCGGTATCTATCACCTTGATTTCTGGTTCTTGCCCCCTGGCTTTGTTCCTAGCCTCTCTTGCTTGCTGCCTCAACTCAGGCATTCCTAGACTGTTCTCCAGCCTAGGGTACCACACTCAGTTCTAGCCACCCTGATGTGCCCAAGGACTGCAACCTGGCAGCAGCCTGCAGGGCAACATCCTCACCACTAGAGGCTCCGGGGAGCAGCCAGGCTGCTGTTTAGATTCTGCATTCAGTATTAAAGACTAATGACCAAGGTAAGGGCATTAGATTGTGGGCTTCAGACATATGTCCTTAATCAGTATTAAAGACATATGACCATAGTAGAGGCATTAGATTGTGACCCTGTCGAGTTACAGGCTATAGTTTTTTTTTGAGGGGGGAGCCAATTAAGCTAACTGCATGTTTTTGGAATGTGGGAGGAAAATGGAGTACAAAGTAAATCCACGCAATCACAGGGAGAACCTGCAAACTCCATGCAAATGGTGTCCAGGTCGAGATTCAAACCTGGGACCTAGCACTGCAAAGGGGCAGAGTGCTGACTCTGAGCCACCGTGCTGCCCTAATAAAGTACACATGTGAGGAATGTTAATTCCTTGGTTGTCATGCTTATGTGTATTTAACTTCAAAGCAAAAACATGATATATTAACTTTCTATTCCCTAGATGCATTGGCTGTATTTCTTTTTTTTAAAACTTTTTTATTTTCAAACCAGTGATTCTATTGCTTACTGGGGGAACATACTTCATTTACCATACTGTATCAATGGAGAAACAGAGCTGTCACCCAAGAAAAGGACTATAGAACACCTTTCCCTCTTCTCTTTTATATGACAAAGGGGAACTGTTTTTACTCTACAAAAAGAGATAGGAAAAATGTACCTACTGAAAAAAGCAGCACAGGATATTATTAGCTTTTAAAATGTCCTAACAGATACAATTTTCCCACTCAAATAAATATAACAAAATGTTTTCAATATTATAGTGAACAGAACATGGAGGAGCAAATAACAGAACATCATTGTTAAGGTTTACACACATGTACATTACATCTGTGACAAACTCAATGCAATTAACACCGGGATATACATTGGATATAAAGTGTGCACACCCCTGTTAAAAAGTCAGGTTTTTGTACTTTAAATTGTTTGCAAAAGGCATTTTTACCCTTCCTAGATTGATGGACAGCAACAATTCTCATCAAATCTTTGCTGATGTCTATACTATCTGTACTATCTGTCTATCTATCTATCTATCTATCTATCTATCTATCTATCTATCTATCTATATATATATTTTTTTTTTTTTTAATATATTTATCGATCTATCTGTCTATCTATCTATGTATCTATCTATCTATCTATCTATATATCCATTTTATATATATTTATAGATATATATATATATTTATATAAATATATATATATATATATACACGTTTCCCTAAAGAAACAAGGCCACCCATTGTGCAGCAAATAGAAAAACATAGATAATATTCACATCATGACTGCTTTTATTAAAAATTGCTTTAACAGCCAATAGGTGTAGCCTTCCACGGTTCATTAAAGTAAACAAAAATGTGAGAAGTCAACAGTAGTAAGGTGTATGAAAAACGAACTTCGATAACATCCCTGATCTCCCAGCCATATTAGATTATCATACCACACACATGTTCTCCACTTTCCCACGATCTTAGTATCTCTTTTATTCTGAAATGAGTGTAATGAGAAAAAAAAAATTGAAAATGTATTATAATAACTGTATAGATAAGTAAAGCCTTAAATGAGTAACCTATACCACAATAATGAAAGCCACATGGCCAATGCACTATTCAGTGGCAGACAAAAAAATAAAGGGAAATTTGTAAAACATGCATATGTTAGATTCTAATAGTCAAATGAAATCTTAACATATTAATCCTAAATTATTGGATGAATAAAACTGTCTTAAAGTGGTCTAATCTTTGGAATTTTTTTTTAATTTTAAGTATATACAATCTACATAATCTTTAATGGTTACACAAATATTTATAACTTCTCACAGATGTTACAATACAAACAATGCCTTAAGTATTGTTCAGGTATAAACCAGGGTCAGAATTTACTTCCTAGATCCAAATGCTAGCACAGGGATGACATAGATGACATAAATCCTTGTGTATGTGCACTTCTTGGTAGTATTCGTCTCCATCTCTAACACAGATCACTCCATGCTGCAGCCTTCCACCTGATTACCAAGTCTGATCACTGCCTAATTCTTACTGATGGCACAATCTTAGCAGGCAAAGTGATTTAGGGGAGCTGAAGTAATGTTTTTAATTATTATTATTATTATTATTATTATTAATATTATTAAACAGGATTTATATAGCGCCAACATAATATGCAGTGCTGTATAATAAATATTGGTTGCAAATCAAAGATACAGACAGTGACACTGGAGAGCTTTTTTTAATACTCATAATGTTGTTGCATATTGTCACATCAGAAAATGTGAATGTTGTCCAATGTGAACCAATCTTTTGATTTATGTTCATGCAAGTGAACTTCCTTTCTTGCAATTTAGAAAATATCTTTTTTTTAGTAGCCTTATTGCCCTATACTACTTTCACAAGTTCCTATGGCTACAAGCTATGCAAAGAACCCTCTCGAACCCCTTTAGGCAAACCTCATAATAGTATCCTATGGGAGTTCAATGCTCAAGTAAATAGAAAGCAAATCCCAACTGGCTGGTGATTGTAGCCATTCACTTACAATTACAATGGTAATTCCATTAAACCATCAGTCAGTGAAGACACTGTGCCTGATTTATCAACCAAATACGCATACGCTCGACGTGCGTAAATACACACAGGTCATCAAGTTCTATTACCACGAATTGGGGGCCGAGTTCTAGTAAACTCGCCTGTCAGTTTCCTGCAAAAATGAGCAAAGATCTTGAATACACCAATTAAGTGAATAATTTTCAGCTGCGCGATTCAGAAGGAGAAGTTAAACTCAATGGTGAGGTGATAGCAATTGATTAGCGCACACCTGCTCTCTGTTCTGTGTGCATCTCCAGTCCATTTTACAGGTCAGTTTGATTCTTTAATGCTTGATGTGTTTTTTTGTGTAAGTGCTATTTTTTTGTTACATTCCACTCATTCACAAACTTGCTTAATTTATAGTTACAATTGTTGCACTTGTTTTGATACTTTTTCTTTTGGTTGCAACACTGTAAACTAATTTCTAATAAACTGGATTACTTACTAAGTAGCACTTTCTAATATGTCATCACAAAATAGTATGAGTGTAAAAAAATGTGGGGGGTGTTAATCAAGTAAATTTGGTGTGATTTTTTGTAATCCTCATTATTGTTAGTTTGATCTGTTGCTGCAATGTTTCTTGCCTGATTTGTAATTACAGTTTCTGTAGTTTAGCAATTCTTCAGCAATGTTTTGTCATTTTCTTTCCACAAGTATTGAGTACAAATATCAGCATGGTTTACACTCCAAACTGTTACTTGATCCCCCTTGTTGCCTTTGTCCTATGTTGGTATTTGAATGTATTATGTACATATTCCTTTTATTAATAAATTGTCATGGTTTTTGTTTTAATTTTCTTAGTCTAACATTTGGACTCGTGTTGATTTGATGCCACACAACTCCTCTGCTCATTTGTAGTAGTGTTATTGGTTTGTTGTCATTGTGCTGTGCTGCCTGATCTTACCCTTTTTGCATACAAACACACTTCCACTTGTTGTCCAAACTGGTTGTGAATTAGTTGTCCAGCTGAGTTGCATACTCATTCTAACACACCTGATGATCATGGAAGGACATCTGGGTTGCCAAGCACAACATCAAAGCACATTGATTGCCAAACTCACAAGCAGGGTCACGCACTCTTAGAAATAAACAGATGTTCTGTTGTTGCTCCACTTAATTTTGCTCATTACTCCTGGGTTGCATGCATATTTAGTTTAGTACTAGTATCTAAAACTTTCAGGTACACATCCTCTTAGTGTGGGTGATCGCAGTGGAACTGCAGATGAACTCTCAATGGAGTTTCTCATTTAAGAGTTCATCTGCAGTTCAGTTCCCACGGTCACTGGGCTGTACTTGCCAGCCGGGTGAAGGTGGCTAGAGGGTGACTAGAGGGTAAATAACATCTTGTGCCCCAGGATCGCAGTGGATTCTCAGGGCTGCATTGAGTCTTGCAGCCCTGGGAATCCTGTGTCTGATCCCTGCCACTAGAGGTTAAATGGGGACAAGTCTCCCCATTCAAAACCTCCAGTGGTCTCTGATTGGCTAGGGAATGCTTTCCTCAGCCAATTAGAGAGCAATAGAGGTTTTGAATGGGTCCCCAATTAAACTTTAGTGCCGGGAATCTCACACTGAAGTAATCAACGAATGCAGCCGCGGCTGCATTCATTGATCAGCACAGCCCGCAATCTTTTTTTTTTTTAAATTTGATTTCAATTTGAAGTATGTTAAGCACAAATAATAAATTGTAGGTCCTGGGAGATTGTAAAGAAGATCACAGTAAAACAAACCCCCAAAAAACAAACAACTAAAATTTTTTTATTCAAAATAAACCTTTTTGCTAAAAGGTCACATTAAAATTTAGAGAACACACAGACACCACTAAATTTACATGACAAAATATTAAAAAAAAAAAACACATGTAAACCCACACTTTTATATAAAGCCAAATTAGTTCAAAATTGGCCGAACAAATATTGCATTCAAAAAATACTTACCAAACCAATATGCAATTTTGACCTATCAAGGGTGGAAAACTGGATTAGAAAATATTTATGCAGGACAAACATTTAAATGTGGTAATAAAGACATATTGTTGAAATGAAATAATATGGCCACAAACACAATAACATAGCACTAACATTGAATTCCTAATAATGGACATTGAAATATTTAAAGTTTAAAAAACAAAAGCAGCTATTGTGCTAAAGGGTAAGCAAAGTATAAAATGCAGCAACATAGATTAATTAAGATAACACACAAAACAGCCCCTCCAAGAAAAGAAAAAGACAAAGGAAAAAAGCCAGTTAAACAATACCCTTATATATGCTTAGAGTTTAGAGCACAGCTGATACAAATTTGCCTGCAATTGGCATTTGCGCAGTCTGTCAAAATTAGATGTTTGTTTTTTTTGCAGCTGGACATTACATAATCATTTATTGATACAATCCTTTAGATTTGTACACCAGTAAACAGATATTCAATTAATTATTAAATTACAAAGAAAGTAGAGGAGGATTTATTGTTAAAGTATTATATATATATATATATATATATATATATGTATTTATATAGTTATGTTATATATATTCATTTATATATATATATATATATATATATATACACATATTCCCAATTCGTATGCACTTTAAGATCCAATTTGTTAACTGAATCAAATAAATTTATAAAAATGTTTAAAATCTAGACGAAAAAGACAGTACAAATGACCAAATCAGTTACGCTGAAATCAGTTTTCAGAACATTTGGCAGATCCAATGCAATTGTGTGTTTTCTGCAATTCACCAGTTCACTTCTGCACAATGATCGTGTCACCATCTTATCATTTACCAGCAAGAATGTAGCATTTTTCAAATTACTGTTTGGCATTGTTTTTAACAAAAAAAAAATATTTACCTGTTTTTTTCTAAAATATCAAAAATAGTTTTAATACTGACTAATAAACCTTTTTTTAAATGTGCATTGTACTCCACCAGCCTTGAGAATTAAACACACAATAAAAATAAGCCCAAAAAATTCCCAAAAAAAGAAAGATGGGATAAAGAAAAAAGAATGGAAAGGCTGGTAACATGAAAATCACATGATTAGCTATCCTCCAAAAGCCTAAAGCTGCGTACACACTTGCAATTTTTGTCGTTGGAAAGGATCTTTCACGATCCTTTCCAACGACAAGGGAGTGCACGATGCATGAACGGTGCTGTACATACAGCACCGTTCTGCTCTATGGAGAGGGGAGGGGGAGAGCGATGGAGCGGCACCCTGCTGCGCGCTCTCCCCTTCCCTTTCATTAGGATCGGCTGTCGTCCATCGTCCGTGGATCCGGCAGGTCGTCCGGACGATGGACGACACCGACTGTACACATGGCAGATTTTCACCCGATAATTGGCCGATGCCGATTATCGGGCGATAAAAATCTGACGTGTGTACGTAGCTTAAGCCTGCAATGAGAGATTGAATGGGTTGTGCCCAGAGACTCAACTCACCCACCGCCCTTAACCTGCGGTGCATATGGGAAACAGAGCCAATTACTATCAAAATCGTGGACCACAGGTTGGGGACCGCTGATTTAACCCATTCCCAGGATTTAAATATAAATAGTGACAGTACTTGCAAATCTTCAAAGTCTTTATTGAAAGATTTGGTAAAAGATTGAAGTATTGTACTGAGGGTGACTAAATATATTAAATGGTAAAGAGTGTTACTATTGTTTGGAACTTTTTGTTACTCCCCAATAAAGAAGTCCTGTTTTGCTTAATCTTTACCCAATCAATACAAGAAAAGTCAGTAGTAGAAAGAAAAAAGGAAGTAGTCATTTAACTTTTTCCATTTACTGGTGGTCAATAGCAAGAATTCACCCCTTGCTACACCTTGTGTGTTATGAAAGTTTTTGACACACCGACAGTGTTTTAGAAATCTTTAAGGTCACAGTCATTAGTCAATCTCTGAGGTAGACATAAAAAGTCATCTCAGGTTTGACATTGTTGACAGGTGTAGTTGAGGTTAAAGACTATAAACTTTCCAAAAGGATAATGACTCTTATTTTCAGACACTTGTCTGTAAAATTTCAAAATTACATTGAGCTGAAAATAGCTGTAACTTTTGTGTTTTTTAAATAAGTAAGCCTCCTATTTAAACAAGAAAATGTAATAAAGCGCATAATAAAATGCTTTTTCTATTATTTTTTTAATTTATATTGCATTGATAACAAAACTCAACAACAAAAAAAAATGTTTTCACTTGCCAAGGATATTTCAATATATTTAGTGTATTTCAGGTCTGCTGAATCCAGAAATGACATCAGTTTCATAGATTTGACTCTAGTTCTTGTGATACAGGAAACGGAATAGACAATTTTACAAACAACAAATGTCAACACAGCATATTATTATCAATCTTTATTTACAAAAATGTTTTGCATTTTATGTATTAACCACCTGGCCGTTAAACCCGACCTTGGCTCGGGGTAAAAACACTTGCAAAAAGTGTTAAACCCGAACTTTTCCCAGGTGGTTAAAAAATATTAACAAACGTAATATTGCAATCCGATTGTCATACATTGTATGACAATCGGATTTCAACTGAAAGAAAATACTTACCCGGTCCCCGCAGCTCCTCCAGCAGCAATAAAAAATTTGCTATTGCTGCTGGCATCTGCAGTGAGATGTGAAGCACAATGCAGAAATCCTACATTGTGTTTTGCATCTCTCTGGAGATGCGAGCAGCAGCAGCTCCAGCATCTGTGTGCCTGTGTGAGCACGCAGGGAAATCCCCCCCTCACATCACTCCGGAGGATGAGTCATCTTCCGGGTGATGTGATTGGTGATGTATGGGGGTGTGTCAGGGAGGGAAATTTAAAAGCAGATTACAATGTAATCTGCTTTTCAATAGTTTTTAGAGTACAAAAACACCACACAACATGAAATAAAAATTAAAGGACATTTTTAATTTTATATTTTATTTTTAGATTACATTGTTGTCTATTATTTCATTATTTTTTTAAATTATTATTTATAATTATGTATTATATTAAAATTTATGATTATAATATAATAAATAAATATAATTATTATACCCGGGAGTTAATCCTAAGAATTACAGGCCCACAATATAAACAAAAAGTTCTATGCAAAAAAAATAGGATCACTTTTTGCATAAAAAAACTGACAGAATTAGAACGCTAGGGGGGTTAAGCTGATTTTTGTGTTTTTTATTTAATTTTAATAAAAGTACATTTTTTTTTTACATGATTGTGTGTGTGTGTCAAACTTTTTTTTTATTCATGATATCTACTAGACCCTTGTCCGAAAATATTTCTGTAACTTACAGGTCTACAATTTAAAAAAAAAAAAATTTCATGAAAAACAGTGTACTGCTTTTGGTACAGAAATCTAGACATCAGTGTAACGCCCAGGTGGTTAAATGTAGCATTATTTTCATGAAATTTTCATTTGCCTTCTTTTTATTGATACATTTTTTTATTTTTTTTTTACAGAACAATGAGTTCTTTAAGAAGAAATTGTTTAAATGACCCTAATGTATTTTGCTACATTTGTGGTGAAAATTCTCAGCAAAAACAGAGAAGAATCATTACAGAAATTTGTGAAACAAGCATATTTTCCATGTTTTAATAATAAACTGGGGTACCCAGATAAGTATTGGGCTTCCAATATGGTATGCAAAACTTGTGTAGAGTGTCTACGTCAGTGGAAAAATGGAAAACTGGAAAGTTTAAAATTTGGTGTACTTATGGTATGGCGAGAGCCCAAAAATCATCATAATGATTGTAATCTTTGTGCTGTGAATGTAAAAGGTTTCAATCATTACAAGAAAAACAAGTGGGAGTACCCCGATTTGGAATCAGCAAGATGACCTGTGCAGCATGGTGCTGATGTTCCCATACCAGTGTTCAGTACACTCCCTGATATTCCTGTATTATCCAACATGGAGGATATACAGGGTTTGCAGTGTAATTCAGGAGTTAGCAGTGAAAGTGAATATGAAGGAAGTGTTTCATCAAACCAGCAGTTCTCCCAAGAAGAGCTCAATGATTTAATATGTGACCTAAGTCTGTCAAAACAAGCATCTGAACTTTAAGCATCCAGTCTAAAAGAAAAGAACTGTCTGACACCGGAAGTTAAAATAACGGTTTATAGGACGAGAGAGGTGACACTCCTACCATATTTCAGTGAATATGGAGACATTGTGTACTGTTGTAACATCCCGGGACTACGAGCCCATATGGGAGTACCAGGATACTGAACAGAAGACTGGAGGCTTTTCATAGACAGTTCCACTCCAAATTTGAAATCTGTTTTACTGCATAATGGCAACTACTATGCATCAATTCCAATTAGTCACTCAACAAATCTTAAAGAAGAATATAAAAATATCAAAAAGGTCTTACAAAAGCTTTGCTATCATGAACACCAATGGTCAATATGTGTTGATTTAAAAATGGTGAACTTCCTACTTCATCTGCTTGTGGGATAGTAGAGCAAAGCAGGATCACTGTAAAAAAGTGACATGGCCTCCAAGGGAAAACATGAAAAAAGGTGCAGCGAACATCATTAACGAGCCAATGATTGACAAAGAAAATATCATTATCCCTCCACTACACATAAAGTTGGGATTAATGAAGCAATTTGTTAGAGCTCTGTACAAGGACGGTGATTGCCTCAAATACATTTGTCGATTCTTCCCTGGATTGAGTACTGAAAAATTAAAAGCAGGAATCTTTGATGGACCCCAGATTCAGAAACTGATATATGATTCAAATTTCACAAGTTACACGACACTGATACTGAAGCTTCTGTCTGGCACAGCTATGTCATGGTTGTCAAGAACTTATTGGGTAAACATAAAGTACAAAATTATGAAGAACTGGTACAAAACTTGCTCCAAACTTTAAAAATGTGGGTGCTACTATGAACATAAAGGTACACTATCTCCATAGCCATTTGCAAAAATGTCCAGAAAACCTTGGGAATTTCAGTGAGGAACAAGGGGAGAAGTTCCATCAAGATATAAAGGTGATGGAAGAAAGGTATCAGGGCAGATGGGATAGACACATGATGGTAGATTACTGCTGGAGCTTTCAATGTGATTGTCCTGATCATCAGCATAAAAGGAAAATATACAGACAGAGATTTTTAATGAACTCTTTGTGATTAGTTCTGTAAATATACTGAATATAGAATATATTGACATTAAGTATTTCAAAAATGTAATTTTGTGTACGTAGGCATATCTAGTTTATTTTGCTTAAATTTCATGTTTCACTAGTTTTCTATGAGGTTAATATTGCGGTCAAAAAAACTAGAGCCAATCTAGCAAAACCAATACCATATTTGAAATCTATGCATCAAACATACCCTAAAATGACTTTACTCTGTTTGGCAAGAAAATGATTGTTGACCATTGTAATTATTACTGTTTTGGCATTGTTTTTAACAAATAAAATATTTAACTGTTTTTCTAAAATGTCAAAAATAGTTGTCTTACCCCTGCTTAACATGCACATGCATAAATGCACCGCAATGTATTTTTTTAATGTGCATTGCACTCCACCAGCCCTGAGTGCAACAAAAAAAAATGAATCCAAAAAAGTCCAAAAAATAGAATGAGAAGAAGAAAAAAGAAGGAAAGGCTGATAAGATGAAAATCACGATCAGCAATCCTCCAATCACAGAGCTTTCTCTGTTGCGATAAGCATAAAGGACTTCACAATCTATCACATGGTTCTACTGTAGCCTTCATTTATTAAACTGGCTGTAAAGTGTGCACCACAGCATGCAAAGGTCTGCAGAGCATAAAAGAAAAGGACCTAAACTGAGAGCAGGCAGGTCCCCTCTTCAATAAAATAAACATATCTGCCTGATCTTAGTTTTTAAAAAACACCCTATTCCATCACATCTTCTTCTAGATTTCCTGATTCTCATCTATCTTGATTGGCCAAGCTAGCATTGTAAACAAGCACAGCTCAGTTTTTTTTTTCAAAAGAAGATTGGGAACAGACACATTAGAATGTTTTATTGCAGAATGCAGTGCAAATTGCTTACAATACCTGCATACAAGACAATTTTGAGGAAACATTTTGTAAAAATTTTACAATTCATGCCTTATGAAGTGAGAATATTTATCGACAAATCAAGATGTAATAAATAACAGAATAGTTTTTTCAAAAATTGACAAACACTAAAACAGCAAATTACTTTTCAATTATTTTTGAAAGCGCCCATGATGAATTACATACTGGTCATATGTGTAAAGTGATTTGGTATATCCATGTAAAAAATTGTAATATGGCAATCTTAGGACTTTTTTTTATTTTTTTGGGAATACTGCCCAACAAAGATATCTTCAAGTAACAAAACAGTGCTGGACTACACCTAAACATTTGTCATGGCCAAGGTTTTCACAACACTGCAACATTGACAGGTGTTGCTGATGATGTTTAGGCTTTCTGGTAAAGCTCAAAGAATGCACCTTAATAGAGAATAATTTTAGAAGTGTTTTTTCATGGAATTTTGCAAATATTTGCAAAAATAAAATTTGTACTTTGAATATTGGCACAAATAAACAGAGAATGCCATTAACTATGCAGCAGCAAAATAAAAATAAAAAGTTACTCTCAAAACAAGACTACAAGTAGACGTGACAAAAAGTATCAATAGTCTTCCAGTAGTCTTAAGTAATTTAAAGTCAAGTAATGCCAGTGTTTGCTTTCAGACACTATTCTCACTTTCAACAAAAGAGGAAAAACCTTTGCTTTCACCAGCTATCACACAAATGTATAATGATAATTAATTTATGAATGAATTCACCAGTGAAAAAATCATTTTGTTTGTCTCAAGAAACCATTAAAAGCTATTACAATAAATTATTTTTCAAAAATGTTGGTGAAATAAAGTTTATCAATTTTACTAATCACTACGTCCCACCCTCCAATGCAGCCTTTCACAATCTTTTGAACATGGGGGAACCCTTGAAGTAATTTTCAGATTCCAGGGACCCCTGCAATATTTGCTATATATACAGCTCACAGTATAGTAGTGTGATGCTCAGATTGGCCAGTGGGAATAACGTCACCCTTACATATAGTCAAAAAGATCAGCTGTGTCAATAGAAATTGACCAAAGAGGCAAAAATTGTTCACAAATTGATCATGGCTCAATAACCCCCTAGCTAAATGAACTCCGGTTATGAAACACTTCTCTAAAACAAGTGCTTTTTAGCATCTAGAAACTGAATTAAATCAGACTCAAGGACAAATGTTTGGATGAGAATGAATATCTTCCCAATAAAACACGTACAGATATTTGGGATGGCTTCCTTTAAAGATTTACTGCTTAAGGCTATGTAAATAGTTCATTATGCATAGTCTGATCAGATGGGAACTTGAAGGATTGAAGAAAAAACTGTATTGCTGTTGTACAAAGTTGTAAAGGCCATTTCGTAGTCATTTACTTTGGATAAATAAGAGAGAGAGACCAACCAATTACTGAATGTATTCACTTTGATAGTGTAATGCGCCTGGGCACACAAACCACAGCCAACTCCAAAAGTCTTTTTATCGAGTTTTATTGTAGTCATAAAACAAGACAGGGTATTTACAGAAATCAAGTCCGAAGCGTAGTACAGGAGGGTAAGGCAAAGGCATGTCAGGAACAATCCGAGGTCAGGGCAGGCAGCAGACAAGAGAGGTCACAAACAATCCGAGGTCAGGACAGGCAGAGTTCAGGCAAGAGTCAAGTATCAGACCAGGTTGCTATTATAATGACAATTAGAGAAACGTTAACCAACACAAAGAACGCACCCAAGCACACTGTGTACACAGAGGCTTTTAGTGGGCAATGGTGTACATTACAGGTTCTCCTTAAATGGCCAGAGTGACCAATGACCTTGCGCCACCTGGCGCCATTTGATTGGAGAGTAATTGAATCCCCTGCGACCGATTGGCCGCAGGGAATTCAAACTAACTATGTCCCGCCCCGTGGCGAGGCAGCTGAGTGCCACGCCCTCGGGAGGTACAAGAGGCACTGGTGGTAGCGCGCGCACCTCTTCCCACAGCACCCCTGGGACGTGCACTACTTTGCACATTGAAAGGAATGCTGTGAACAGGACTTTGTGTAATCACGTTCATAGAGATGCAAGTGATGCCGCCTGGCCGAATAGTAGTTTGGCCAGGACGAATCCCTCTGCCTGCAGACAGAGACACGCTGCGAGCAGGGCAGCAGCCTCCGCCATGCTGCCTGCTGCGGCGGCGTCTCCCTCTGTGGCTAGAATCCCCAGGGATGCCACGGGCTCGCAGGACAGGTAAGTTCCTTACAGATAGGGTGTTATGAGTAGGGGATATCTTTCTTTTTTATAAATTAATAAGTAGTTCTTGTAGTAAACTTAGCTGAAAGTTTTTCAATATGAAAACATTAGAACAGAAAATGGGAAAAGATGATAAACCTCCACATATGGAAAGGGTTGTTTGCTGTTTTGTGATAACAAGGAATAATCTTCTTAAAAAACTATTTTTATGGCTTTAGTTTTGTTGTTTTTATGGTAAACAACAAAAAGCTAAAAATAAAATACATCTAAAATTTATAAAATTGAAAACAGGGAGGTATTTTATTGCAGGATGGACATACTTACCTGCCTTTTTGCATAATTCTCTCTGCACATGTGGCTAAACCTGGAAGAGGATTTTGTGAAGATGTCATTGCTGGTGAAGGAGACAGGATAAGTGAGTTTAGTTAATTTGTAGTTGGCATGTAAATTTGTTTTAATACAGAAGAGACCTGCCCCTTCTGCAATGAAGAATCTGTCTGCTTGCATTTTTTTACTATAAGGATTATTTCTACTAAAAGGTACACAGCAGGCATTGCCCCTGATTCATCAATAAAATCCGCGCTCGCTGGAAGTGCGAAAGTACGCGCGGCCATCTATCGCGGTTTACTGCGGTCCGGACTCGAGTGTGCGCGTACACTCGCCTCACTGCCAGCCGGATTCCTGCCTTCACAATAATAAGCAATAGGGAGCGCGAATCTGCCAATTAAGGCGATTAGATTTCAGCTGCGCGATTAAGGAGGATCTAAGCTCGTGTGCCATTAGAAAGAATGATTTTTTAGGGGAACAGTGACTTTTAATGCAAGCTCGCCAGTGTAAAGCTGCCGGAGATTCGCGGCTCCGGCCGCGAGCTTTTTCAGTTGCTGAATAGCGCGATGGCGTACTTTTTCGCATCGCGAATACGAATGCGCGACCGATAATCTGATTCTGCTTGATGAATCAGGGGCATTGTCTCTATTACCTTGAGGTAGTCAGGGGCTTTTCCACCTAGGACAGCCACGTGCCTGTGAGTGTGTTCTTAAGATACACAATGGACAGTATTCAGTGCACATTCTGGAACTGAAAAAGGGGAAACAGGAAAAACCTCCACATATGGAAAAATTATATCTGTGCAGTGTTTTTAAATGAAAAACATATTTATAGCCTGTGCATGAATTGAACAACAATGGCTGCTTCAACATGCTCTTGATCACTGATTGTGCATAAAAATATTAAAACACTCCAGCCAAAACTGTTTTTTTTAGTATACTCAGTTGTGTTAAAAATATTATGGAATATGAAGGAAAAGAGAATCTTAAAAACAAATAACCTGACATATGTTTTCACCTCTTCAACTGTGTAATTTTCAGTGAGAAAAAACATTAACCCAACTAAGGTTCAAATACTTATTTTTTGTGCAAATCTAAAAAAGAAGAGTTTAAATTCACTAATCACTAATTAATTTAAGCGTACACAAAAACATATATTGTTGAAAACATGGGACTGTGCTATGTAAAACATAGCACCTATATTAAGCCAAGAAATTGGCTTGAAATAACCAGTGTTGTTTAACAGTTCATCACTTTAGTGGTAACACAACTCTAAAAAAATTTTTTAGAATTACTTCTAATATTTTGGTGCAGTGGAACCCAATATATATTATGCAATTGCTTTATGCATACATGTGTGCCATAGGTGTGTATACTTTAACTTATTACTGTACACGTGTAGGGGTGCAGTCTGTTGAAATGTTGTTGTTTTTTATTACATATTTTTTAACTGGAATAACATTTAACGCATGCCACATACCAATTTAATATTAATTATTATTATTCAATTTTAATATTATTCTTTCAACTATATCATAAAATTGGCAGGTAAAAGTTGAAGTGGCTCCATCACAAAAAGTAACTTTAAATATTGATATATCCATAAAGAACTGAATAAATACCTCTCCCACTGACCCTGCTAAATACCTATTGTAGAGGAATTACTACCTGAAATTTCTTCTGAAATCAACACTTCTTGTAGTGATGATGTCTTTGTGTGGTTCTTAGAGATGGATGGTAAATTTCTTTGAGGTAATTCTATGGAATTCCATGTGATGCACAGAAAGGCCAATTCAGCTGAAATGTGTCCACTATATGGTGCTTTTTGGAATAAATTGCACTAAACCATATTAATCTGCATATGCATTTATATGTTACAAAGTTAACTTTCCCAACACTGTGATAGATCACCTCTGCTGCAGTATCTGACCAAATTTATTAAGAACCCTACTCTTTTTCCAAATAAAAAAAGAAAAAGAAAAGGAAAATGAACATTGTGTACAGTTTTAGGGTATCCTTCAAGCTTGTTATTTAAAGAATTTGTATTTTTTAATGTTACTCCTGAAGCCTTAGATAGATAGATCCCCTGCACTGCAGTAATAGCACAGGGAATCTTGAGCAAAGCATTTACCAAATTTTATGAGAACCCCACACTTTCTCTTGCAGTCTCAGGTAACCTGCTTTGTTGTGTAAATCTAACGCACAAAATGCAGCCATCGCTTCCAACATTGAAAACACAAATCAATAGAAATGGCAGTACCAATAATGTGGATAAATACATCATCACTGGTATTTTTAAAACATTTATTTAAAAGGGAAACACATTAAAATTACATGGACGGGGGGGCGTGTCTGGCCGGCTTTCAAGATGGCCACGGTTTGAGAAAGCTCTGTGTGAGTTTGGGCGTTAGCAATGATTCTTTACAGCTACTTTGACCCTCCGAGATCCTATAGGTGCTCTGTGACCCTACGGATTCTGGCTGACATGACTAGACGGAAGAACAGCAAGACGAAACCCCAGAAATTATCTTATTTCTTCAGGCCGCAACAATCCCGTCAACAACAAGATGGCGGCAGCCCTCCTTTTCCGGTCTCTTCTCCCGCACGGTCAGT